>NC_133391.1:112337938-112648216 GCF_047511655.1 Castor canadensis
AAGAGGGTTCCTTTTTCCCCGCATCCTCGCCAACACCTGTTGTTGGTGGTGTTGCTGATGATGGCTATTCTAACAGGGGTGAGATGGAATCTTAGTGTGGTTTTAATTTGCATTTCCTTTATTGCTAGAGATGGTCAGCATTTTTTCATGTGTTTTTTGGCCATTTGAATTTCTTCTTTTGAGAAAGTTCTGTTTAGTTCACTTGCCCATTTCTTTATTGGTTCATTAGTTTTGGGAGAATTTAGTTTTTAAGTTCCCTATATATTCTGGTTATCAGTCCTTTGTCTGATGTGTAGCTGGCAAATATTTTCTCCAACTCTGTGGGTGTTCTCTTCAGTTTAGAGACCATTTCTTTTGATGAACAGAAGTTTTTTAGTTTTATAAGGTCCCATTTATCTATGCTATCTCTTAGTTGCTGTGCTGCTGTTTTTGTGCCAGTACCATGCTGTTTTTATTGTTATTGCTTTGTAATATAGTTTGAAGTCAGGTATTGTGATACCTCCAGCATTGTTCTTTTGACTGAGTATTGCCTTGGCTATTCGTGGCCTCTTGTGTTTCCATATAAATTTCACAGTAGATTGTTCAATCTCTTTAATGAATGTCATTGGAATTTTGATGAGAATTGCATTCAACATGTAGATTATTTTTAGGAGTATAGATATTTTTACTATGTTGATTCTACCAATCCACGAGCATGGGAGATCTCTCCACTTTCTATAGTCTTCCTCAATCTCTTTCTTCAAAAGTTTATAGTTTCCTTGTAGAGGTCATTCACATCTTTTGTTAGGTTTACACCTAGGTATTTGATTTTTTTTGAGGCTATTGTAAATGGAATTGTTTTCATACATTCTTTCTCAGTTTGCTCATTGTTAGTGTATAGAAATACTAATGATTTTTCTATATTGATTTTATATCCTGCTACCTAACTGTAGCTATTGATGATATCTAGAAGCTTCTGAGTAGAGTTTTTTGGGTCTTTAAGGTATAGGATCATATCATCTGCAAATAGGGATATTTTGACAGTTTCTTTACCTATTTGTATTCCTTTTATTCCTTCTTCTTGCCTAATTGCTCTGGCTAGGAATTCCAGTACTATGTTGAATAGGAGTGGAGATAGTGGGCATCCTTGTCTGGTTCCTGATTTTAGAGGGAATGGTTTCAGTTTTTCTCCATTAAGTATAATGCTGGCTGTAGGTTTGTCATATATAGCTTTTATAATGTTGAGGGACTTTCCTTCTATTCCTAGTTTTCTTAGAGCTTTTATCATGAAATGGTATTGGATCATATCAAAGGCTTTTTCTGCATCTATTGAGATGATCAAGTGGTTTTTGTCTTTGCTTCTGTTAATGTGGTTTATTACGTTTATTGATTTTCATATGTTGAACCACCCCTGAATTCCTGGGATGAAGCCTACTTGGTTGTGGTGAATAATCTTTTTGATGTGTTGTTGAATTCAGTTTGCCATTATTTTGTTGAGGATTTTTGCATCAATGTTCATTAAGGAGATTGGCCTATAGTTCTCCTTTTTGGAGGTGTCTTTGCCTGGTTTTGGGATAAGTGTAATACTTCATAAAATGTGTTAGGCAGTTTTCCTTTCCTTTCTATCTTGTGGAACAGTTTAAGAAGGGTTGGTATCAGTTCTTCTTTAAAGGTCTGATAGAATTCAGCAGAGAATCCATCAGGTCCTGGACTTTTCTTTTTGGGGAGACTCTTGATTGCTGCTTCAATTTCATTTTGTGTCATAGATCTATTCAGGTGATTAATGTCCCCTTGGTTCAGTTTGGATGATCATATGTATCTAGAAATCTGTCCATTTCTTTAAGATTTTCGAATTTATTTAAATATAGGTTCTCAAAGTAGTCTCTGATGATTTCCTGGACTTCCATGGTGTTTATTGTTATCTTCCCTTTTGCATCCCTGAGTCTGCTAATCTGGGTTTTTTCTCTCCTCATTTTAGTCAAGTTTGCCAGGGGTCTGTCAATCTTGTTTATTGTTTCAAAGAACCAACTTTTTGTTTCATTAATTCTTTGTATGGTTTTTTGGTTTCTATTTCATTGATTTCTGCTCTTATTTTTATTATTTCTCTCCTTCTATTTGTTTTGGGATTTGCTTGTTCTTGTTTTTCTAGGAGTTTGAGATGTATCATTAGGTCATTGATTTGGGATCTTTCAGTCTTTTTAACATATGCACTCATGGCTATAAACTTTCCTCTCAGGACTGTCTTTGCTGTGTCCCATAGGTTCCGGTAGGTTGTGTTTTCATTTTCATTGGCTTCCAGGAACTTTTTAATTTCCTCTTTTATTTCATCGATGATCCATTCTTCATTAAGTAATAAGTTATTTAGTTTCCAGCTGCTTGCATGTTTTTTGTCTTTACTTTTGTTGTTGAGTTCTACTTTTACTGCAATGTGATCAGATAGTATGCACAGTATAATTTCTATTTTCTTATATTTGCTGAGGCTTGCTTTGTGCCCTAGGATATGATCTATTTTGGAGAAGGTTCCATGGACTGCTGAGAAGAATGTATATTGTGTAGAGGTTGGATGAAATGTTCTGTAGACATCAAGTAGGTCCATTTGATCTATTGTATATTTTAGATCTTGGATTTCTTTATTGATTTTTTGTTTGGATGACCTATCTATTGATGATAATGAGGTGTTAAAGTCTCCCACAACCACTGTGTTGGTGTTTATATATGCTTTTAGGTCTTTCAGGGTATGTTTGATGAAATTGGGTGCGTTGACATTGAGTGCATACAGGTTGATGGAAAAGGAACCTTCTTACACTGTTGGTGGAATGTAAACTAGTACAACAACTCTGGAAAAAAATTTGGGGGTTACTTAAAAAGCTAGACTTTGATCTACCATTTGATCCAGCAATACCACTCTTGGGGATATACCCAAAAGACTGTGACACAGGTTACTCCAGAGGCACCTGCATACCCATGTTTATTGCGACACTATTCACAATAGCCAAGTTATGGAAACAGCCAAAATGCCCCACCACCGACAAATGGATTAAGAAAATGTGGTATCTATACACAATGGAATTTTATGCAGCCACAAAGAAGAACAAAATGTTATCATTTGCTGGTAAATGGATGGAATTGGAGAACATCATTCTGAGTGAGGTTAGCCTGGCCCAAGAGACCAAAAATCGTATGTTCTCCCTCATGTGTGGACATTAGATTGAGGGCAAACACAACAATGGGATTGGACTTTGAGCACATGATAAAAGCGAGAGCACACAAGGGAGGGGTGAGGATAGGTAAGACACCTAAAAAATTAGCTAGCATTTGTTGCCCTTAACGCAGAGAAACTAAAGCAGATACCTTAAAAGCAACTGAGGCCAATAGGAAAAGGGGACCAGGAACTAGAGTAAAGATGAGATAAAAAAAAAATTAACCTAGAAGGTAACAGACACGCACAGGAAATTAATGTGAGTAACTCCCTGTATAGCTATCCTTATCTCAGCCAGCAAAAACCCTTGTTCCTTCCTATTATTGCTTATACTCTCTCTACAACAAAATTAGAAATAAGGGCAAAATAGTTTCTTGGGTATTGAGGGGGGGGAGAGGGAGGGGGCGGAGTGGGTGGTAAGGGAGGGGGTGGGGGCAGGGGGAGAAATGACCCAAGCCTTGTATGCACATATGAATAATAAAATAAAATAAAAAAACAGAGACAGAGAGAGGATTGAAAATAAAAAATAAAAAGAATAAAGATAAGAATAAAAATAAAAAATAAGTAAATGAAAGAAATATATATATATATAATAAAACAATATAAAAAATAGAAAATTAAAAAAAAAAACAAAAAACCCTCCAAGTTCAAATGCAATGAAGTTTCAGTCTTAATAATTTTGGTGTCTGTCTCAGTCCCCAATCCTGGAGATGGTGCCTCAGATGTTGTTCTGTAGTTGTCTCATTAAAGGGGACGCATAAAGTAGAACAAAACTGCACACACACACCAAAAAAACCCCACAAAGTGTCCCAAGTTCAAATGCAATACAGTTTCAGTAAGTTTTTCAGCATGCAGGTGTAGTTCGGTTGTTTTCTCATCAAAGGTAGGGAGAGAGAGAAAAATAAAAAGAATCTGGAGACAGTTCTGTGAATGGCTATCTAAGGCTCCAGCTCACCTGCTCGCTGTTGTCAGCGTGCTGTTGCTGGAGGCGTTATGTATGCAGATCTCAGGGGTGAGCTTAACACTCACCTGGCCCCTCAGGCTTTGTTTACTCAGAGTTCTCCTGTGCGCGAGCCGCTGCTACAAGCTTTCCCCTTTCCAAGCACACTGGGGGAGGTGACACTGCACCTGCTTTCTCTGGCCTGCATGTTTATTTACAGCTCATCTGAAAAGTGGGTCTTCCCCCCTCTCCTGTGGAGTTTTCCTCCCACCAACACTTTGACAAGTTTTTCTGCTCCTGATAACTGGGCGGTGCTGCTCCTGCCAGGCGCCTGTGTTTGTTTACTGCTCACATGGGAGGTGGGTCTTTCCCCCTCTCCTGTGGAGTTTTCCTCCCTCCACCACTCTCACAAGCTTTCCCACTCCTGGTTGCTGGGCGCAAGCCCCCGCTCCCACTCCCGCCAGCCCAGCTTGTTTATTTACAGTTCCGGGAAGGATTCCCTTCCCCCAATGTTTGGTGCTCAGTGTGCCCCACCCTCTTTCCCGCGTGTCTTTATTGTTCTTATTGCTTTTACTCAGTTTCTCTTTTATCCCTGGGTGGAGGTTGGTCTGTCCAGGGGGCTATGCTGATCTGGCCCAGGGTAGTATGTGGGAGTACCGCGGTACTACTAAGCTCACCTTGTCCGTGTCTTCCCAAGCCATCTGGAAACGGGCGACTGGCGGCCCGGGGGCCCTCCTGGTTTCTCCCTTTAACATGAAGTGGAGATGCTCTGTGCCAGCTGGAGGTGTGGAGGGGTCAAAATTTTGCCTCTTCTCTGTGGTTTTGCCTGCAAGGTGTGTCTCCAGCATCTTTCCAAGATTTCACTATAGGAGGCATGCTTTCTGCTTCCTCCCTCTAGCCGCCATCTTGGAATTTCCCCTGCTATCTAGATTTTTAGGTGTCTTACCTATCCTCATACCTCCCTTGTGTGCTCTCACTTTATCATGTGGTCTAAATCCAATCCCCTTGCTGTGTTTGCCCTTGATCTAATGTCTGCATATGAGGGAGAAAATATGATTTTTTGGTCTTTTGGGCCAGGCTAACCTCACTCAGACTGATGTTCTCCAATTCCATCCATTTACCAGTGAATGATAACATTTCGTTCTTCTTCATGGCTGCATAAAATTCCATTGTGTATAAATACCACATTTTCTTAATTTATTCATCAGTAGTGGGGCATCTTGGCTGATAAAACAGATTTTTTGAGCTACACCTTTCAACCTTATTTTCCATAGAACATTGTTGAAGTTTTTCCACAATTTTTCAGTCCAAAATGACTGTTGTGGGTATTCTGGTATGTCACAAAAACAAGGGCAAGTCATGAAAGTAAGTGTTAGAGAAAATCCACGTCTACCTCATAAAGAAAATCTCTACTTTGCCTACTCATACCTTTTCCTATGACCTACTTACATGCAGACACAAGGGTCTTTGTCCTACAATGCCACTCTCACTTGGACCCCATCTGCTTCCAAAGCTTGTGGCTCTGCCTTCATCAGCTACACAGATTACCAGCAGTCCTAGATCCTCTTCAGAGTTGGTTTTTTTTTTGGTTGTTGAACTTATATGAAAGGCTTAAGTCTAGGGTAATGCATTCCATAATCCTCCAAAGTATTCTAAGTATTTTCCTTGAATTCAAATTAGATTCCAAGAAGGTTCATACTTGAACTACATTACTTAGACCTTCACAAAGTCACCAATACTGAATGGAGTTTCAATGTTATACTGTCAGTTTTTATTAAAGTAATTATAAGATAATCATATAAAATTTGATTTTATATTTGTTTGATTTAAATTTGGTTTGATTTGTTTTTGTTAAGCTGTCACTTAGGTCATCTTACTGCTCAGTGGCCACTTTGAGACTCTTGTCAGAAGTTGCTATTCAAATTTATTTACATATTTATTTATTTACTTATGTATATTTTAGTTTTTGAGATGGGGGTCTCGCTACATAGTTCAAGTCTGACCTTGAACTCTCTAAGTTGCTATTTTAACTTAATGCCAGAAAAAATTATGTTATGTCTTGAGAAATAGGTAAGCATCTTCATTTCTAAAAGTTATGAAATCTATCATTTTTGTTTGGTCCTTAATATAAGAAAGTTAGGAGGTAAATCAAATGGTCAACCACACTAAATACACAGACTTTATGATCACTCTTTATCTTCTTTCACGGTTAATTCTTAATTTCTATCTTATTGTTTGTAAACATATAGATGAGAGATTTACATAGCTAGCTAGCTAGATAGATAGGATAGATAGAAATTTCTCAGGGCCTCACAGTTGCTAGGTAGGTGCTCTACCACTTGGGCTATTCCACCAGCTCCGTTTTGTGTAGGGTTTTTTTCCACATGGGGTCTTTCAAACTATTTGGGGTAACTTCCAATGATCCTCTTGATCTCTGCCTCCTGGGTAGCTAGGATTACATGTGTGAGCCACCGGTGCCTGGCACAAAAAATCTTTTAAAGGAAGAGATATCTTGTACCATGTAATGTATTTTTTTTAATACTAAAGGAAAATCAGTCATTATCAAGGCATAATATTGGAATTAGGGTTAAAAGTTTAACAAATTTAAGAAGATTACTTAGAATTGTCTTCTCAGAATTTGAATACCACTGTTGTGGAAGTTTGCTAGCTGAGATACAGGACTCTTGAGGCAATTAACAGTAAGCAATGTTTTATTGTGCCAGCACAGACTCAGCGGACTCATGTCCAAAGGCTGAGCCCCAAGAACAAAGGGGTGTCTGTCACCTTATATACCCTTGCAAGCAGGTTACAGAAGCAAAAAGCAAGGTCTAATCCATATATGGTTATATTTAATTTTATTGGCTACTTTATCCTAGTGCTATGTGACTTTCCCCTCCCTGGTGCTACATGACCTTCCTCATGTTCAGATTTCTCAGGTTTTATCTTTCTGCTATGCCATCCCTACCTTCCTGCTACTTTCTCAGGACTCAGGCTTAGTCTGTTTTCTTCTGATCCTCCTCCCTGCTACACCACAATAACAAACATTTAAATATATTCTAAGCTTTCATCTTTTTTTTTTTTTTTAATAGTACTGGAGTTTGAACTCAGGCCCTCATGCTTGCTAGGCAAATGCTCTACCACTTAAGCCACTCTGCCAGTTCTAGCTTAAAACTTTCTTAAAAATGATGAACAACAGGTTTCAATTGTGATTTGGTTGACATTACTAATTGCATATCATGAATTCTAGTGAATAAAATAAATTAGAATTTTTTTCATATGGAAGAATTAGCAAAAATATAATCTCTAAAGAATATGATCTGGTTTGTTTAAATTGAAAGACCTCTTCAATTATAATTCTATTCTATATTTTTATATTTTCTTAAGAAATGCAATACAAAAACAAAAATTGCCATATAAAATTTATAGACATATAAAGCTAAAAGTATCAAAAAAAGCTATTTCATTAAATAATTTTTTCAAATTAGTACAATATGCTTAAAAGCAATTTTGGCTTACAGAAAAATTGAGTAAAGAGTGCAGAGTTCACATACACTCCCTCTCCTCCCTCCCACAGTATTATTTCATTTTTAATGGAAATAATTTGTTAAATTTTTTCAGCCAAAACTGTTTGCTTTCACCGTTAATTGTTCCCTCTGGTATCGTCCACATTTAGTGTTGGCTAAGTAGGTTAAATAGATAAAGTCATGTGGTTTTATCAACACTACCAATACTATTTTTTTTCTAGGGAACTTTCCTTCATTTATCTACAGCTTTTATTATCTATTTTTTCTCCACTAGGCCTGGTACTGTTGACATGAGACAATAAAGTATAAAGAGCTGATTCTGCTCTTAATTTGAAAAGATTATTTTATTATTACAATAAGCCATTGACAGCTATGACCTCCAACAACCTCCTTTTTCTATTCATACATACCAGGTGGTTAAAAGTATAACAATGGTAAGTGAAAATGACAGCTCATAACACACAAACTGGGCCTGGCTGAATAAGCGTACTTATATTTAATGGTAAGAAGTATAAAATTATACTTAATCACTGTTATTAGAATAATAGTTTGACACCCCCTTAAGGTACTCTCAATGTGTTCTGATATTCTTTTTACACATTCTATCCCTTTGACACTACCCCTTTGTGTCAGTTTTAGTGTCTGGTTCTTTTTCTTCAGTCGCTGCTCACAGGTAATTTAGGGACCATTGTCAGGTACATAAACTTGTTTCTTTACTTTTCTTCAGAAATCCCACTTGTTTTAAGAGAATGTTTACCAGGTGTTAGAGATAAACTCCAAAAGAATTCTTTTGTTTTTTTCTTTCAGTACTAGGGTTTAGAACTCAGGGACTAGTGCTTGCTAGGCAGTTGTGCTACCATTTGAGCCACTCCATCAGCTCCAAAAAATCCTTGACTAAATTCTGAGGATGATCTCCTTGGTTCTTGTCTTTCCCAGAGCCCAGCATTGAACCTTGGCTGTTTAGTGGGTGGAATAAAAAGTATAACTGAAGCCAGGTGTTGTAAGCACATGCCTGAAATCCCAGCACTTGGGAGGCTGAGACAGGAGAATCAAGAATTTGAAGCCAGCCTGGACTACATAGCAAGATCCTTCCTCAGAAATATAACCTCCCTCCCCCAAATAAAAGATGTAATTGAAGTGTGTGCCGGCAGAGCTCATGGATTTGCAGGGGTGGCTTTGGAGCGACTGTGGACTCAGGTATTCCTTTGGGAAATCCCTAACTACTGGTGTCCATAGGCATTTTCTCTTAAGTTAGTCATTTTCACAAAGAGTAACATGCCAGTCCCTAGTGGTTGGGATGAGGGTTGAGGAACAAGGATTGAGTAAATCCTGGCTGCTGGCTCTCTCGGAATAAGATGAAAGAAAGATGGAATTTCACAATTAGATGTGTTAACCTTCGCTTAGTAACTTCCCTGGTTTCGGTATTGTGCCTCCTGCATCATTTAAGAAATAAACCGAAATGGCAGTTTGTAAGGATCTTTGAAGACAAAGTGTTTAAAATCAGGCACGTTAAAAACCAAAGTCTTACTATCTTCCCCAAACCTTCTCTTCTCACACTTCCCTCATCCTGATAAATGACTTCATTCTTCCAGATGCTCAGAATAAACTTGGGCAATATCCTTCATTCCTTTCTGCTCCCCTCATCTTTGTACCCAATCCATCAGTAAATCCTCCTGGCTCCACCCTCTAAATATGCCCACTTCTCACTATCGGGTGCAAGCCATCACCCTCTCTGGTCTACTGCAGATTGTTCAGTGATTTTTTTTTTAATCCATGGGCCGTGAAGAATCTATTCTATCTGGAATAATCACCTTCTACTTGCCTTTGTGTTTTCCTGCCATAGCTTTCTTTTTGTTTTTCCATACTAATGCACATTAATTGTACAATGTGGGGGTTTTATTGTAGTATTTCTGTACGTGCATATAATGTACTTTGAGCATATTCTCCCCTTCCTGTCATATTTTTCTGTTCTGGATCTGACTGCTGATGCTCTGACACAAGACATCTAAATCTCCTTCCTGTCTAGTCAGTTTTCAATCTCACTACTTTAGACCTGTCCTGTGGCAAGTCCTGGGAAGACGCAGGGCACTGAGATGCAGAAAAGAAAAAAAATGAAAGCAACGAACCACTGCTTTGCAACTCTGTCCTAGAACTTGTAAATAATTCCACAAAAAATAATTGTGAATGCATGATGCTGGACATTTGTCAGTTCATTCTCAGATACGTTCTCTGTCCTTCTTCTGCTTTGTTTTGGATTGCAGGCTGCTGATCTCTTAATATTCTTTAGATAAGTGTCTTCCCAAGGCCCGAATGTTAAAGGCTTGGTCCTCAGCTCATGACTCTGTTGGTAGAATCTTTAAGAGATGAAGCACAGTGGGAGGTCTTCCGGTCATTGGGGGCATGCCCTTGAAGAGAACATTGGGTCCTCAACATCTTCCTCTTAACTCTCTTCTACACACTGCCACCATGATGTGCTACACACCCCTAAGCAACAGGGCCAATCAATCACAAACTGAAATGTCCAAAAGTGTGAGCCAAAATAAACCTTTCATCTAAATAAGTCAATTATCTCAAGTGTTTTGTCACAGTAATAGAAAGCTGACTAACACACCTTGGAGAAGTTGCATTTCTCTGACTTTTTGACAAGTGATTTCTAGTTAGGCTTGGACCAATGGAGAAGCAACAACAGGAGATCAAAGGCAGAGAAGGGGGAAAAGCCAGGGTATTTTTTTGTCCTTCTCAGCTTCATGTGGCATCTCAGTTCCTTACCATTGCTCCATCTTTCTCCAGCTTTCCTAAGCACTGGTTCTGCCACTTCCTCCCTTGGTCCTCTGGTCTTGGGAGCAGCAGCAATTTTCTACCATTTGCAAATTCTATGTTGTCTCACTCACCTCTGGTTGCCCTCTCAGCAGTCTCATCCCTTTGTGACTATTTCCCCACACAGAATCCCTTCAATTCAAAACCTCACTTCTATTTTCCTGCCTGGACCCTGTCTGAGATGGTTGCCTCTCACATTCTTGCCAAATACTGCTAAGGCCTGCTCTAGTTTTATGCTTATCATCAGACTTTTCCTCAAATGTATGACTGATGTTTGTTTTCACATCTACTCTGAAAGTTTAAAACAAAATTCTCCACCTTCTATAAAAGTGAAATAGTTTTAGAAGCTGAGTCTGAGTATTTCAAGACCAGAAAGAGCAACTTCCATTTTGAAAAAAAAAATATCTGTCAAGTGTTGCCTACTAAACTGGATGTTTCAAAAACATTTTTCTCAAATCTTCATTATCACCTTACTACTATTCTCTATCAGAAAACTAAGGCCCCCAAGAAGTTAAGGAAGATTATGTAGCTGGTAGGTGGTGAGGTTTGGCTTCACATTTTCCCCTGTGTGACAAAAGTGCCTTCCCCTACTTTGATCACATGATAAAGCGAGAGCACACAAGGGAGGTATGAGGATAGGTAAGACACCCAAAAACTAGATAGCATTTGTTGCCCTTAATGCAGAGAAACTAAAGCAGATACTTTAAAGCAACTGAGGCCAATAGGAGAAAGGGACCAGGAACTAGAGAAAAGGTGAGATCCAGAAGAATTAACCTAGAAGGTAACACACATGCACAGGAAATCAATGCATGTCAACTCCCTGTAGAGCTATCCTTATCTCAACTAACAAAAATCCTTGGTCCTTCCTATTATTGCTTATACGCTCTCTTCAACAAAATTAGAGATAAGGGCAAAATAGTTTCTGCCTGGTAGCAAGGGGGTGGGGGGGGTTTAAGGAGGGGGTGGGGGGAAGGGGGGAGAAATGACCCAAACATTGTATGCACATATGAATAAAATAAAAATTTTTTAAAAAGTGCCTTCCCCTACTCTACTGTACTTTTCTAGCACACTCCACACCGACCTTTACATCCTTGGCACTTGCTCATCCTTCTGACTTTAAGAAGCCCAGGCAGGTTTTGTTATATCCTTACATAGCAATTTCAAGGCTACATAAAAGAAATATAAATTTAGGAAATACTTAGTTAAGAGTACTGATTGTACCTTAACATGGTACAATTACAACGTTAATTTGTACTTGAAACATCATTCCAGACATTATTTGTACACTTGAACCATGGAAACAAAATCTACTTAATGAGTTAATGCTGTTATCTATCACATGTCACCTTCCTTGAACACTACCATGAAGTTAATGCAGAATAGTGATTTCCAGTTATTCTACAAAAAGTGGGAAAACAAAATCAGTTATTGCTTTCTGAGCTTAGTGAATGGAAGCTGCCTCCCAAAGAAGCTGCCACTTTAGCAAAGGAACAGGAGCTAGAAAGAGGTCCAACCCTAATGGCTTATGTATTCATAAACATGTCAGCTGGCACATACAAGTTTGTCTGTGAAGGACGAGGTCCAAAGAAAGTAGGAAGAAAAGCATGAACCAAAGAAGTGCTGAGGTCGGCATACCACATGGAAATTAACAACAGATGAGGAAAAAAAAATCAATTTCATTTGAAAGCAAACATGGCCCCTACCTTCATCCTTTTTAATGTCAACCTTTTTTTGGGGGGTTGGGGGGAGGCTGTCCTGGAGCTTGAACTCAGGGCCTTGCACTACCACTTAAGCCACACCGCCCACTCTTTTTTGGCTTTATTTTTCGGATAGGGTCTTACACATTTTGCCCGTGGTTGGCCTCAGACTATAACCATCCTACCTCTACCTCCTGAGACAGGGTGTGGCTAACTTTTTGCCCAAGGTAGCCTTTAATGTTGTGGTTCCCATATCTGCCCCTCAAGTAGCTGGAATTGCAGGCGTGAGCCAGTGTGCTTGGTCCCAATGCCAAACTCTTGAATACCGGTATTTGTCTCCAGTAGTTACAGATCCTCAGAAGGATTTGGCATAATTTTACAGTACCGCTGGTGTATATACACATTTGTACTTTGTGGATTTTTCTGGGACAAATTAACATTCCATACTGCTTTCTCCCTGCTGCCTGGCGTTCACTTTTGCCAGTTCCTTCCAGTATTGGCTGCCATTTTGGTGACTGTATATCAAGTGTTGACTACTAAGATAGACAGTTCAAAAATATTTTTTAAACATGTGTGAAGAGATAACAAATAAATTATATTGTTGAGTAAAACAGAAGCACTATGTAAACTCCACCACTGGAAAATAAACACCACATCACACTTCATAATTTTATCATACATTTTTAAGACAAAGAGAAATGATTTCTTAGATAGCCTATTGTTCTAAAAACACCTGTGCATCTGATTGTAAGTTAACAAAGGTGATAAGAAGTTAATTATATATCATTTATCCCAATGCAAAGTAAAGTTACATGGAGCTGAGTTTGGACTGACTCACCAAAAAAGTGATAAAAATAAAGATTCCTTTGTTTGATACTCATTTAACAAACAACAATAAATTTTTACTTTTTCAATAAAATCTGATTCTTATCATTTCAGAGGGATATTCTATTTAGCAGATTGGGCTATGCCTTTTAAAATTTTAAGTACTTTCATCTGGAATTAATTATAAAATTTTTTTCTGGACTTACATTGGTTGTATTCATTACAAAATGGATGTGCTTATTTTTATATTATTCTGTTTTTAGATCCTTCCAGGGAAAACTTTTCCATAACTTCTCATGACTAAGTGCTGCCACTAAGACAGCAGCTAATTCTATCTTGTTGCCCCAGAGCCCTTGTACTTGCTTTTGTGATTCATGCTGCATGTACTTGGGAGTGCAGATATTTCTTTCCAATGCTAATTTTAATTCCTCTGGACATATATCCAGTAGTGGAATTGCTGGCTCATATGGTAGCACTACTGTTCAGTTTTTGAGGAACTTCCATTCTGTTTTTCATCATCACTTATTTTTACAGTTATACAGTATTATACTCTACTCTGTGGATTTGTAACCCATAATTTGTTTAACAAATTCCCTACTGTTGAATAGTTGGATTGTTGTCAATATTTTTCTCCTTAAAAAAAAACATCTGGAATAAGTCCTAGGTGGTGAGTGTGTGCTAGGTAGAGTGCTTGCCTAGCACGGGCGAGGCCCTGAGTTCAAAGCCAATACTTTAAAAAAAAAAAATCTGCAATGAAAAACTTTACCCTGCTTCATTTCTTATGTGTGTTGATAAAACTGCAGCATAGAGCATAGATTCTCAGAGTGGAAATATTGAGCTACAAGGTAAACTGAATTGATAACTTGCCTTCCGTAAAGTTACGTTATTGTACTCCTCCCAATAATATATGAGAGCCTGTTTCGCCACAGACTTGCCAACACAGAATGTTCACTAAAAAATAATTGAATAACAATATTTTTAGTCCCATGATTAAAATACAAAGCATTCTTTTATTTTTCAGAGCATTCTTGGGAAGAATAGGACATTCATTTTTAAAATTAGACTGTTTACATTCCTATGCTAATCATGCTCATTTTCTTTCTTTAAGAAAAAAGTGCTCTCTTGACTCTCTCTGTTCTCTCCCTCTCCCACCCAGCAATAAAGAATCTCTTGGGGATGTGAGGGCGATCTGGCTGCGACATCTGTCACCCCACTGATCGCCAGGGTTGATTCGGCTGATCTGGCTGGCTAGGCGGGTGTCCCCTTCCTCCCTCACCGCTCCATGTGCGTCCCTCCCGAAGCTGCGCTCGGTTGAAGAGGACGACCATCCCCGATAGAGGAGGACCGTTCTTCGGTCAAGGGTATACGAGTAGCTGCGCTCCCCTGCTAGAACCTCCAAACAAGCTCTCAAGAATCTCTTGGCCAGATCACTCCTCTCCACGTGGTCACTTTGGGGCCTATATTTCCTTACATTTGGTGCCGTGACTCAGACGGGTTTCCCCACTAATCCTGGTGGGACCCCCGATTCCAACTCACCCCACAACCACCCTGAGGATGTGACTGGCCAGGACTCATCCTCCCGATCGCCCTTGCTTGCATCCAACACCGGACATTCTTTGGTGAGTCCACCTACCCTTCTTTGGCTCCCTTTACGGTCTCTTCCTTCCGTGTCTCTGGGTTTTAGAACACTTCCCATGCTTTAGGCTATCTCTGGGTGGCTCAGACGGTAGAGGGATCCCCTTCTCCGCAGGGTTTGGATTTTACAGGGTCCCGGACCCTACAAAACCTAGGCCTAGGTAATCCAAGCCGCTGGCCTCTGGCCTGCAAACCACCTGAACTCAGCAACAGCCAAGTCACGTGTGCTTTGCGTTTTTTTTTTTTCGGATATTTGTGCTGTGCAAGGATGCTTCACAGTACATAATATCCTCCTCTCCCATTCCGGGACCAGGTCCCTCATAATGGGTGCCTCTACGTATTCTCTGCCATCTGACTCCCCACTGAGATGCGTCCTCAATAATTTAGACACCTTGGGTTTGACCCCAGATATAAAACCAAAAATTTGATCCGCTTTTGCACTCAAATCTGGCCCACTTATCCTTTAGACAACCAAAGTCACTGGCCCCTTTTCGGGTCTTTAAATCCCAACCTTTTATGGGACATATAACTACTGTGAGCGATCGGGACAATGGGGAGAGATTCCATTATGTCCAAGCCTTTTCATGCCTCTGTCTAAATCCGGCTCTCTGACTTCAAATCCTCCCTCTGTACTTTCTGTTCCCCTGTGCAGATTCTATCAGCCTGTAAACCAGTTTCTAAATCAGCCAATTCCTCTCCAAACCTCCTCCTTCCCCACGTAAACAGACCATACCTATCTCCTCCTATCTTCCTGAAAAACTTTCCCTGTCATGGAGTTAAGTAAGCCACTCCTTGCCAATTCTGACCTGGAAGCGATTCCAGCTCTGAGAGAGCTCATGCTTTATTCGGTGACCGGAGAGTGGAGGTTTCATTTTGCTGAAAGCCTGCCAGTACCAATCAATGGGAACAACCTGGAGACACAGGGATACCAGCCTCTCCAAAACGCCAGGATAGTTGGCTGACACCCACCATGCGGAGGTCGGAGGATTGGCTCGAGACTCTTTATGACTGTGGCTGCAAGGGACCTTCATCAACTTCAGGGAAGAGGAAATCTTCATTTTTGGAGCCTGGGTGTACGCCCTCATGAGGCTCAGCACCCCAACACTGTTTGCCAACTGACCCTCCCTTCCCCTACGCCGCCCCTTGCGAGCTCGAAGAAGCCAGAGTGAACACAACTCCCCCCTTCCTTAACAAACAAAAAAGGGAGGAATGTTGGCAATAATGGTGCCCATAGGTTTCAGTTCTTACTGCACCCTTAAGCTTCTGTTTTCCAGGGTCACAGTCCTGCCTCCCAAGGTCACAATCCTGCCTCAAGTCTAGCTTGAACCCTCCTTCTTCCCCAACCTCCAATCATCATGAACCATAAGATCCTAACCAATCAGATCATGCTGAGTCCCACTGAGGGGTATTTAAGCCCCTGCCCCTCTCTCCCTCTCTCTCTTGGCTCTCTCTGCCCTCTCCCTCTCCCACCCAGCAATAAAGAATCTCTTGGCCAGAAAAAAAAAGAAAAAGAAAAAAAGTGAGTACAGAAATGATGAGACTATCTTGTGTCTGTTCTCTTTACTGAAATTTTAGTTCAGTTTAATTATTGATATTTACCAGCACAGACTCAAATCATGCATTAAAAAAAATCCATATTTTAAAAAGATTTAGCTATGCAGTTAGAAACATTCTTTTGAATAAAAATTAGTATGAATACCTAAACTTCTTAAGTTTGCAAATGGCTTTAAAAATATGTAAAAGCAAAAATAGAAAAGACAACAGTAATTACTAGCTCACCACTTAATCGTACAACTTAAAACAGAAATGCATTGGCAATTCTATGGTCTACAATCGGCCCTGGATCAGTCAACAAAAAAAGTGGTTGTTACCACCATTTATTAACTTGAGGCTTTTCAATTCCAGTTGCTAGTAAGTCTATGGCATTAATTTTCTACCAAATATCTAAGACCATACATAGGTAGCAGTATGAAAATTTGGGGTTGAATTCTGGCTCTGCCATTTATTGGTTGTATGACCTTGAGTAAACTAACTTCTCCAAGCCTCAGTATTTTTACCTACAAACTGGGGATAATTGTAGTAGTTATTTCATAGAGAAAACTAAAGCACATAGTGCTTGCAAAGTACTTATCAGAGTGTAGCACACGGCGTGCCTTCAGCTAATAGCAAATATTTATGTGCTCTGATTTGGAGTTCTTTCCAACACACTATGCTGCATTTCTAACCCTTCCTTGAGAATACTGACTAAGAAATTATTATCTAGATATTGGCATCTTTTATAATTATTCATACGTAGGTGGCTCCGTGGCGCAATGGATAATTATTCAGACGTGTTGTAGCAAGTGTTCTGTTATGCTTTCTGAGTTTTTCTTCTTTTCTAAAATATACTGGTAATTTCCTCATTTCCTAATATGGACTTTTCCTTCCATTGTGTCTTTTTGGACTTGGTCACTTCTTATTATTTTTATACTAATGTATTTTCTACTGAGTGACTTTTGACTTCTGTGTTTTTCCATGAATTTTAATTTGTGAACACATTTAATTTTAATATGAACACATTTTATATTGTAGATTTGGTCTATCCTGGTGCAGATAATGGTCTCATTATTTCTGCCTTTTCATCTTCGGTTTAGAAGCTATCGAGTTTGCTTTTCAGCCTTTGGAAAGGCTTTGTTCATCTGATTTTGCACCTTCACAGTGAAAATATTTTTTGCCTTTTCTGGAATAATAGTGGGGTTAGTTTTTTCTTTGTTACTGAAGATACATGACAGCCTGTAGGGTTTGTGGCATTTTTATTATGTTGGGTTTTATTCTGTATGTTACAGTATTGATTGTTTTTTGTGTATGGATTTTTTTCATTTTTCCTTAAAAATACAATGGTCTATTTGTTCAAAAAAATACTGACTAAGAGTTGGGTGTGTGGCTCAGTGGCACACTACCTGCCTAGAATTGCTTTGAGGCCCCAGGTTCAATTTGTTGCATGGGGAAAAAAAATCTACTTAAACTAAAAAACAAAATCCCACAGCAAATCAGATCAGTTGTGAAACAGACCTTACCTGTGAAGCCCAAGAGGCTCAAATGACAAAAACAGACTCTGCCCAGTAACCTACTAGCAGATTGCTGGTTTCAAACCGAGTTCTGTAGGACTTTAGTAGGACTTTAAGATTCTAAGAGAGTTCTTTAGGGGGCTGCAAATAATTGATTAGAATTTCATATTAGGTTTAGAAAACAAGCTGAATTTTTAAGTGTGTCACACAAGGATAGTCTGCAGGTTACCAGCAACTCGATATTTGCCAGGCCAGATGATTCATTTTTGCACAGACCTTGGAATGAAGTTTTCTCTGCCAGCTGTTTAATTGAAAAGCATCCAGAAAGCTAAGCTATTAACTACCTGTCAGAATATAGATGAATCTTAATGTTCTGTGTACTTGGTAGTCAAAACAAATCCAGGTATAAGTTAAGTGCCAAGGCCATCGAGAATTCTACAACCTCTGATTTCATATTTGGGCTGATTAAACAGCCTCCTTGTTCTTGCTGATTGATTTCCTAAAAATACATGCTATTATTTGGCATCACAAATTAAATTCACACCACAAATCAGCTCATAAGATTTTGTCTAGGAAAAAGCAGTCTCATGTCTAAAAATGTATGGAAAATGCTTTCTCTTAGACAAAGTGTGGAAATGTGTTTAGGACAGGAACAACAACAAAAAAGAAGTCCATTCTACAGGCACAGCTTTTTCATAGAGGAAAGAAAAGTTGAAAATGAATACTAACAGGAAAATCTAAGCTGCTAAAAAGAAAAAAATAGGATAGGACTTTTGGGTTTTTTTTTTTTTTTGGTATTGTACTATAGGTTGAACCCAGGGCCTCGTGCATACTAGGCAATCACTCTAACACTGAGCCTTACCCATAAGACCTAAAATGAGAATTTAATAAAACTTATGGTGAGATAACGTAGAATAAATGTCTAAAGGTACAATTGAAATATTTACATACACATACATATATACATAAATAAATAGATCTGTAAGTCAAAAATGTTGAATGTTAACATTCAAGCCTACCATATATGTAGTTCAAGACTTCTCTGTCTTGTTCAAATTCTATTCCTGCCTATAAGACAATTATTTACTATAGAGAGAAAATATAGCTTCATGGAAAATGACTACTGAAAAACTAAACCAGTATGTGTGATTAGCCAAGGAAAAAAATTTAATTACCAGAAAAAATTATTTGGAGTGTGGGGCACCGATGGCTAGGGAGACAGAGATCAGGGGATCACAGTTTGAAACCAGCCAGGGCAATAGTTCACAAGACCCTGTCTCAAAAAAACCCAACATAAAAAGGGGCTGGTGAAGTAGTACAAGTGGTAGAGTGCCTGCTTAGCAAGCATGAGGCTCTGAGTTCAAACTCCGGTTTTATAAATAAATACATAAATAAATGAGCAAAACAAAATAGTACTTTGCAATATGTATTATTCTGTTACTTTAGAGATAAGACATATGAAAGGTCTCTTGAAGCCTCAATAAAGACACTGGTCAATATCTTTGATTTAATGTCAGAGTAAAATTTAAATTGTTCAGTTATAAATTGTGCAGAGTTGTATTAAGAAAATACATTACAGAGATGGGGGCATTACTCCAGCAGTAGAGTACCTGCCTAGCAAGAACAAGGCCCCAACGTCAAACTCCAGGACTGCCAAAAAAAAAAAAAAAAGAAAATACATTATATGCTTGTCCCCGTTCCTATGATATTCTTTTTAAAGTCTGTGGATCAGGTGAATGCTTTCCCCAATGGCATGGAAAAGTGAAAGCTGCAGGTCATCCCCGACTACAAATTTGTGGTCAGAATGGCAGACAAAGGGATTGAGAACTAGGTATTGTCTTAAGAGCCAGGCAAGTAGACAGGGCTGGGGAAAGAGAAGAACCAGAACTCCTGGTCTGTGAAACAAACAGCTTTATGCTGGGCTTCAGCACACTGAGGCCTGCCTGTTTTACTTATCCTGACAACAGGAATGTACTGCAGACTCACACTTGGGAAGGAGGAAGCACACAACTTCTCTCGCTATCTACAGAGGAATTGTGAGATTGATCTGGGCTCCAAGCCTTATGATTTGAAGTCAAGCATCATATAGCCATCAGAAAAAGAGTCCGCATGCTGTAACACTAACCCCATACATATAAAAATGTAATGTTCTTTAAGGAGAATGCTACATTAAATTGAAAGCAGATAATACACTACCAACCTTTAAAAGTTGAGGTCCTGAATGTGAAAAGCCTGGAGGCAGGAATTGTATTAAAGTAAAAGTGCCTAGAGAAATATTCACTAAGGGCATAAAAAAAATACTAAAAAAAGAGTTTAGGAGAAATAATATTTAAAGGTTTATCTGTCATAATTTTTATTTATAGAATTATATATGTATGTTTTCGAAATTTGTCCAATAACACATTGCCCATGATAACGCCAGATACAAAATTGATTGTTCATTTTTAGAAAATATACAAATAAAACAATATCTGGAATTCAATTAATAATTGTAATTTATTCCTGGAGATTCTGCCATTCAGATAAAAAGCTCATTTTTTATGAGGAAAAATGATGATACAGTCCATCTCATCCCAACATAGCCAAGCAGTTCTCACAAATAGAAATATCAATGGAACAATGAAAACAAAATGATATGAGCAATGAAAAACATTTGCAGATAAATGACTACAGTTTTTACATAAAGTGCAGCAAATGAACGTGCTTTGTATTCGTAAAGGAAGGAAAGTTCTTGTTTTGATGGAAGACACACATGAGGAGTTTTTCTCTGTAAAGCAGTGGAGAGTGAGATGATCCATTTTGGGGCAGGCAAACCCGTGGTGATGCAGGTGTGGAAAAGGAGTGATATCTTTCCTAGCATCACAAAGGGGAATGACCCACACTCTACAACAAAAGACAGATTAACAAGAGAAAAGAGAAACAATTTTTTTTTTGGTGGGACTGGAGTTTGAACTCAGGGCTTTGTGCTCTACTGCTTGAACCATACCTTCAGTCCATTTTGTTCCAGTTATTTTGGAGATGAGGATTTCATGATCTGTTGCCAGGTTCTGTTGCCTTGAACTGTGATCCTCCTGATCTCAGCCTCCCAGGACACTAGGATTACAAGCATGAGCCACTGGTGCCTGGCTTAACAAATTTATTTCATCATACTTTTATGAAACATGGGAAACCTCAGACTGAAGATGGAAAGATCCAGGTGAATGATGCATTTTTATGCTTAGGTATCATGAAGCATGGACAGCCATGTGGAAACACGATTGACAAAAAGTACAGCCTGATGGTTATAGACTGGGTGGGAAAAACACAAGGCCTGTCTGTTCAGTTACTTGTGATAGCCCTGTGCTATCCTTCCTTCCTTCTGCATATGAGGCAGAACCCTTTCTAGAATGGGAGTCTTAGGCCCTACAATCAAACAATGTAGGTCAAAGAATTTCTTTATGGCCAACTCTTACAAAGAAAAAGTGGGGTGAACCAAGCCCCTGTGGCTCACGCCTGTAATCCTAGCTACTCAGGAGGCAGAGATCAAGAGGATCCCTGTTTGAAGCCAGCCAGGGCAAATAGTTCATGAGATCCTATCACAAAAAAAAGAAAAAAACAAAACAAAACACAAAAAACAGGTCTGATGATGGAGTGGCTCAAGTGTTAGAGAGCCTGCATAGCAAGTGTGAGACCCTGAGTTTGAGCCCCAGTACTGCCAAAGAAAAGAGAAAAGTGGGGAGAAGTTAGAGTAACCCTTTTAGAAGAAGTTGGTTCTGGTTTCTATGACCCATTCATAGAAGAGGAGTTCTAGCTCTATGGCTTGTCTTGGGGGAGAACGAGGGGTCCACAGAATGTCAGAGAGAAACTTTGCTTCTGAGACCCTCACTTTGGTGTTATTTTCTAAGCTCTGACAGTAGCTAATGGTTTTTTTGCACATGGACTGCTCACAACTAACTGAAAAGGTGTTGCCATTATGATAAAAAAAAAAAGTATAGATTGTGGAGGCAGGAGACTCAAGAGTGGAGGCCAGCCCTGGCAAAATTAGTGAGACCCTATCTCAAAAACAAAATGAAAAAGAAAGAAAGAGGCTAGGGGCATAGCTCAAATGGTAGAGAACTTGCCTAGCAGGCGTGAGACCCTGGCTTCAATCCCCACAACTAAGATAAAAAAAAGTATTTTTTAATTCATTACCTTGTGATGCTGGGGATCAAACCCAGGGCCTTTTACAGGCTAGGCAAGTACTCTACTACTCCCCAAAAAGTACTTTAAAATTTGGAGAAATATACATAATGTCCACAACACTGCGGTCATCATCAGATCTTGGATTATTAGCCACTTTTACTTTTACTTTTTCTTTTTTCCCTTTGATGGTGGTACCTAGGCTCATCATGCCCCTCAGCCCTTGTTGCTTTATTTTTCAGATAAGATCTCAAGCTTTTTTCTTGGGCAGACTTTGGACCATGATTCTCCCACGCATGTCTCTCAAACAGCTGAGATTACAGCCGTGAACTACCAAACCTAGCTTGTTTGTTGAGATGGAAGTCTAATTAACTTTTTGCCCAAGCTGGCCTAGAATCATGATCCTCCCAATCTCCATCTTTCAAGCAGCTGGGATTCCAGTGTTCACAAAATATAAAACTGAAGAAAAAATGTTTTTTGTAATGTACGATCAAAGGTTGATACCCTTGTTATATATGAAGCTAATATATATGGACTGGTGAGACTGACTACGTCATTTCTGGAACTCTACATTTTGTGGAGCCCGAAAGGTAATGAAATGTGGACCTTTTGTCCAACATTGCTGACAATTTTGAGATGGGCACAGCCAAGCATTAGGTCAGGTGTGAGGACTTCCTCGGTAAGGGCCGGGTGTGACCATACAGGTCACATGCCCATGAAGGCTGCTCTCCAAATTGGCAAGAAAATTATTAAGGGTCTAGCATATAATGGGCAAAGGAAATGAAAAGACAATTTAAAAAATTAGGATAGTTAAACCACTAGTCATATTTAAAATGTTCAGACTCACTAGCTACAGAATCGCAGATAAAAATAATATGCCGTCTCCTCTCTTACCATGTCAGAAACTGTATCTCCAATTTCAACAGTTAATGCTGTTCCTGGGGAACTCGAAACTGAATTAACCCTACGGAAAACAACTTGATGCTGTGTGGAAGGAGCGCTCAAATAATTTTCACTTTCTTTTTGGTACCAGGGCTTTGCACATGCTAAGTATATAGTCTACTCCTAGAACTAAACCCAAACAAAACAAAATATAAATTAAAAAAAAAACATTTACTGTCAGGGACAGTGATGCACTCCTATGATCTCAGTTACTCAAGGGATAGAGGCAGGAGTACCTCAAGCTCAAAGCCAGCCAGGGCAAAGCTAGCAGACCCTATTTCAGAAACAAACAAACAAGAAAAACGTCTGGGCATGTGGCTTAAATAATAGAGTGCTTGCTTAGCTCTGGGTGCAATCTCAGTACCACAAAAACAAAAACAAAGAAAACAAAGCAAAATAAAAACCCACTTAATCCTTAAAATCAGAACAGAACGCACACATCAGCACCTAGTTTCTCATGAGCTGAAGTTTCATAACAGGCAAGGTCCACCCAAAATGATGTGTGCTTCCCTGGGAGAGAAGATTTAATTAAATATAGATTAGTGGTTAGTGGTTTCCTCTAGAAGACTGTAATTGTTAGAAAAGAAAACATACAACCGACTGTGACACTCTAGTGATGAATCTTTGCCTGAGGCCTTTACTTATGGTAAGAAATATTTTTAAATGATTTCCTACATTGATCAGGTTTGTAAAAGAACATTATAAAAATAATAATGTTCAGGTACTGATGGCTTAGATCTGTAATCCTAGCTACTTAGGAGGCAGCCAGGCAAACTCGAGACACTATCTTGAAAATACCCAACACAGAAAAGGGCTGGCAGAGAGGTTCAAGTAGTAGAGCTCCTGCCTGTTTAGCAAGCATGAGGCCCTAAGTTCAAACCCCAGTACAGCGCGCACGCGTGCACGCACATACCCGCACATACCCGCACACACACACACATTACAATAATAAGGTGGATACTGTGATGATGATGATCAGTCCACCACTCTCCTTCACTCTGACTCAGAATATCTGTCCCCTTTATGTAATACTTAACTTCTTTTTTGCTTGCAACATTAGCCACCCCAACTTTTGGACCCCTTGTGCTTGAATTATTTGCTATTGTTCTCTTCCTTTCTGGCCATGCTTGCTGATGATTAGTTCTGATTCTCTCAACCTGTTTCTGCTGCCCAAGAAGCAATCAGACTTTAGCTGGGAGGCCAGAGAATCTTTGAGCCATGGGTACCTTGGTCCAAAAGAAAGCAACTCTCTCCACCTTGGAAAAGAAACAGTTAGTGCCAGGCAGGTTAGGACCCAGATCGCCTCACTATTGTGCAATGCTTCTTTGATTTCACCATTTTTTAAAAAATATAAAGTGTTCCATACTTTTTTTTATTGGAAAAGCTTTAAAGGCTCAAAGCATGCCAAAAAAAAAAAAAAAAGGGGCGGGGGGACTTAAAACATTGTGGAATCCTTGGACGATCGGTCTGAGTACCATGATGAATCTCTTTCAGGAATAATTACAAATAAATTAAAGAAGTAAATGTGAAAGAGAAGAAATTAGAAAGGACTTCAGAAGACATTTATAAACTACTTGTTCTTGCTAAAATATTATGCAGAACAGTTTGTTTTGCTTTAATCTGTGAAACTGCTAGGCTTGATGGAAAAGCTTTAACAGAGGTCCAAGTACTTTGGAAATCAAGAATCTCTAGTTCATCACTGTGAAGAAATCACTGAGAGAAATTCAACGAAGAAGTTTGTGTGACTTTTCCCTTCTCCTAGGAGGATTATCTAAAAAATATTTTTAAATTGTTGTTGCTATTGGACAAGAGTATACTGATAACAGGAATGAACACCTAAACTTCCAAAAGCATAGTTTGATTTTAAATCAGAAATTTGATCATCAGGTAGAGAAAATACAAAGTTACTAAGACTGGAGGCATGGCTCTTGCGGAAGAGGGCTGCCTAGCAAACACAAAGTCCTAAGTTCAAAACCCAGTTCTAGGGAAAAAAAAAAAGAACGTGGGACTAGTAGTTGGCCAATACTGATTCTTGTTCCATATGTTTACTGATTTCACACCTTGGCTTTTGTTTTAATGTCATCAGGGCTTTAAGTCCCTTTCAGACATAAAATACCATGATACTAATCTGAATAAATTTTATATTAACTAAAGGAATATGATAGCTTATTATAGATTGAAACCCATATGAAACACCTTTCAAAAAGTATTACTTTTAGAAATTCTTTTTTTGCGTGTTTTAGAATTGAATAAAATATAAGTGCGACCTGTGTAGGAGAACAATTATACATACAAAACATTAAAGTCAATGCCAAATCTAGATGATCTGATACACCAGAGCTTACCTGATGTATTTAAAGCTTAATTAAAAATAGTTTTTTAGCATCAATTTCATTTCTGATAACATGAACTGTATATCTGGTAGAGTATATAAATGAAATGCACAATACTTTATTAATCAAAATGGTTGGAGCTGGTGGAGCAGCTCAAGTGATAGAGCACCTGCCTAGCAAGCATGAGGCCCTGAGTTCAAACCCCAGTACCAAAAAAAAAGATGGTTGGAAAACAGGATAAGATGATAGTTTCCATTTGAGGAAAAGACAGATTAAAAAAATACGTGTGATCCTTTAGTACCCCAAACACTACTTAAGTGTGGAAGTAACTTTTTTCTTTTCTTTTCTTTTTTTTTAACTAAGGGCTACACGGTAGGCCCTTGGTGTCCACAGGTATATGGTTCCCAGGAGCCTGCCACTGAGGAAACACTGCATGCTCAGGATGATTGATTCATTTTCCCCATAAAGTCGCTCAAGTCCCATTAAAGCCATGACACCTTTCAACACATCTCAAATTTTCTCTTTATCACTTCAATTAAGCACATTCACTTTTACTGCTTTGGTGCACCTTCTGCTTTTTGGGAGGCAAATTTTCACAAAATTAAGGGTGGGGAAACACTCAGCAGATCACACAATTTAAAATCAACTTACGATAACACAGGACTAGCTGAGAGCTTCTCCACCTCAACTGAATTGTCTAATGCGCATATGAGAATTTAAAATTTTTGTTTTTGGAAATTCTTTTGATTTTTTTCTACTGAATTTGGTCAATACCAGTTTAAAAACTCCACAAATGAGGTGGATTTACCGTAATAAGAAAATGTTGGCTGCTAGATTGTTTTTTGTTTGTTTGTTGGGGAAGGGGGCTTGGCTTACAGTTTTCTTTTATTTTTTAAAACTTTTTTATTACTATATAATAGCTGTACAGGAGGGTTCATTGTGACATTTCCGATTATATATATTTTGTACCCTGGTTTTTTCATCCCCTCCATTATTCTCCCTCTTCCTCAAACTTCCTTCTTAAAATGACTTCTACAGGTCTCAATGTTCCATATTCATACATGTTTAGAAAATACATCAACCATATTCATCCTTTCTTACACTCCCCATTTTCTCTGTCCCACCCACTAGTTCCCTCCCTTTAATGAGACCTGTTTTACATTCATGTCCTTCATTGTTTAAGTGTGTGTTCATAGCTCAGCAGGGTTTTGTCTTAGTATCTTACCTGTAAGTATATTGTACTTTAACTAGTCTACCCAATTATTACTCTTCCTTACCCTTTCCCCCTACTCAGTGTTGTTCAACAGTTTTCAGTGCATTACGCTGTGCCTTATCTCTATAAACATGTGATGTATTTCAATATTATTTACGATCATTCTCTTCTTTTCCTCCTCCCTTTGTCTCCTCCAGCAGCTCCACTTTTATTTTGGAAACAGGTTTTTATATAAATACATATATATCTCCATTATCATATACACATATACATGATAATGCTTGTGTTTGGATTTGGATCTATATTCCACATATGAAAGAAAATATGTGATCCTTGTCTTTCCGAACCCGGCTTACTTCACTTAACATGATATCCTCCAGTTCTATCCATTTACTTGTGAAAGACAAAATTTCATTCTTCCTTATGGCTAAATGATATTCCACTATATACATATATATTAAGAAAACATTTTATGTATATATATATATAATGACATAGATATATGCATATATATCTTAATCCATTCATATTTTATTAATCCAGTCATCATTTGCAGAACATCTGGGGTATTTTCATAGCTTGGCTGTTGTGAATAATGCTACAGCAAACATGGGTGTGCAAGTGTCTTTATTGTAACCTTACTTACATTCCTTTGGATATATGACTAGGAGTGGCATTGCTGGATTATATGGAAGTTCTACTGTTAGTGTTTTGGGGAGCCTCCATACTGTTTTCCATAGCAGTTGAACTAATTTATATTCCCACAAATAGTATGTAAGTGCTCCTTTTTCCCTGCATTCTCCCCAACATCTGTTATTGTTTGTCATTGATAATAGCCATTCTAACAGGAGTGAGGAAGAATCTTAGTTTTTGATTTGTATTTTCTTTATGATCAGAGATGGTGACCATTTCTTCATGTGTTTTTTGGACATTTGGACTTCTTCCTTTGAAAAATTTCTGTTCAATTCAATTACCCATTTCTTCACTGGTTCTTTGATTCTTTGGGAGTTTAACATTTTGAGCTCCCTATAAATTCTGGTTATTAATCCCTTGTCAGATGTATAGTTGACAAACATTTTCTCCCATTCTGTGGGCAGCCTCTTCAGTACAATGACCATTTCCCTTGGTATGCAGAAGCTTTTTAGTTTCATGTTTTCCCATTTGTCAGCAATTCCCAATTGCTGGGGCAGTGGAGTTCTATACAGGAAGTTATTGTTTATGCCTGTATGTTCCAGTGTACTCCCTGCTCTTTCCTGCAGTAGTTTCAAAGTTTCAGGTCTTTGATCCACTTTGAATTAATATGTGTATAGAGTGAAAAACATGAATATTTCTTCTGTCTTCTATATGCAGATGTCCAGTTTTCCCAGCAACATTTGTTGAAGAGGCTATCTTTTCTCCATCATATGCTTTGGGTCCTTTGTCAAAAATCCAGTGGCTGTAGCTGTGTGTCTTCTATTTTGTTCCATTGGTCTTTGTGTCTATTTTTGTGCCAGTACCATGCTGTTTTTACTGCTATGGCTCTTTAATATAGTTTGTGAAGTCAGGTATTGTAACGCCTCCAGTGTTGCTCTTTTTCCTCAGTATTGACTGGCTATTTGAGGTCTTTGTGCTTCCAAATGAACTTTAGGGTGATTTTTCAATCTGTGAGGAATGTTATTGAGATTTTGATGGAAATTGCATTGAACATACAGATGTTTTTGGAAATATAGCCATTTTCAATTCTGCCAATTCATGAGCATGGGAGATCTTTCCAACATTTGTAGTCTTCAATTTCTTTCTTCAATGGATTATAGTTTTCATTGTAAAGGTCTTTCACTTCCTTTGTTATAGATCTATTTAAGTGGTTAATAACCTCTTAGTTTAATATCAGTTGTTCAAATGCATCTAGAAATTTATTCTTTATTCTTATAGATTTTCCAATTTATTTGAGTGTAGGTTTTCAAAGTATTCCTTAATGATCCTCTGGATTTCATTAATGTCTATTGCGATATCCCCTTTTTCATCTCTAATTTTCTTAATTTGGGTCTTTTTCCTTCTCCACTTAGTCAGAGATTCACTAAGGGTTTATCAATCTTACTTGTCCTTTTGAAGAACTTATTTTTTGTTCGTCAATTCTTTGTATAGTTTTTTTTTTGTCTCTATTTTGTTGATTTGGGCCCTTATTTTTATTACCTCTCTACTGCTGGTTTGGGGTTTAGCTCATTCTTGTTTTTCTAGGAGTTTAAAATATAGCAATAGGTCATTTATTGGAGGTCTCTCTGTGGTTTTTTTTTATTCATTTATTCATGTACATACATTGTTTGGGCCATTTCTCTCCCCTGCTTCCCACCCCCTCGATTTTCCCCCCATCCCCCATCACGTCCAGGCAGAATCTGTTCTGCCCTTACCTCTAATTTTGTTGAAGGGAAAACATAAGCAATAATAAGAAAGACAAAGCAGTTTTGCTAGTTAAGATAAGGGTAGCTATACAGAGAGATTCCTAGCATTGCTTCCATGTACAAATGTATTACAACCCAAGTTGATTCATTTCTAACTGACCTTTTCACTAGTTCCTGACCCCCTTCCCATATTGACCTCTGTTGCTTTAAGTTTCTGTATCAGTTCCTCTGCAGTGGGGACATCAAACACTTTCATGTTTTGGGTTTCTTACCTATCCCCATACCTCCAGTTTGTGCTCTCCCCTTATAATGTGACCCAAGTCCAACCACATTGCTGTATTTGTCCTAGATCTAAGTCTGCATGTGAGGGAGAACATACAACTTTTGGTCTTCTGAGCCTGGCTAACCTTGCTCAGAATGATGTTCTCCAGTTCCATCCATTTACTTGCGAATGATAAGAGTTCATTCTTCTTCATGGCTGAATAAAATTCCATTGTGTATAAATACCACATTTTCTTAATCCATTCATCAGTAGTTGAGCATCTTGGCTGTTTCCATAACTTGGTTATTGTGAATAGCACTGCAATAAACGTGGGTGTGCAGGTGCCTCTGTAGTAAGCTGTGTCACATTCTTTTGGGTATATCCCTAGGAGTGGGATTGCTGGATCATGTGGCAGATCAATGTTTAGTTTTTTAAGAAGCCTTTAAATTTTTTTCCAGAGTGGTTGCACTAGCTTGCATTCCCACCAGCAGTGTACCAGGTTTCCTTTTTCCTCACATCCTCGTCAACACCTGTTGTTAGTGGTGTTGCTAATGATGGCTATTCTAACAGGGGTGATGTGGAATCTTAGTGTGGTTTTGATTTGCATTTCCTTCATGGCTAGGCATGGTGAGCATTTTTTATGTGTTTTTTGGCCATTTGAATTTCTTCTTTTGAGAAAGTTCTGTTTAGTTCAGTTGCCCATTTCCTTATTGGTTCACTGATTTTGGGAGAGTTTAGTTTTTTAAGTTCCCTGTATATTCTGGTTATCAGTCCTTTGTCTGATGTGTAGCTGGCAAATATTTTCTCCCACTCTGTGGGTGGTCTCTTCAGTTTAGAGACCATTTCTTTTCTTGTGCAGAAGCCTTTTAGTTTTATGAAGTTCAATTTGTCCATCTTTTCTCTTAGTTGCTGAGCTGCTGGGGTCCTTCCTTAATAGAAGGAAGAAGTGTTTCCTGCTCCTTCCTCTACTAACTTCAGAGTTTCACGTCTTATATTAAAGTCCTTGATCCATTTTGAGTTGATACTAGTACAGGGTGATAAACATGGATCTAGTTTCAGTTTTTGCAGACAGATAACCACTTTTCCCAACATTTGTTGAAGAGGCTGTCTTTTCTCCATCACATATTTTTGGCACCTTTGTCAAAAACAAGGTGGACATAGTTGTGTGAATTCATATCTGGGTCCTCTATTCTGTTCCACTGGTCTTCATGTCTGTTTTTGTGCCAGTACCATGCTGTTTTTATTGCTATTGCTTTGTAATATAGTTTGAAGTCAGGTATTGTGATACCTCCAGCATTGCTCTTTTTGCTGAGTATTGCCTTGACTATTTGCTTATCATGGAAGAATTTTATTGCTCCATCTATTTTGAATGATAGTTTGGTTGGATAGAGTATCTTAGGGTTGAAGTTATTTTCATTCAGTGCCTTGAATACCTCACTCTATGCTCTTCTTGCTTTTAAGGTTTCCATTGAGAAATCTGCTGTGATTTTCATGGGTTTACCTTTGTATGTTATTTGTTTTTTCTCTCTTACAGTCTTCAATATTCTTTCTCTATTTTCTGTGCTTGTTGTTTTAGTGATAATATGTCGTGGAGTAGTTCTATTTTGGTCAAGCCTTTTTGGTGTCCTGGAGGCTTCCTGTACCTGACTGGGCATAGTTTTCTCTAGATTTGGGAAATTTTCTGTTATTACTTTGTTGAATATATTATGAATTCCTTTTGCTTGCACCTCTTCTCTTTCTTTAATGCCCATGATTCTCAGGTATGGTCTTTTGATGGAGTTGGTGAGTTCTTGCATATTCCTTTCACAGGTCTTGAGTTGTTTGATTAATAGCTCTTTCGTTTTTCCTTTAATTTCCATTTCATCTTCAAGTTCTGAGATTCTGTCTTCTGCTGGTTCTAGTCTGTTAGAGTGACCTTCCATTGTGTTTTGTATTTCTGTTTCATTCTTTTTTTCTGAGGTTTTCCATATCGTAGGTCACTTTCTCTTTAATATTGTCAGTTTTTGTCCTTAATTCATTTAACAATTTGTGGTGTTCTCTGTTCCACTTTGGTATTTATTTAGGGCTCCTGTGAGCTCATTTACTTGTTTTGGTGTCTTCTCATATTCTTGGTTTTTGTTGTCTTGGAATTTCTTGAGAGCCTCCTGTACGTTTTGGTGGATCATGTCTAATAACATCTCCATGAAATTCTGAGTGATTTCTTGCAGAATTTCTTCTTTCAGGGTGTTCTTGTGGGCTTCACTGGGTTCCTTGGGATAGTCTATCTTTGTTTTGTAGGAGTCTGGAACTGGGTATCTGTTTTCTTCACTTCCCTCTGAATCATGTAGTAATTTATTTTTGGGGAGAAAATGTTTTCCATCCCTTTTTCATCTTCCCATCCGTTCCACTTGGTGCTGTTTCTGTCCCTGGTCTGTGTGTAATTTAGTATTAGCTAACTTATAATAGTAAAACTAACAAAACCAAGAAAGAAAGAAAAGAAAGAAAAAGAAAAAGAAAAGAAAGTAGAGAACCAAAGAAATCAACAGAGAGAAATGGTGGACAAACAGTGAGCAAGACAAACAAATGTTTAGAAAGAAAAAAAAAATTTCTAGGTTCAGGAGCAATAAAATTTCAGTCTTAGTAGTTCTGGTGTTACTCCTTCAGCATCCAGTCCTGGTGTTGGTATTTTAGCAGAAGTTCTGTCTTAGTCTCACCAGGTGGTTATGGAGACTGACCAATTTTTTTTTCTTTCAGTGGCAGCTGCTTAGTCAGCTCCTCCCTCTTTGAGGTGTGGCTTGTCCTCAGGTTCCAGATATCAGCTAGCTGTCCTGCTTTGGAGTTGGGTTCTCGCTGTGTTGGTTTATTGGGGGCTTGTTACTTTGCCTCACTCCCTTTCTCTGGGGCAAGGTCAAAGATCCATCAGCTGGATCTCTGCTGTCAGCGTGTTATGCTGTTTTCTTGACTGTTTTTCAATTTTGCAATGTTGTTTGACATTGGATGTAGCTCACTGGTTCAGAAGACGCGCTTTCTGGACCACTATCTGCCCTATTTCAGGCAGCATCTCATCACTTGCCCACTGTCAACCCACCTGTCTTTCCAGGCTTTGTTTACTGAAAGTTCATGGGGAGATCAGCTCCTGGTCCTTCCCCCTTTCTCTGGTGCACTCAGAGCACCCTGCCCTCTCTGCTGCGTGTTCCTTTTCAGTTTCTTGTTTATTATTCAGGTTTTTTTTTTTTTTGCAGAGTGGGGGATCAGTCTGTCCAGGGGGCTCTGCTGGTTTATCCCAGGAGTAGCTGTGGGAATACCACGTGCTGCTTATTTGCTCACCTTGTTGGTCTGCGTCTCCCAAGCAGTTTTGGAGCTGGGGTCTGGAGGTGCAGGAGCCCTCCTGTTTTCTCAGTGTGAGGTGGTGTGAAGAAGCTTTGTACGGGCTGGGGGTTCAGGGTGTTGGAGTTTTGCTTCTTGCTGGCTTTTTTCTGCCAAGTGTAGCTCCAGCATCTCAGCAAAATTTTTGATTTACAGAGCTCACACTGTCTTCTTCCTCCCTCTAGTTGCCATCTTGGATCATCCTCTGTGTTTTTAATGTAGGTACTTTTAGCTATAAACATTCTCTTTAGCACTGCCTCTGTGAATCCCAGAAGTTCTGATAGGCTATATTTTCATTTTTATTAGATTCCAGAAACTTTTTATTTTCTCCCTTATTTCTTCAATGTCATGCAGCAAGGTGTTTGGATATTTTCTACTTAAAAAATATTTTTTCGATTTTTATTAGCATATATTCATTGTATAGGGGAATTCATTGTGCCAATTCCCAATATTCTTACATTGTACATTGGTTAGATTGCCCTTTCTGCTTTTTCTTTAGAGTTCTAGTTTTAGTCCATTGTGGTCAGACAGAGTGCATGGAGTTATTTCACTTTTCTTTTGTTTGTTAAGACTTGCTCCATTGTGCCCTACAATATGGTCTATTTTGAAGAAAGTTCCATGGGATGCTGAGAATAGTGTGCATTGTGCTGCTGTTGGGTGAAATACTATGCAGATGTCTGTTAAGTCCATTTAATCTATGGTATTATTTAATTCTGAGGTTTCTTTGTTGATTTTTAAAAAATTAACATCAGTTTTGAGAAAAACACTTTTATTATTATCACCACCATCTTATTTGTGCTGGATTATGTACCGAAGGACCAGATCTACTAAAGAACATCTAAGTAACATTTCTTTATGTTTCAAGAGATGAAAATAACTATACAAGGTTAAGTAAAAAATACACAAGACAGTGGACATGAAAAAAAAATCTATGTATGAGATTTTATCTCACCCACAGCTTTAATATATTTGAAAAATGGGATTCATGAATTAATATTATCCTTCTATCATCCTGTCAAGTTTAATGGAAGTGGGTTTAACCTGATTACAACAATAACACCAGTATCAATGATCTAATATTTAGAAAATATCATACTTTTCAATAAATTAAAGTCAGTGCAACACACGTGCAAGCTAGAATGCTAGCTGTTTGGTGAACAAGGACCTGACATCAAAACAAGTCTATAAAGTCCCAAACTTTAAAAGTGATCTTTTTCAAACTGTATCCATTCATGTCACTGAAGATGTGAGACCCAAACTTATTCCTTTTTGTGTGTGGGTTTGTGATCTTGACATTTCATAATAAGCATCAAGATTTTTAAACACTTCTTGTTGCTTCAAAGTCTTGTAAATTTCTTCATTAGCTGAGCTACATCCAGCTTCATCTTCACTCTTAATACCCATTAATTTCCTAAATTTGACATTTTGGTCCTTGCTTCCAAAATTCAATTTCTCCCATATTTCAGCACACTGAGATTTGTCCCCTTCTCTCTTGCCTTGCCAAAGCAATTTCCTTTTTTTCTCCTGTTCAACAAACTTCATTGGGTTCACAGCTTCTGGGTTATAGTAACTGGGCAGAGCTATTCCTGACTCTGCCAATGCTTTAGCTTTCAGGGCTGCCATTTGAGATGCCATTGCTATATGAGGAGTCACTTGTGTTCCTAAAGCCAATAGGTCAGCAACATTGAGACCAGAACTTCCAGTGGCTGCAGCAGCAGCAGGTATTTCTTGCTGGTTTTGCTTTTCAACCATTTCCTTTTCTCACTGTTCTTGTAACTTCTTTGCCCTTTCCAATCTCCTAACTTCCTGTGCATTCATTGCTATGTTTCTGCCTCTGAAGGGAGGGAAACTAGGAGTCCGGCTTAAGCTTCTGCTAAAGTTTCGTGGTTTTCAGTTCTCTTCTCTATTGACTTCTACTCCTTGTCCTACTCCTGCTTCTAGTCCTGTGCCTGTGTCTTGATCTTGAACAGAAACAGATCTGATCCACTGTTTTCTTTCTCTGCTTCTGGACCATGACTTCTTCCTTTCTCTGCTTCTGGGTCGAGACTTCTGCTCCCTGTTTCTACTACAATGGCACCTGTCACAGGACCTAGATCTTGAGTGACTTCTGCCTCGTGATGACTTTGTCTTTCTGTTTGTGTCTGTCCTCACCATTTTCAGATGAATTTAGTTGCTCTCTTCCTTTATCAGAAGAATGTTCTTTGTCATTATGTTCCTCAGACTTGTGTTTCTTAGAGGATTTGTCTTTGGATTCATGTCTTCTTGCTTGTTTTACAAAGTTGGTTCTTATGAAATAGGCTTATTATTTTGCTATCTTAGTCTGAGGCGTCTTCAGTTCAGTCTCTTCATGCATTAGCACACTCTTTGCTTCTGCTCTGGCTCCTGTGTTTTTTCATGATCTGACTTTGGTTTTCTTTCTCTTGACCTTCATTGTGAGCTTGAATAATGATGTTTTGAGTCTCTAGGAGAAACAGATACATCTGACTGCTCTTTTTTCTTATTATGTCTGGGGATGCCTTTTTGGGGCTGGTCTATCTTGTTCTGTAACACTAGCTGCCATAGTCTAGAGTCTGGCTACTAAAGTGGCTCTCTTCTTGCTATGTTCAACAGTACGGGCACCCTGAAGCTCCTCTCCAGACTAAGTCCCTGGCTCAAGAGACACAGATGGCACAAAAGGGATGAGGCCACTTTGTTGATTTTTTTGTTTGTTTGAATGACCTACCTAGTAGTGACAGTGGAGTATTATCATTGTGTTGGAGGTGTGTGTTTTTAAATCCAGTAGTATTCATTTAATGAAGTTGGGTATGCTGACATTAGGCACATATAGATTGATAATTGCTATTTCCTCTTGATGTATTGTTCCTTTTATAAGTATGAAGTGACCTTCTTTGTCTCTTCTAATTTAAGTTTGAACTCCATCAAATATAAGTATAGCTACTCCTGTCTGTTTTCAGGGACAATTTGCTTTAAAAATCATTGTGTATATTATTATTAGCATATTGTAGTTGTACAGGGGGTACATCATGACATTTACACAAGTGCTTACAATAGATCTTAAATTCACTCCCTCCATTGCTTGGAAAATCTTTTCCCACCTTTTACCCTAAACCAATGTTTGTTTTTGTTGGTGAGATAGGTTTCTTATAAACAATAAATCATCAGGTCTTCCTTTTTCATCCAGCTTGCCAATCTATGTCTTTGTAGGGTGGAGTTGAGACCATTAACACTCAGTGTTGATTTTGAGAGGTATGTGGTAATTCCTGCCATTTTGTGCTTTTGGGGTGTGGGTGTGTGTGTGTGTGTGTGTGTGTGTGTGTTTGTGTTTGATTCTTTGCTACCCTACAATTGTTTATCTGCCCATTACCTGAGATTTAATTATTCTCATCCTTTCATGTCTCTGTTTATCATCATCATCTGTGTGTAAAATTCCTTTGAGTATCTTCTGGAGTGTTGGTTTACTAGTCATATATTGTTTTAGTTTCTGTTTATCATGGAAGGTTTTTATTTTTCCTTAATTATGAATGATAGCTTTGCTGGGTAAAGTAATCTAGGTTTGAAATTATTTTCTTTCAATGCTTGAAATACATCATTCCATGCCCTTCTTACTTTTAAGATTTCTATTGTGAAATCTGCTGTTATTCTGATGTGTTTTCCTTTATAGCTGATTTGATGATTCTCCTTTACAGCTTTCAATATTCTATCTTTGTTCTCTATCCTTAATGTTTTAATTATAATGTGCTGTGGAGAGGTTCTATTTGGGTCATGTCTGGTGTCCTAGAGGCCTCCTGTACCTGGATGGGCATCTCTTTGTAGAGATTTGGGAAGTTTTCTGCTATTATTTTGTTGAATATGTTTCCTATGCCTTTGACTTGCAACTCTTCTCCTTCTTTAAGGCCCATGATTTGTAGGTTTGATCTTTTAATGGTGTCACAGAGTTCTTGCAAATTCCTTGTGTATTTCTTCATTCTTTTCTATATATCTTTGTTTATTATTATATTTACTTTATCTTCAAGTACTGAAATTCTGTCTTCCTCTTTTTCTGTCTGCCAGAGTGGCTTTCAATTCTATTTTTTGTTTGACTTAAGAAGTTTTTCATTTCTGGGGCTTCCTTTTTTTTGAGACTTTATATGTATATCTTTATTAAGCTCCTCCTTCACATCTTACATTGTCTTTGTTATTCATTTACCTCTTTTTTGGTATCTTCCTTAATTTCATTCAGATGTTTATTTGCATCCTCTGAGTTTATTTAGTTGTTTCTGTGCCTTCTTGAACTGCTTATTCATATTCTCTTGGATTTCATTAACTTGTTTTTGCATGTCATCTTTAAACTCCTTACTCATTCTTACCATCATTCTTTTGAACTTAGAAACTGAGGTTTTGTCACCTTCACTATTCATCAGATCATTTTTCGTGTAATGTTGATCTTTTGAGGAGTCATCTCCCCTTCTTCTTATTTCTATTTTGAGATTTGCTCATCTGTTGTTGATTAGTTGGTTGGGAGTTTTAGTTGCCTAAAATCTTTCCTTGGACATATTTTCTATGTTCTGGTAGGAGTGGATATTGGCTAAATTCTTGTGTCATTTCTGTTCCTGATGGTTTGTAGTTCCCTCTCTCTGGTATCAGAGGGATCCTCAGGTTGGTGGTTGGTGGTTGACAATTGTTCCCTTTCACTGAAATCTGGGACTCCCCCAGCTTCTGGAATATTTGTAGCCCTGTGTGCCAATTTTTAGCACTTTCAGTGGTCTTTGTGGACTGGCAGCTACTCTGGTTCAGAAAATAAAAAGAACACTCACCAGCAGTGAATATGTTCCTGGTGGTGCCCACACACACCTGAGACAGATTTGTACTTTGAAAGGCTTATTTAGAGGTTGGCCATTATATATATAGTCTGTCTATATTTTGGCAACCTCTTATTTAGCTAACTAACCAGACCAACTATCCTTGCTGCCATGAACCTAAGGTTATCTTTCAGGTTTGTGGGAACTTGGTGATCTACAGTTTCTTGGGCTGCTAGATTGTTTATAAAGTGACAAACATGAGAAAAAAATTGATTTGTGGTTTATAGAGTTAGAAGCAGAACTTCAGAGTATATTTTCAGTACTCTCAGCATGTAAAAATTTCTTTTTCCCTGTGCTTCAGTCATAACAGAACCCACAGGGGAGAATGTGATTGCAGATTGGAGGTTTTTAATCAACTTTGCTTTGTTCTGAAGGCACACACAATATTATGGGAGCTGATACAGATTACTTTGACATAATGATAATGGTTCTTGATCCTTTGCCCCAGTTCTTATCCCTGGAGAGACACAATGAGAACCAGTTGGATGTCACCCTACATGCAAAGGGGTCTGTACTGTAAGAGGGGATTTGGAGAAAATAAATCTGAGCATTTATGTACAGGAGAACAGCAAATGTCTTCCATCCACTCGAAAAGGAGGGGGAAAGCTCTGTGTTCCTCAAAAGTGGGATGGGAAGGATCTTTCTAGAATGTAAATAAATTTCTCAGTGGGCCAGATAACACAAGTGTCTCCAACTTTACAACTGAGCACTTTCTTTACTTCTGGTGAAGGTCCCAGGCTTCATCCCAACATGGAATGTAAATACTCCTCTCTAAAATTACATAAATCTCTTGTACCCTCAGAAACCATATAGTGTAACTTACCATCCAGTGCTTGGTTTTAGTCCAAGGTATTTCAATTTCCATAAAATTTACTGAGAAAGCTCTAACTGTGCAAAGTGCAAAAAATATTTTCTCTATACCCCAGAGTCTTGCAAATTCACTTCTTCCTTGTCCTTGAGCATATGGTTGTACAGCTAAAGACCCCATCTCCTAATTACTTTCAGACAGATGTGGCCATCTGATGGAGTTCTCACCAGTGGAAAATTTCATGTCAGGTGTGGCACTGTGTGCAGTATAATGCTGAGCTAGGAACTGCTGTGAGTTTGCATGTGATGCAACAGGTGCTGCCTATTTCTGTACTTGTTCCACAACTTTAAAAATCGTGTTGTTCCCTTGTGAATTTGTTGTGGTACCACTTCACTTTTAACAGAAAGTGACACTGACAGAATTTGTTCTGGTGATACACATAAATAACCAAATATAGGAAAAGATCATTTGGCCCATCCATGTTGTGGTTTCTTATTTCACAGTCATTTAGTGACTCCTGTGTGTAATTCCTACTGGAAATGGAGTAGAACAGAATCTAAGGCTAAAGGGTTCATTTGTTTTCTTAAATGAAAAAATGAAATTATTCGTGTGATCAAATGTTCTTTCCTCACAGATGGTGACACATTCTTTCAACTTTCCCTCATTGATTCCACCTTCATTCTGGAAGTATATCTCACTGTGTAAAAAGTTGTGAGTTAGCATTTCTTTTATTTCAGTTCTTGAAAGATAATTCTGGCCTCTGTGGTTTTAGATGAGAAAGTCACTGTCATTTGGACGATTACTCTCCTATCTCATGAATATTTTCTCTCTAGATACTTTTGACATTTTTATTTTGTCTTTAGATTTCAGAAATTTGATAGTATCTTGAATTTCTTTTTCGCTTTTGTTGTTGTTCTGTTTTTTAAGACATATCTCACTATGTAACCCAGATTGGCCTCAAATTCATGATCCTCCTGTCTTGGCCTCCCAAGTGCTGGCATTATAGACATGTGCCACAATACTTGGCTATCTTGAAGGTCTTTGATTATATACTATTTGGAGTTCACTCAGCTTCTAGGTTTGTGTGCGTATGCACGCATGCATTCATGTGCATTGCTGGATATCAAACTCAGGCCTTTTCACACATGAGGCAAGTTTCTTGAACTATGGATTTATGCCTTTGTTAAATGGGGACCTTTTCAGCCATTATTTCTTTGAATACTTTTTCAGTTCACACTCTATTCCTTTTCTTTTTGGGACTCTGATGAACCAATGTTAGATCTTTTGTTACACAAATTCTTGAGGTTTTTTTCTACCTATTTTTCTCTACAGCTTTATCTTCAAATTCATGGAATCTTTCCTCTGGCATCAACATTCTACTAATGAGCATATCCAGTAAGTTTATATTGCTTCTTATACTTTTCAGTTTAACAATTCCATTTATTTCTCTTTTATATCTTCTATTTCTTCATTTGTTTCAAGTGTGTTTGTAATTGCTTACTGGAGCATTTTCATAATGACTGTTTTAAATTCCTTGACAGATAATTCCAATATATATGTCATCCTAATGTTGGCACCGGTTAATTCTTTTTTCTTTATTCAAGTTGAGATTTTCCTGGTTCCTGACATGATGAGTGACTTCCTTCTATTATATCCTGGACATTTGGATTGTGAGACCAGGGATCTTATTAAATCTTCTATTTTACTAGGCCTCCACTGATAGTGTGCCAGCAGAGAAAGAAGGTGGAAAGCTGGGATGCTCATGTGCCTTCACCAACATTCAACTCCACCTGCTGGGGTGTCATGGCTTCCTGGGGTGGACAGAGAATAGTACCTGTTACCATCAGGTGAAGGGTGGAACTTCAGGATCCCCACTCTGCCTCCTCTGCATCATTCCAAAAGAGAGTGTGTGTAAGTGTGTGTGTGTGTGTGTGTGTGTGTGTGTGTGTGTGTGTGTACGGGTGGTGTCTCATTGTCACCAGGCAATGATGAAAGCTTAGGCTCTCCATTCAAAATTTGCTGATAGGGATGATGGAGATAGTGGAGTCTGGTATTTTCCATGCTGGGTTGGGACAGTTTTTGTCAAAAAATTTCTGTCTTGTCAGACTGTCCCTTTCCTCATCTTTGGCAAGAGGGGGGGCATTTTTTTGTCTACATGCATCAGCCTTTCTGGGTGATGGGCAACTCCATCCCTCACCTCAGAATATAGAAGACACAAATAGAAAACCTAGGGAACTCAACATCATGTTTCTTAAGACTCAGGGTCCCTGGTCACTCCACTTGCTTCTCTGCACTTCTCAGAGTCTTATGTTTGTTTTATATATAATAATGTCCAGGGTTTTTAGTTTGCTTAACAAGAATTAAGGGAAATGAGTCTGCTTCATGTTTTCTGGGAGCAGAAGTCCTGCTTTTTTAGTAGAAATTTCTTCTGGGTAACTCTATTGTCCCCAGAAAGAATTTTTACAGCAAAAAAACCCAAAATGTAGGGCTGGCATAGTGCTCAAATGGTAGAGTGTCTGCTTAGCAAGTATGAGTACCATAAAAACAACAACAACAACAAAAACCTGTAAACACTTCTATCCTTCTAAACAAGTTGAGAGGTCCTTCCCCAAGGGCCTCTGTTGCCTAGTATGTTCACAGTCCACCAGTTGAGGAGCAAGAAACATTAGGAAAAGTAGAGCGAGTAGGTAGAGAAATTTATGAGAACAATAAAACTATTTGTGTAGTGGTGGTTTGTCAGTATTTTTCTTTTAAGATTTTTTTTTCTTCACCATATCCCATACTTCAAAGTATAGTTGGAAAAGTAAACATAAATTTATAAAGTGAGATTTAAAAGGTAACAATTAGAGCATTATATACTTTTTACCTTCTAGAACTTCACCTCCCCCCACCCCAGATAAAGATTAAAATGAAAAGAAAAAAAAAACCCTTTTTATTCTGGTTTTTATTTAGGTCTTTGCTTAATTGGACTTGTAACTTCTTTCCATGAGTATAAAATCACTATCTACTAACCATAAAAACCAAACAGATCATAAAGGCAAAAAGTTATGAACTGATGTCCACACAATGGTTACTAAAGACCAAACTTACATAACAGCTGAGTTAATGACTAATAACACATTAATCATCTTATTCTATAGCTGTTTTTCAGTTGAACCAGAAGATCTGTCCTACGTTTGATACTCGGTTATCCCTGAAGTTTGACATGTTGGATGTAGTTTTTTGAAGATTTGCCTTTTTTCTGCATTTGATATTCTAGGAAAAGTTGCTGACCTGTCTCTTTCTTCCTATGAGAGCTCTTTTTGCAATACAAGCATTGAACCGGTTATTACAAGCTTTCTTACTAAGACAAGCATCCGAGTTTCTATAGAGTCTGCATTTTTTATGAAATGTACCCATTGTATTCTGCTTATTAGTTTCTATTCTCTCTGCTTCTGCTGGCTTTTGATTTTTCTTGTCCTGTTCATGGCTTATCTGAGTTGGCTTCTCCTGTGGTGTTCCCTCTTGGTGCTGCTGGAATTCCTTCAGAATCTCTACTCTGTGCTGTAAGATCTCACATTCATTCTCCAGCAGTGCTGCGATCAGATGCAATGAGTAGGTGTCATGGTTCAGTTTCTTCACCTGTTCTTCCAACTCATGCTTCGCAGACAGTTCATTATTTGATTGGGTTTGGGGATGGGCTTGGTTATCTTCTAGAGTTTCGCTTCCGTCTTTCTGAGATTCCTGGTAGGATTTTATTAGTTCACTGAGTTCAATGTGCTGTCTACTCCAGTGATCTGCTTCCTGGAGTAACTGCTCCATGTTGTTCCTAAGTTTCCTGTTTTCTTCTTGAATAAGAGATCTGTATTTTGCTTCATCCCTACGCAGTTGAATTCTGGTTAAGGCTTTTTTTAATTCTAAACGAGTTGACAAATGCCTTGCAGAAACTTGTACTGTGTTCTCAGAGTTCTGTTTTTTCAATATCATCTCCTGTTTCTTTGCATGTTGTTCCTTCTCTGGGTCTAAACTAATTAGCAGTTTTGTCAATAGCACTTTATTTGTTTTGTCAAGTCCTCTGATATTTTCAGTAAGTTCTGACACATTCTTAGAAGTATTGGTATCCTTTAAAGATTCTTTTGCTTCTGTGGTCTTCTCTTCAAAGCCTTCCATGCTTTTAAGAATACCTTTAAGGTCCTTTAAGAGATCACAAAACTTCTGCGTTGTCTGTGGTCCTGTTACTGGTTGCCTATTATTATTTATGGAAGGGAGGGAGCCCCAGCAAAAAGGGGGAATTGATGCAGTTTCCAACAGGGCGATGGTGATCCCAGCGTCCTTTGCCTCTTGATGAAGATCGGGAGCAGGATTAGGGGGTTGGGAGGGTGTGGACATCTTGGCAGAGTTATCAGAGCTGGCCATCAAGCTGGAGAAAAGCAGGAAACCTTAGAGATTCCAGGAAGTACAGGTGACAATCTTCTTTGCAAAAGGGTGAAGAATGTGGAAGCAAGCAGAAGTCAGGGGCCAGAGTTAAACACTGAAACTGGGGAGATGATGTTTTAGGTGGAAGGTGACATCTCAGACAGCCTAGGGGGAAGGGGTAGGAAAGGGGTCCAGGAGCTGGGGCTCCATCTTTCCCTTTACAAGGCTTCTGGTATTTATTCCCTGATCCTAGCAACCAGGTCTTTATTCTGTCACTGTATCATTGTGGCCTGTTCCCAGCTTCTGTCTCCAATGTGTCACAATGGAAGTTTCTTAAACTCCTGCCCAGGGACTCAAGCATCAAAATTAATCTTGAGCTATGGCTACTCCCCACCTCGGAAAGGTCTCTGCCAGAGTCCTTCCTTTCCTTTCTCTGCTAGCCTTTTATTTGTCTCATCCTAAGGGCATTGTGATTCCTTCCTTACCTCAACTCTACCCCTGCAGCCCCAACCTCAACCACAGTGAGTTTGTGTCCCATCCAAGAACATAGCTGAGTGAAGTCTTCCCTGGTGAAGTCCCCACTCTTCCATAGAAACTAAGGGCCTTAGTGCTCCCATTCTGGGAGGGATGCTGCTAAGATAAAAGCTGGGAATGCAAAACAGAGCCCCGCAAAGTGCTGCATCTTGTTGTAATTGTAGGGGAATGTCAGGAACCACTCCATCAAAAATATTCTATTGCATGAGAAGAGACTGTGTGGACGAGACTTTAACGACACAATTACAAATGAGATTTCTTAAATTTTTTCTTTTACAGTGTTGGAGATGGAACTCAGGGCCTTGTGTGTGGTGGGTAAGTGCTCTACCACTGAGCTGCCTCCTCAGTCCTCAAATTGAGACTTTTCTTGGCTTTCATTACAGCTCTCATTAAAACAGTCTTTGTGAACTTACTCATGAATCATTTGCATTCAGTGATATAAAACTTTAAATGTTACTTTTCACAAAAACTGGTTAAGATGACCATATCTCTAAAGTATTTGAAAAAGCTAAATCTGATAATGGGCTGTATAAAAGTAATGGAATAATTTGAAATCTAGTGTTTTCTTGTCTTTTTTGTCCTAGGAGTCAGGACCTTGAGAATATAAGGTTCACAGACCGTGTTCCTTGGATGAGACATTTTCTTGCTACCAAATACTCTAAGTACATGTTTGCTTCCAATCTTAAGAACAAACTCACACTTTTTCTCCAGAGAAATGTGCAGGGATTTTTTTCTTCCATAGCTGCCAACTAACATTAGCTTTGATTTCCCTGAGCCTTATTCTCATCTTTCAACCAGCTCCCGCCATGAGTCACTGGTGACCCAGATTCCATAAGGCCAGGTTTTCTTTTTGCCTGAAAGAGCAGGTTTTAACACATACAATGATGCTACAGAGGCTAGAGGTCACTCTTACACTGTCATTCTACCTTAAAGGTTCAATTTTGGTTATTATCTCACCATGCAACAAGCATCATTTGAGACATTTACAAAATCTCTAGGACTTTAGGAGAATTTTTCCTAATTTCTTAAATCTGGCTGAAACCAGAAAATGCCTGGCATGTATGAGGCCCTGGATTTGATCCTCAAGCTCATCAACAACAAAAAGAAAATCTCTGCTTTTTGAAATCAGTAGATATTTTCTTTTTGATCTAATAGATTATCAATGTTAATATTTGAAAGAAAATGTGTTTTCTATTTTTTTCTTTTGTTTGCAGTTTTTTGAGCTGATGGGCATAAATCTGATTTTACTCTTGGCTTGGTTACTATGGAAACTAGTTTGAAGATGGCTTAGTTAAGAGATCAATGACAGGTTTTTTTCTTTTCTTTAATCAAACAGGGGTTTAAATATTTCCTTTCTCCTTACAACTATAGTGAATTCCAATGAATATTTCTGTTAATTTTACTGATATTTGAGTTTACTGTAGTGTCAAAAGTTATACATTTAGAATTGGCCTCTTGTTCTTCCTCTCCTCCTCTTCCTCTTCCTTCATTTTTCTTTTTGACCTTTTCTCTTTCCTTTTATTTTTGCAGTGCTAGGGATCAACCTCAAGGATTCATATGCTAAGCAAACAATACCATTGAGCTACCTCCCTGGCCCCTCTTTTCTTTATTGATTTATGTTCTCAGTGGACGACTATGAATATTAAACATATTTGCATTGCATTACAATTTTAATCTACTAAGTTTCTCATAGCTTACTAGCTTTAAAAATGAAAAATAAAAGTTATTTCTAAATTATTAGAAAATCTGTATCAATTTTTCTCTTTTTAAAACCAGTTTGCCCTTGCATAAAATCTTATGCTTTTAAAAATGCATTTGCATTTCAAAATAAGTATTAAAATATAGAATGGGATACTTATGGTTTTTGTGGTGCTAAGTGACTGACCCTAAACTCAAATCTTAAGTAAAAAATTAACAAAGGAAAAAGCTGGCACTGGTGGCTCACCCCCGTAATCCTAGCTACTGTGGAGGCAGTGATCAGGAGGATCACAGTTTGAAGTCAGCCTAGGCAAATAGTTTGCAAGACCCTATCTCGAAAATACCCAACACAAAAAAAGGGCCGGTGCAGTGGCTACTTGCCTATCCTCAAATGGATAGGCAAGTACAGCACCTGCCTATCAAGCATGAGGCCCTGAGTTCAACCCTGGTAGTGCCAAAAAAAAAAAAAAATCTAGGAGGAGCTGTCTTCTGCATACCTGGATTCAGGGGCTCAAGTTATATACTTAGGGCTTGACCTCACCATTTCTAAGTTACTGTTCTCTCTTTCTCCTTGCCTTAATTCTTAGGATTCTGTCTAGATGGTGGTCACAGCAGCTCTAGGCCTATATCGTACATGTTTAACAACCCCAGAGGAAAGGAAGGTTTTCATTCCTTATACTTCCAGTAAAAGTGCCAAGGAAACTGCTGAAAAGGGTGATACACACCTGTAATCCCAGCACTCAGGGGCCAAGTCAGGAGGACTGACAGCTTGAGGCCAGCATAAGCTACATAATGAGATCCTGTCTAAGAAAAAAAAACAAAATGAAAACAACCAAAAAAAACAAACAAGGGCCAAGGAAGACATTGATTGACCTGGCTGGGGTCATGTGTTCATGGAGCCTAGAGCCAGTCAGCCTAAGGACTGACTCAGGGAGAGAAAGGCTTGTGGGGCTCTATCAGAAAATAGGGGGATAAGTGTCTATCAGACAAAACCAACAGATGCCTGCCACACGTAGCTTAAGGCAGAATAACTTTTATTTTGAAAAAAAATTTTAGACAGGGAAAAATCGCTAAAATAGAGAGTTTCCATATCACCTTCATCTAGCATGCCTAATGGGAATATCTTGTATAATCTTAGTACAGTTATCCAAACCAGCATTGACAAATACCATTAACTAAGCTACCAATTTCACGGAGTTATCCAGTTCTGATGCCCTTTTTCTGCTGCAGAATCCTTTCCTTGTCATGTCTAGTCTCCTCTAATCTGTGACAGCCTCAATCTTCCTTTGCTTTTCAGGACATTTCTGATGAGTGGTGCTTAGTATTTGGTAGACTTTGCCTTAATTTGTGTTTGTCTAATTTCTAATCATTATTATACAGAGATTATGCATGTTGGGCAAGAGTGCCACAGAAGTGTGTGTCCTTCTCTGTGTGTCATATTAAAGTGTACATGATTCGATATGTCTTACATCTAGTGAGGTGAATCTTGATCATTTAGATGATATCTGCTGGATTCATTTACTATACAGTGTCTGTCTTTCCCTTTGTAATTAACAAACATCTTGGAGAAAATACTTTGAAACTATGCAAATATCCTGTTTCTCCTCATACTTTTTACCAATTTTAGTACCTGTAGGTGGATCTTGCCTATAATTACTACAGTGATGTTCTAATAGTGTTTTTTAATTTCCTTCATTTTTCTGATATTTATTAATTAGAATTATTTGGAAAAGAAGAACTGCCTCTTTTCCTGTATTTACTTACTTATTTATTCATTCCTTAATTCATTCAACTATGTGTTTATATAAAAATGGATTAATGGATACTTATTTTATTCTTTGGGTTACAATAAAATACTGTCATTTATGTTTTCTCAAATATGTATGAATAATTTTAATATGATTGGAAATTTGGGGTATAATGAAATGTTTTGGGTATTTTTTTGGCAGCACTGGGGTTTGAACTCAAGGCCTCACACTTGCTAGGCAGGTGCTGTACCACTTGAGCCACTCCATCAGGCCTGTTTTGATAATGACTTTTTTATTGAGATAGAGTCTCATGTACTATTTGCCCGGGGCTGGCTTCAAAATGTGATCCTCTTGATTTCTGCCTCCTGAGTAGGTAGGATTGTAGGCATGAGCCACTGGCAGCTGCAAAATGTATTTTTATTTTATCTAATTATTTTATGTAATTGTAGGTTTTTTTTAAAGCAAACAGTAGCTGATTGGTAATGACTATTAAGGGTTATTCTTATATGCACAAGGATTTTAAGCATTGTGACTTGTATGGTGCCTATAGATAAGAACATGTATGTGGCTATTTTAGAGGGGACTTTTATCAAAGTCTGGAATGTTTATTTAAAGAATCAAAATACAAGTGTATTTGCTGGACCCTGCTATGAACCTTTTCCATAGCATGTCCTCTTCCTTTGACCACCAGGTGGTACTATAGGATTTAGAAATTGCAAATGGGGTGTGTGTGCGTGTGTGTGTGTGTGTGTGTGTGTGTGTGTGTGTGTGTGTGTGTGTGTGGTGTGCGTGCGTGTGTGTGTGTGTGTGTGTGTGTGGTGTGCGTGTGTTTGAACTCTGAAATGAGAGGATTCTCAGAGATAATCTCATCCACAGACTTACTTTTTTCAGAGTTTGGGAGAATAAACTCTAAGAGACTTATCTGGAGTTCCAACTAGTTATAATAACAGCTAGAATTAGAGTCCAGCTCTCTAGCCTTGTTTAAGTTTCAGGAGAGACAGGGTCTGCAGAAGAGGAGGCTGGGGAAGAATTTTTTAAATACCTGCTACTTGTTCAATGGGAAAAGGACTATGTGAAAGAGCAGGTTTACAACACCCCAGGCCTGGCTTCTTTTATATTGGCAAGGGAACTTATATAAAGCAGATGACATTTCTGTTGACAAAAAGGTTGAAACCGGAGGTTGTGAGAACTTAACCCTGTATTCTCCTAGAAGCAGCCTTTCAGTACTTGCTAATTCAGTAGGTGACTCTACAAATATTAGTAAAGCAAATGATGAGAGTCAAGGTAAATAGGAATAAATCCAACCAAAGAAGTAAAAGGCATATACTCTGAAAACTAGGAAACATTGCTGAAAGATATTAAAGATTTAAATCAATGAGAAAACATCTCATGCTCATGGGTTGATCTAAATTGATCTGCAGATTCAACACAATCCCTAACAAACTCAGTGCCCTCTTGCAAAAACTGACAAAGTCATCCTAAAATTTATTTAAATTATTTACCCAGAATAATTAAAATAATGTTGAAAAAGAAGACTAAAGTAGGAAGACTCTTATCACCTGATTTCAAGACTTATTATGAAGATGCAGTAATCAAGACAGTGTGGTAGTGGTGAAAGAAAAGACACATGAATCAGTTGCACAAAGGAGAGAGCGGAAATAGGCCCACACAAATATAGCTGATTTTTAGCAAAGATACAAAGATAATTCAACAGAGAAGGATAGTCTTTTTCAACCAATGGTTTTGGAAGCACTGGATATCTTTATGCAGAAACAATAAACTTTGAAAATAGGGTCAGAAAAATGTGATACCTTTCCTCAACCATCAGAAGGGTCATGGCAAATACTCCTGTAACAAAAGACAAGTTAGCAAGAGAAAAGAAAATTTATTTCATCCAAATTTTACATGACATAGGAACCTTCAGAAATGAAGATCCAAAGACCCAGGAAAACTATGTTTTATGCTTAGTTCTATGAAGAATGGATTGGTGTATAGAGATGTGATTGGACAAAGGGGTGTGATCGAGTAGAAACAGACAGTGAAACCCAGTAGGACTTGACTGCTCAGACTCTTCTTGGCTTCTCTGCATAGCTTTCTTATTTCTTGGGTACAAATGTTGGACAGAGAATTTGTGGCCAGCTCTTACCAGGAAAGTCAGGGTAAGAACAGAATATTTCTAGGTTTTATGGCTGGCTTTGGGGGAAAAGAGTTCTAGCTTCTATGACTTACCTTGGGGAAGAGGAATTCTGGTTTCTACGACTGCTTGGAAGTGGTGGAGAGTTGGGGAGAGGCAGGAGAAGGTCAGAGATGCTGAGTACAGTGTCTGGTGTAAAGTGTCTTAGACTCTCATGGGCAACTAAAAAGACAAAGAGATTGTATGGTTGACATGCTATCAACCTAACATTGGCATGCTTTTATGGTAATTAATAAGACTAATAATTATGTAATTGCATTAAAAGAATGGCAGAGGACTTGAATGATGTAAATAATTAATTTTCCTTCCTAATCACTATCATGTTCCTTGGTCATCAATTCTGCCTTGTTTCTTAACTTCTAATGTTAAATATTTCTTAACTTCACTTGCTAAAACAAAAAGAATATCCACTGAACAGGGCGCTGGTGGCTCACATCTATAATCCTATCTGTTTGGGAGGCTGAAATCAGGATGATCGTGGTTTGAAGCCAGCCTAGGCAAAAAGTTAGTGAGACCTCCATCTCGAGTAATAGCTGGGTGTGCTCCCATCATCCCAAGCTACACAGGAGGCTGAAACCAGGAAGATCAAGGTTCTAGACCAACGCAAACAAAAAAGGTCTCGAGACTATATCTCAACAGGAGAAAGCTGGGTCATTCAAGCCTGTTATCCCAGCAACCATGGGAGGTTTAAGGATAGGAGAATCATGGGGGCAAAAAAGTGATACCTATCTCCAAAACAACATGAGCATCTAGGGCTGGGGAATGGCTCATGTGGCAGGGTACCTGCCTACCAAGCAAGAAGCCCCAAGTTCAAACCCCAGCTCCACCAAAACAGGACAAAACACCCAAATGAAATCAATGCAAGAAGAAGAACCAAATCAGGTGTCAGGTTTTCTACTTTTGACTGTCAGGAGTAGACTGCCACCCTTTCTTATCTCTTCTGTTTCTGGAACACCAGACCTGTTCACCTCCTCATAGAGTTCTTACTGTTTACATGTCTATAAATTTCAAAATAATACAAATAGTAGGACTGCTACTGAGGCAAAATAGAGAGATGAGGTGACAGGGAAATTAAAAATAATAAAAATATTAAAAGGACCAGACACAGGAATTAAAACAAAACAATGAAGTAAAACTGAAAAATCAAAGCAGCAAGCTCTTCCATCACCTTAGCTTTTAGATGCTAAGTGACAAGAATAGGGAGCCATAACAGGCTACTGGATAGGCCTTCTCTTTTAGATGTTAGGAAGCTACAAACTCTTTGAATGGATGAAAGATTAAAGGTCACATCTGGCAAATGGAAGTCCTAAAACTCATACCTATTGTGCCTGAGATTCAGGTAAACCTAGGCCACTTGTGTTCATGTTTTTTTTTTTTTTTTTTGGTGGTACTAGGGTTTGATCTCAGAGCCTCACACTTGCTAGGCAAGTGCTCTACCACTTGAGTCACTCTACCAGTCCATGTTCATGTTTTTGAATAAAACAAGACCCATCTTAGCCACGTTTGGGGTAATAGATCCATCTTAAACATACTCTGTCAGTGCTTGGAAGCTTAGCAAAATGATTGGGAGTTGCTAGGTGACCTGGCCAGGGGTATAGATAGGAATTCAAGAAATGCCCCAGACACAAGTCACCACTTCCAGTCTTCTTTTCTCCATCTCTTGTGTGTGAAGTGCATGTGTTTCTCCCTCCCTTTCCTATTTCTCTTACTCTATCCTGTTTTACTAAAATAAGTTCTTGCTAAACTTCCACTTTGTGAGACTCTCATGTTGTGACACCCCTCAAAATGCTTTTCATCATGAATTTCAGTTCCTGTGAATTGTGTAGAAATTGGGAAACTGAGGGACCCCCTCATCCTTCTCTCCAGTAACACCTCCTCACCCTTCCCCCAGCTAAGACTCCACCTCTCTTCTCTTTCCAGGAAAACTGCTGATTGCTACTCCCACTCCCTGACTCCCACTCACTCTTCAAACTGCTAGAATTTGCCCTCTTGGCCCAATACTAAACAAAGTTCCTCAAAATCCTCCTTGTTGATAAATGTGATGGACAACTTCCCTTTCTTTTTACTGGTCCCCTCAGCAGTGTTTTACACTCAGCCATTCCAGACATACAGGACCAGAATAAGCTTTGATGTCAGGCAGCCTGAGTTCAAACTGGCTTGGCCACTTACCAGCCAGCACAGTTGGGCAGTTGCCTAATCTCCCAGAGCCTCAGCTTCCCCAGCTGTTACATGGGGAACACGTGATAATTCTGTGGACCTCATGAGACAGGCTATTGTAAGGATGAGCATGGTGCCTGGGACTTAATAAGCACTCAGTGAATTCTGACTTTTCCTTTGTTTTTGTTTGTTTGTTTAGTCAGGGTCTTGCTACATTACCCAGGCTAGTCTCAAGCTTATGGTCCTCTTACCTCAGCCTCTTGAGTGCTGGGATTACAGGTGTGCACCACCACACCCAGTTTGTGACTTTTTTCTTTTATCTTTTAATTCCCCTGACTTTCTGTCCCACTCTTCACCATTCCCCCCAAGTTCTATTCAAATTATTTTTTCCATGAATATTAAACATCCTGGGGGCCCTCTTCTGACCCTTCATCTTGGTGGTGCTCACCCCAGGAGGTTTCATTACTCCTACATGTAAATAATACCTGTTTTTTTAGTAACAGTTTTGTTGTGATACAGCATAAAAGTCATCGTTAATGTGTGCAACTCAGTGGTTTTGGCATATTAGGGTTGTACCGCCACCACCACTATCTGATTCCAGAGCATTTCCATCATCCCCCCGAAATATCCCGTGCTAGTAGCAGTTGCACTCCACCTCCCCACATGAGCTCCTACAACCACTAAACTACTTCCTGTGTCTGTGGACTTGTCTATCCAGGATGTTTTATATAAATGGAATACATCAGTATGTGGGCTTCTGTGTCTGCAAGGCTCATTTATGTTAAAACACATCGATATTTCATTTCTTTTTATTGGTAAATAATTTTTCATTGTATGGATGTAGCACATTTTGTTTGTTCATTCATAAATTGATGGGTATTTGGGTTATTCCAGTTGGGGCTATTTGAATGATGTTGCTGTGAACACTCATGTACAAGATTTTGTGTGGACTTCTGTTTTTGTTGCTCTTCATTATATATCTGGTAGTAGAATTGCTGGACCATATTGTAGTTATATCTTAAACATTTTGAGAAACTGCCAAATTCTTTTCCAAAGTCACTATGTGAGATTACAATTCTGTCAGCAATGTAAGAGGGTTCAAATTTCTCCAAATTTTTGTCAATATTTCTTTTGTCTGGGTTTTGTATTTCAGCCATCTTAGCCATTTTAGTGGCTGGAAAAGTAAGTATGAAGTAGCATTTTATTCTGTTTTGATTTGTGTTTCCCTAATGAATATTGATGTTGATTGGATTTGCATATTCTTTTTGGACATTTTCATATCTTCTTTGGAGAAATATTTATTCAAATCCTTAGTCCATTTTTAGTTGGTTTGTCTTTTTATTGTTGAATTGTAAGGCTTCTTTATACATTCTGAACACTACACCATTACCAAATTAATGACTTGCAAATATTTTGTTCTGTTTTAGAGGTTGTCTTTTTATTTCCTCTTTTTGACATTACAGGGATGTGAACTCAGGGCCTTGCACTTGCTAAGCAGGCAATCTACAACTGGGGCCACATCCCCAGTCCTTATTTTCTTGATAGTGTCTTTTCATGCACATTTTTAGGGTTTTTTTTTGAGACAGAGTCTCACTATTTCACCCAGGATGGCCTAGAACTCACTATGTAGCTCAGGCTAGCTTCAAATTCATGAGCCTCCACCACAGCCTCCCAAATGCTGGGTTTACAAGTATGCCCCACCTTACCTGGTTCAAACATTTTAAATTTTGATGAAATCAATTTATCCATTCTTTTCTTTGGTTCCCTGTACTTTCAGTGTCATATCTAAGAAACTATTTCCTAATCCAAGTTCATTCAGACTTACACCGATGTTTCCTTCTAAGGTTTTTATAGTTTAATTCTTAAATTTAGATCTTCAGTCCATTTTGAGTTAATTTTTGTATATGGTATATGTTAGGAAAAATGCCGCTCACAAAGAAAGCTCACGAGAAAAGTCTCACGTCCACAGAGCAAAGTTTAATGGCTGGCCCAAACTGCCAGGCTGGCTGGGGAAAAGATGGCACAGCCCCGAGTCTAGGCGAGGACTGGCTTTTATAAAAGGGGAGGTTAAGGAAGTTAGTGCATGCACAGTAGTCTCTGGTAGGAGTGGGGCTGTTTTAGAGCATGGGGATTTGTTTAAGGGCGGGCTGCCATTTTGACCGATTCACAAAATGGCGACATTATTGTTCTATCAGTATATGGTTTGAGTCCAACTCCATTTTGTTGCCTGTGAATAATCAGTTGTCTTAGCACCATTCATTCAAAACACAGTTCTTTACCCACTGAATGGTCTTGGCATTCTTATCAAAATCCGTGGAGCACAGATGTAGGATTTTATTCTATTCTACTGTTCTATATAGTGCTACTTAACGCTAGCATAGCACTTTTTTGATAACTGTTTCTTTGTAGTAAGATTTGCTGGATTTAAAATTTGTAGTTGGTAGTCTTTTTCTTTCACCACTTTGACTACACCCTTCCATTGCCTTCAAGACTCCCTGGTTTTCCATGAGAAGTTAGCTGTTCATCTCATTGAGGTGCCTCATGTTATGAGTTATTTCTTTATTGCTCTTTTCAAGATTCTCTGTCTTTCAGTGGTTCACGTGTTTATGCATGGATTACTTCGAATTTATTTATTTGTGGTGCTTTGAGCTTCTTGGATCTGCAGATTGATTTTTTTCATCACATTTGGGAAGATTTTTGTGTGTTTGTTTGGTTTTGGTGGTATTAGGGTTTAAAGTCAAGGCCTTGAGCTTGTTAGGCAAGTGCTGAACCACTTGAGCCATGCCTTCAGCCCTGTTTCCTCTAGGTTAGGTCTTAGATAGAATCTTGCCTAGACCAGGAGCCCTCTACCTATGCCTCCTATAGAGTTAGGACCACAGACACATGTCTCCAAGCCCAGCTTATTTGTTGAGATGGGTTCTCACTAACCTTTTGCCTGGGCTGACCTTGAACCACAATTCTCTCAATCTCTGTCTCCTATATTGCTAGGATTACAAGCATAAGCCACCAACCCCGCCTACATTTGGGAAGTTTTGACCATTATTTCTTTAAATATTCCTTCTTCCCTTTTCTCTCTATCCTCTATTCTGGTCTTCTATTATGAACATTTTAGTTCAGGATGGTGTCCCACATGCTCTGTTCTTAGTTTCTGTTAATTTTCTTCGGTTTTTTTTTCCTGTTCCTCAGACTGCATAATTTCAATCAATTTATCATCAAGTTCTCTGGTTCTTTTTTCTACCAACAGTACAGTCCAAGCTGTCCTTGAACTTGCTATATAGCTATGTAGCCTAGGCTGGCCTCAAACTCACAATCTTCCAGCTCTACTTTTTTTTTTTCCTGTAATTTTCTATAATTTCTAGCACTTTGTCCATAGTCTGTATTTAGTGAGAGGTGTTCATATACTTTCTTTTAGTTCTTCAGACATGGTTTCCTTTAGTTATTTCATAGCAAATTTAAAGTCTTTGTCTAAAAAGTATCATGTGTGGACTTCCTTAGGAAGTCTCTATTGAGTGCTTGTGCATACTTTGCAATGGAACCTGGATGTTTTAAATAATGTGGCAAGTCTAGAAATCAATTCCTCTCCTACTTAGTGATTATTATTGTTGCTGCTGCTGTTTGTTTGTTTACTGATCTTCCTGGAGTGATTCTGCAGACTGTTCTTTGTCATGTACAGCCACTGAAGTCTCATTTGAGTACCTTAGTGGTCAGCTAATGATTACAGAGATTTTGTAAAATATCTCATGCCATTATGTCTCTTAGACTCTATCAAAGAGCTCTGTGTGTGCTGGTGATACTTTCAACCCTCTGGTAGGCAATTTAAAATTCTCTTTTAGCCTTCTCACATTGAATGTAAAACCACCAGATCCTCCAGAGGCACAAGATTAGGTCCCTTTTAGGAATGTGTGCTTCCCTTGCACATGTGGTTTTCTAAATTCCCAGAAATAAATCAGAGTTTTTCTCACTTCCCAGTTCCTCCATTTACATTTTTTTGGTCAACCTATCATTAGCCTGAACTAGTGTAGCACTTTAGATGGCTGCAATGTTAAGCAATTTCTGTGAATCATTTCAATGAATGCCTTGAGGCTGTTCCCACATTCTTAGTGAAACAAAGATGAGTCTTGAAAATGGAGTTTGTCTTGTAGTTTCAGGTGGACAAATAGTGACAGTTCTCTGGGTAACATATTTTGGGGGAGCTCCAAACCCATTCTGTCCCTGTGGTACTCCTTAGGCTGTTGGTTTTCACAGCTACTGGTTTTCTGCTAGGCTGATGCAGAGCTCATACAAGGAGGATGAGAACTGGGCAAGTTGAGGCACACAAATGTTGCTCCAGGATTCAATCCTTTTTCTGTAGTCAATACTCCTTGAATTTCTAAAAGATTTGGGTTAATTTCTAGAGTTCTCCCAGTAATCTTTTTTATTTATTTATTTATTTAAAAAATTTTTGTAGTGCTGGGGCTTGAACTCCATCAGCCCTTTTTTTTGTTTTTTTTTTTTAGATAGGGTCTCCCAAACTTTCTCCCTGGGCTAGCTTTGAACTAAAATCCTCCTGATCTCAGCCTCCTGAATAGTGAGGATTACAGGCATGAGCCACTGGCACCCAGCACCCCCAGCAATCTGTTGTTCTCATGGAAGAGTGGATTTTCAGAACTTGTTAATCCTGCCATTCCAGAAATGATTCTGGTACCCTAATTTTTAATTCAGGTTCAAGCCCTGCTTCTGAGCTCCAAATCCACATTCCCAATAGCCTACTTAGTACCATGGATGAGTTAGCTCAAAATCGTCCACTGTCTTCCTCCTAAGTCACGAACTGCCCTACCTGCTTGGTTTCTAGTCTCTTTACTTGGGACCCACAGAGTTTCATAAACCTGGGAAGGATCTTTTGTGGGGAGCAGATCATGAGAAGCCTGTGAGAACTTGACATAAGCACAGTTGTGCCCAATAATCTATGGGCTGAGTTTGGCATGGCCCCAGCCACAGAAGAGAGCAAGAAGGCGAGATGCAGCACAGCTGCTTTTCCTAAATTGTTTACATTCAGAGAAGTAGGAATGTAGGTTTCTCTTGTTACGATGTCATGCCCCTCCCCGAGAACTATTGCTCCTCCTCCTTGTTTATCACTGGATAGAAAAGACTAGCTGAAGGAGGATGGAGGGTTTTTTGATGGGGGATTGATTGGTGGGCTGCTGCTGCTTAGTTATGCTAGAGATTAGAGGAAACATGGGACAGTGCAAGTCTGAGCACCAAGGTTTAAGAAAAGCTAAAGAGAACATGGGATAGTGCAAGTATAAGGGCCAAGACTCTAAGAGATTATGCTAAAGAAAAGCTAAAGAAAACATGGGACAGAGTGAGTCTAAGGAAAGAGGCTTTAAAGAACAGAAAAGAAAGACTTTAGCAGTTTTAAAACCTAAAACTTCTAAAGCTTAGAAGGTTTTAAAGAGCAGAGAAGAAGAAAGACTTTAGTAGTAAGGGCTGAAAGAATAGAGAAGTAAAAGAAGAGTTATTAGAGAAAAGAAGCAATGAGGCTGCTGTGTGTCTCCATCCAAGTGCCCAGCACACCTTGCCCCAGCTTTTTCTTCTATCATTTGTCCTTTCTGCACCTCCCATCACCCCAAGTTAGGTCAGTAGAACCAGGAGTGAGAGAAAGCTCTCTACAATCTTGATTCCTTCTCCCTCCCCCCTTCCTCCCTTCCTCCATCCCTTTTTTAATCCAATGCAACAACAAATCCCAAACCTTTCTACTTCCTAAACTTTTCTCAAATCCAAGTCTTTCTTATCATCCCACTTCCATTAACAGGGTCTGGAAGTTACCAGATGAAGAATGAGGGGATTCCTACAGCTTCCCAGTCTCTACTCAAAATAACACCAAGGAATCTCACAAGGTGGAAGTTTTAGTGTAACAGGATAAAGTAGGGATAAGTGGTGAGGAGGGAGAAACATTTCTTGTTTCCCACACAGGAAATTGAAGTAAAGACTCAAAACGTGGTCCTTATCTGTATTCTTATACTTTCTGAGCTGGGGGAATACACATGGCCCTGTGTATCTTTAAGATAATGGATCTGGCCAGGCACCAATGGCTCACACCAGTAATCCTAGCTACTTAGGAGGCAGAGATCAGGAGGATCATGGTTTGAAGCCAGCCCTAGAAAATAGTTCATGAGGCTCTATCTTGAAAAAAAAAAAAAAAAACACAAAAAAGAGCTGGTGGCTCAGGGTGTAGGCCCTGAGTTCAAACCCCAGTAAAAAAAAAAAAAAAAAAAAAAAAAGATCGTTAGCCAGGCCCAGAAGACCAAAAATCATATGCTCTCCCTCATATGCAGACTTTAGATCAAGGGCAAACACAACAAGGGGATTGGGCTTTGATCACATGATGACGTGAAAGCACACAAGGTAGGTATGAGGATAGGCAAGAAACCCAAAAAAAAAAACCAACATAGCATTTAATGTCCTCAATGCAAAGGAACTAATGCAGAAACTTTAAAGTGACAGAGGCCAATAGGAGAAGGGGACCAGGAACTAGAGAAAAGGTTACTTCGAGAATAATTAATTTAGAATGTAAAACATATGTACAGGAAAGCAATGCGAGTCAACTCCCTGTACAGCTATCCTTATTTCAACTAGCAAAAACCCTTGGTCCTTCCTATTATTGCTTATACTCTCTCTTCAACAAAATTAGACATAAGGGCAAAATAGTTTCTGCTGGGTATCGAGGGGGTGGGGGGGAGAGGAAGGGGTGTGGGAAAGGGAGGGGGGTGGGGGTAAGGGGGGAGAAATGACCCAAACATTGTATGCACATATGAATAAAAGAAATAAAAAAAAAAAGTATCTGGGTGGCTAAAATATGGAGATATCATCTAGGTCCACCCAAAACACAGGGACAATGGGTGAGTTTTAGGACTTACCTTTGCCAGACATGCATTTTTTTCTTTCCCTCTCTCTACCCATTCAAAGATTCTTATGGCTTGTTAACATCTCAAAGAGAAAGGCAGATGCAGATAGACCCTCTACATCTCCGTGTTCTTGTAACTTAATGTCCATCTAAAAGGATACAGGAGGGGGCTAGCTGCTCTTGCTTTTTAGTTTTTATTTCCTTATTCCAATGCCTAAGATTGACCCTTTTAATATTTACTAAAAATAATATAACTTCCCCATCTCCTCATCTATCTACCCTGCCTCATAGACCACCATCATCTCTTCCTTTAGCCCTGCCTTCTATTGGATTTCCCACCTTTCTGCATCCTCCATTACCCTGTAGCCATAGGCATCATTTAAAAATGAAGGATAATGGAGAATAAGAATTCTTTCTTGAAATTCAATGGGATAGAGGCAGTATGGATAGATGAGGAGACATGGAAATTATATTATTTTTAATAAATATTAAAAGGGTCAGCCTCAGATATTGGAACCAGGGAGCAGAAACCAAAAAACTAGAGCAGTTAACTCCCTTTCTAAGAAAAACAATCTTTTCTATCAAAGTATATGTCACGCTCTTAGATTACTTAAAATTCCTCAGGTCACCATCTTAGGTGACTTGCACTGTTTAAAGGATTCCTGTTTCTTCTTCAGGATTCTTGTACAACCCCATTGCCTGCGAAAATTGCCAGCCAAATTACGTGCCCTAACCCATTCCCCAAGCCTTTTAGCCAATGGAGAAAGACTGTGAACCTTTGACCTGGACAAATCCCAGGTGAGGAGGAGGTACAGCTGTGTCAGGGATATAAGGAGAAGCCACTGTAGGCCATTTTGTGCTCACATGTCCACTCAGCTAGAGTGAATACATGCTTGCACCCTTTTGACCAAAAGAAATTGTCAAGACTTTCTCTGTCTCTCATGTGTCTGCTTTTGGCACTGGAGGGTCTTTAATTCCAACATCTTCTACCACCTTCTGTTAGAAGTTAAGTTACAAGAACAGGGAGACACAGAGGAGCTCTCTGCATCTGTCTTTCCCTTTGAGATGTCAAACTGTCAAAATATCCCTATTTGCAGATGATATGATCCTATACCTTAAAGACCCAAAAAACTCTACTCAGAAGCTTCTAGACATCATCAATAGCTATAGCAAGGTAGCAGGATATAAAATCAACATAGAAAAATCATTAGCATTTCTATACACTAACAATGAGCAAACTGAAAAAGAATGTATGAAAACAATTCCATTTACAATAGCCTCAAACAAAATCAAATACCTAGGTGTAAACCTAACAAAAGATATGAAAGACCTCTACAAGGAAAACTATACACTTCTGAAGAAAGAGATTGAGGATGGCTATAGAAAGTGGAGAGATCTCCCATGCTCATGGATTGGTAGAATCAACATAGTAAAAATGTTGATACTCCCAAAAGTAATCTACATGTTTAATGCAATTCCCATCAAAATTCCAATGACATTCATTAAAGAGATTGAAAAATCTACTGTTAAATTTATATGGAAACACAAGAGGCCACAAATAGCCAAGGCAATACTCAGTCAAAAGAACAATGCAGGAGGTATCACAATACCCAACTTCAAACTATATTACAAAGCAATAACAATAAAAACAGCATGGTACTGGCACAAAAACAGACATCAAGACCAGTGGAACAGAATAGAGGACCCAGATATGAAGCCACACAACTATAAGCAACTTGTCTTTGACAAAGGAGCTAAAAATATATGATAGAGAAATAGCAGCCTCTTCAACAAAAACTGCTGGGAAAACTGGTTAGCAGTCTGCAAAAAACTGAAACTAGATCCATGTATATCACCCTATACCAAGATTAACTCAAAATGGATCAAGGATCTTAATATCAGACCACAAACTCTAAAGTTGGTACAGGAAAGTGTAGGAAATACTCTGGAGTTAGTAGGTATAGGTAAGAACTTTCTCAATGAAACCACAGCAGCACAGCAACTAAGAAATAGCATAGATAAACGGGACGTCATAAAGCTAAAAAGCTTCTGTTCATCAAAAGAAATGGTCTCTAAACTGAAGAGAACACCCACAGAGTGGGAGAAACTATTTGCCAACTATACATCAGACAAAGGACTGATAACCAGAATATATAGGGAACTTAAAAAACTAAATTCTCCCAAAACTAATGAACCAATAAAGAAATGGGCAAGTGAACTAAACAGAACTTTCTCAAAAGAAGAAATTCAAATGGCCAGAAAACACATGAAAAAATGCTCACCATCTCTAGCAATAAAGGAAATGCAAATTAAAACCACACTAAGATTCCACCTCACCCCTGTTAGAATAGCCATCATCAGCAACACCATCAACAACAGGTGTTGGAGAGGATGCGGGGAAAAAGGAACCCTCTTACACTGTTGGTGGGAATGTAAACTAGTACAACCACTCTGGAAAAAAATTTGGAGGCTACTTAAAAAGCTAGACATCGATCTACCATTTGATCCAGCAATACCACTCTTGGGGATATACCCAAAAGACTGTGACACAGGTTACTCCAGAGGCACCTGCACACCCATGTTTATTGTGGCACTATTCACAATAGCCAAGTTATGGAAACAGCCAAGATACCCCACCACTGACAAATGGATTAAGAAAATGTGGTATCTATACACAATGGAATTTTATGCAGCCATGAAGAAGAACGAAATGTTATCATTTGCTGGTAAATGGATGGAATTGGAGAACATCATTCTGAGTGAGGTTAGCCTGGCCCAAAAGACCAAAAATCATATGTTCTCCCTCATATGTGGACATTAGATCAAGGGCAAACACAACAATGGGATTGGACTTTGAGCACATGATAAAAGCGAGAGCACACAAGGGAGAGGTGAGGATAGGTAAGACACCTAAAAAATTAGCTAGCATTTGTTGCCCTTAACTCAGAGAAACTAAAGCAGATACCTTAAAAGCAACTGAGGCCAATAGGAAAAGGGGACCAGGAACTAGAGAGAAGGTTAGATCAAAAAGAATTAACTTAGAAGGTAACACTCACGCACAGGAAATCAATGTGAGTCAGTGCCCTGTATAGCTATCCTTATCTCAACCAGCAAAAACCCTTGTTCCTTCCTATTATTGCTTATACTCTCTCTACAACAAAATTAGAAATAAGGGCAAAATAGTTTCTGCTGGGTATTGAGGGGGTTGGGGGGAGAGGGAGGGGGCAGAGTGGGTGGTAAGGGAGGGGGTGGGGGCGGGGGGGTGAAATGACCCAAGCTTTGTATGCACATATGAATAATAAAAGAAAAAATTAAAAAATAATAATAAAAAAAAAAAAAGTTGAAGTCCTCCTTGATGGGTAGAGACAGAAAAAAGGAGGACATGTCTGGCAGAGGGGATTCGTAAAACTCACCGTTTGTCCCTGTGTTTTGGGTAGGACTAGAGCACATCTCCATGTTTTAAGCTAATAAACAGTACCCATCTTGGGCATCCAGTTATTAGGGGTTGCTAGACAACATGGCCAGGCCATGTGTATTCCTCCAGCTCAGAAAGTATGAAGACTACAGATAAGAACCACCATTAGGAGTCTTCACATTCATTTCCTGGGGGGAGCAGGAAATGTTTTTCCCTTCCCCCACACCCCCATTTCTCTCTTTTTGATTCTGTTACACTAAAAATAAAACCTTGCTAAAAACTTACACCTGGTGGCTCTCCTTTTTGTGTGTGAGACACCTTGAGATTGTTTTCATGTTTGTGGCTTTCAAGCATCTGATTTTGTCTGGAAACTGGGAATCTGAGAAAACCTCCTCATCAGGTAATAGGATTACATGCCAGCTTTGCTATTTACTAGCACTGGGTCCTTGGGAAGATTATTTATGCATTCTAGACTCAGTTTTCTCATTGGTAAATTTAAAATAACATTAGTCCTAAATTTGTAGAATACTTATAAGGATCAAGTGAAACATCTTCATATTGTTAATGGTGGAGTATGTCTCTCACAAGATCTTGGTCCTTGTGCTCTGCCATGGAAGAATACATGGCAGGACATGTGAGTGTAAAGGGAGTTTATTGAAAGTTAGGAAAGGAAAATACAAAGGAGAGCATGGGAGGAGCAGGTGGAGTCTGCCAGCCGAGAGAGTATGTTTCTGCTTTTCAGGTGCTTTTAAAACCTATGATAACCTAGGAGAAAGGGAGAAACAGGTGATTCCCATCCAATAATCAGTGAATGGGGAGGGGATGGGTGGTTCCCAGCAAGATAAGGGTGGTTCCTGAGCCAAATCATTGTTAACCTAAGATGTAATATTTTTCTATGACTCCTGAACTTTCTCTAATTTTAGCTTACCTCAGTGTGCGAGTCAACTTTTGTCACTATGACAAAATACAGGAGATGATTAACTTACAAAGAAAAAAAGGTTTATTTGGTTCACCGTTTTAGAGGTTCTGAAAGGGCACTGGACACTGGCCTAGTTAATTCCATTTTGTCTCTCTGCCACATCAACCATTTTTCCTGAGCCCCACTCTCCTCTGTTGTCACCTTGCATCCCTGGAAGAACAGTACTGATTGATACTATCTAACATCTCCATGACAAGGGACCAAAACTTCTCCCTGGGGAAGAGCCAGAGTCTTTAGGACAGCTCCCTCTCCTTCCCAGGACAATTACGCAAGCGCCTGAACAATCATCTCAATGGGAACCAGATCACTCACTCCCCTTAGGTGATAACAGTGGCAACTTCTCCAGAACCCAGAACAGACTTAATGATCAGTCAGACCATCAGCCAGACTAAGATTACTGGCTCTGCTAGCTACACATACTTCAAACCGCTCCTTTGAGTCCCTTTCTATACACCCTCAAAATTCCTGTAAGCCCCTTGAAAACAGTATCGGGGTTGCCAAACGCCCTTTTTGTCTTCCCAATGCATCTGTGTTCATTTTAATCTCTTTTCCTCCGCCATTCACCAGTGAAGACAACAAAGAGACAAAATTATTGGTGCATAGGGCCAGAGCCATTTGGGATCCCCAGAACCAGGACTTTTTTCCTTAAGCTTCTTTTTGGTTCCAGTCGATTACCTGACCAACCCATTGCTTTCAGGACCCTGGTGGCGATGCCACATGGCAATGGTGGCTGTGCATTGTGAAGGAAACTGCACACCTCCCGGCCAGGAAGCAGAAGAGGAAGAGAGAGGCTAGTGTTCCACAATCCCCTTTAAGGACACACCCCCACTGATGTGAAGACCTTCCTCTAGGCCCCACCACCTAAAGGTTCAACCACGACCCAAGAGCACCACTGTGGAAACAATGCTTTTACCACATGGGCCTTTGTGGGGACATTCAAAATCTGAGCTGTATCACCTGGTAAAGATTTATTACATTGCCGAACATGTAGTAAGGACTCAACAAATGATAGCAATGTATTGCTGGACTGAAGTTGTAACCCTGACATGACTTAGAAGGTATAGTGTTGTCTGCATGGGGTTTATCCTTCTTCCAACATTCTCTTGCCTACCCTGTCTTGGAGACATTAGAAATTTTATTTCCTCAGATGCCTGAGAACACAGGATATTTTTCCTCAGTTCTTGGCCTTTGCACATGTTCTCTCTGCCTGAAATATTTGCTGTTCCTCCAATATATCAAGCATGCTTGTGTCTCGGAGGCTTTTGCTTTTACTAACTACTCCCTCTGCCTGGGAGAATCATTCTCAGGTCATTACTTGTCTCAGTACCTCTGTCCACTCAAGTCTCTGTCCAAATGCTATCTCCTGAGTGTAGCCTTCCTTGACCACCATATGTAAAATAGCATCCCATGATTGCTGCTTTACAATGTTTTGTAAGCATTTTAAAGGAAACTTTATAATGGCCTGGCATTATAATTGCTGTCAGTTTCTTTTTTCTGTTCTTTTCTTTTGCCTTTTTCTTTTCTTTTCTTTTTAGTACTGTGTCTTGAACTCAGGGCCTTCATCTTGAGCCACTCCACCAGTCCTATTTTTGTGAAAGGTTTTTCCAGATAGGGTCTTGCAAAGTATTTGCCTGGTCTGTTTTCAAGCCACAGTCCTCCTGATCTCTGCCTCCTGAGTAACTAGGATTACAAGTGCCCAGCTTGCTTTTTTCCAGTTCTCTTTTGTTGCTGTTGTTTTGTTTTTAGTATTTTGTTGGAGACATGGTCTTATTATGTAGCCCAGGCAGGCCTTAACCTTGAGATCCTCAGCCTCCTGACAGTTAAGATTACAGCATGCACCACCATGCCTAGCTTTTGCCAGGTTTTTTTTTTTTTTTTCCTTTAGTAATGGGGATTGAACCCAGTGCCTCACTTGCTAGGCAAGTGCTGTAGCACTTGAGCCCATGCCTGCAGCCTGTCAGTTTATTATTTTATTTCCCTTATTATGTAAGCTCCACAAAACAATCATTTTGTCTTGTTTCCTTTTGCATCTCTAACACTTAAAAAATCCATGACTTGTGAAAGGCACTTACTAACTTTTTGTGGAATGGAAGAATAAATGTAAGAAGTTGTTGAGTTGGCCCAGTAGTTTACTAATGAAACGATCCCAAGATGCAGATGAGAAGCCCTACCTAGGAGGAGCTTAGGGCCACTCACAGACATGGGTGGTTCACTTTACACTAGCATAAGATATTCCAAGTGGGGGCAATATCAATAACAATACAGGCTTTCACCAGCTTCAAAGGGTGGTCCAATAACTGATAGGTAGCAGCTAAACAGAAGCAGTAGCTGAAAAAGAGGAAGAAAGGAAAAAATTGTAATTCAATTTTCAACTCCACTCATCTCCATTAACCAGTAATCAAGTAACCAGAGCCCAGGGGTTATCACAGGATACTTTGAAGTAAGCCACTCACTCACCTAGAGCTTAATGTAGTCTTGTCTTAAGAGTAATCTACATCCTAAACATCAGAGAGGCCTGCCACTGGGTTTTTACACAGGTAAATTTAACAAAACAAAGACCCAGACCCAGGAGCTGACTAGAGCAAAGGTTAGGAATTTCAAACAGAAACACTGTATCAATTAGAGCAGGAACTGGTAGTTTACACAGGTGTAATCTCTCTCTCATTTAACAAAACAATGACCCAAACCCAGGAAATCATTCCAAAGGCTAAATAAACCCCAAATTAAAACTTCTTCAATAAATACTCCGACTTTAAAACCTGCCCCATTGTTCTCTCCTTTGAGTCTGTTGAAAGTATATTCCCTTCCTAATAAACTTTACTATTACTTTTGCTGTAATAATTGCATTCTTGTTTGAATTCTGCTGCTGCCAGACAAGAACTGGGGTACTTATCAGCACTATTTTTTCAGGTAACATATGCAACCTTAGATTAATGAATCTCTCTCTGAGAGGTTTGCTATTATGGTCTTCCTGGAGTTCACTGAAATTCCCTGGATTTTGGAAAATTTGTTGGCTTCTGATACACACGTGTCTGTCTCAGGCCAGCAGCTTGTATCATCTCACCAGCTAGAGTCCCTTCTGCAGTGCACTCAGTCAGCCAGCTCTCATGACCTTTCTTAACATGAAGAGAAATCTGGGTGAGATCTTTATTTTCTGTACGTCACCCTCCACTTCTGGAATTCTCTGCGTGTAGAACTTTAGCTATTCTACAGCGATATTTCGATTGTTCTCTTCTAAGTCTTTCTTCCTGATACAGCTTTGTTGAAAGAATGTGTTTTCTGCTCAGGAGTTGATTAAAGACATCAGCTTTCTGACATGAAATTTGTATTCATTTTCCAGCAGAGCTCTGGCCTAAGGCAGATTTGTACCCCAACTTCTCTGTTTTCCGGCCTTTGCTGAGCTATCAACTCAGCATTCAGTTTGGGTTAGAATTGGCCTTTCATCTTTTTTTTCAAGTATTGCTAACAAAGGCTTCTTTTGTGAGACATCTATCATCTGTTTTTTAACTTCTCAGTCTGGTGATCTGCCAGCTATTTCAGCTGCACAGCGCTGTTTCTCAAAACTTGAATTTCATTTTCTTTATAAGCAAGAGTACTTGCTATGTCTTTTGTAAATTTCTCACAGTGTTTGATTGGATCATTGCACTCACTCCTGTCTTCTTGTTGTAAGTATTCAAATCTCTTTAAAAAAAGTTTAGGGCTAAAAAAGTGTAGCTCAGTGATGGAATACTTGCCTAGCATGTACAAGGCATAGATTTGATCCCCAGCACTGCAAACAACAACAACAAAAGTAAATATCTAAGTATATATATATATATATATCTACTTCTATATTTTCTAATATAGATTGCATATATTCAAGGTATACAACACACTAATTTGCTATTTATATCTTGATTATAATATATGAATGTGATTATCACAAATAACACATCCATAATTACTGTTGCTATACACTAGGTCTCTAAAACATGTTCATTTTATGACTGAATAGTTGCCTATTTTGCCCACCCCTACCCTAGCTCTGGGCAGCCAGCATTTTACTGTGCTTCTATGATTGGCATTTCTAGATTGCTCATGTAAATAAGATGATGTAGTGCTTGTCTTTCTGTATCTGGCTTATTTCACTTACCATTATGTTTTCCAGGTTCGTCATATTGCATAATGCATGATTTCCTTTATATGGTTGAATAATATTTTATTGTCCTCTCTCTTTCTCTCTCTCTCTCTCTGTCTCTGTGTCTCTCTCTCTCTGTACACACACACACACCATTTTCTGTCTTTGTGTGTGTGTGTGTGTGTGTGGTTGATACCTGTGTCTTGCTATGTAGCTCAGACTGGTCTTGAACTTGTGATCCTCCTGCCTTACCCTCCTGAGTGCTGGGATTACTGGTATGCACCACCACACCTGACTTGCACTACGTGTTCTTTATCCATTCATTCTTCCATCCATGTACACTTAGGTTGTCTCCGTATCTTGGCTGTTGTCCATAATACTGCCATGAGCATGGCAGTGCACACGGCAACCCGAGGTCTGCCTTCATTTCCTTTGGACATATATGCAGAAACGGGATTGCCAGACTGCAGGGGGATTCCTCCCTCCCACCCTCCCTCCCACCCTCCCTCTCTCCCTCCCTCCCTTCCTTCCTTCCTTCATCTCACTGTGTAACCCAGGCTGTCCTTAAACTACTAATCTTCCTGCTACTGGAAAAGCAGCCCTGGCCTCAATGCCAAGTCACAATTTACAAATCATGAGAGTTGGGTTTTGAGGAAAAGGAAATAAAGTTTATTATTCATGAGCGGAAGAGGAGGACAGGGAGAGTCCCCCTTCCAAGAGAAGAATGTCTGCCTTTTACAGGTCACTCCGGGGCTCAGCTGGACTGCGTGACCAGATGCATGCTCACGATGGCCGCTGGCCTGAGACTCCAGGTGTCCTGTGCCACATCTCTGAAGCTGTATGTCTTGGAGGGCAGGTTTACTGCTCTAGCGGTCAGTAAGAGATAAGGGACAGAAAACTGTCTTTGTTAATTGAAGAGCAGGAGGAATTAACCTTGGATTCTCCAGCATGTAGACAAAGGGGGAGCGGGGAAGTGTCAGTTTAATTGACAAGCAGGTTAAACTGGCCAGCAGGCAAGCTGGCAACAACCACAAATTTTTCCCTTTTGTGGTCCCAGGTACATTTTTCCCACTGTCAAATTATTCCTTCCATTTCTATGGAAAAGAGGCATTGCAATCATCAGTTTCCTGCCTTTCCTTAATTCCTGGGCCCACGTGAGGAGTCAGTGCTCTGCAGCAGCAGCAGTGTTTAAGCCCCTCTTACATTCCTGCCTTAGCTTCTCAAGTGCTAGGATTGCAGGTAGGTGTCAGGAGAACGCCGCACACCGCACGCAGAGGAGGCTCATGAGAGGCTTCTCATGTCCAAAGTTTAATCGGCAGGCTGGCTGGCTGAGAAAAATGGTGCAGCAGCTTCTCTCGGCGGGTCTGGCCTTAAGTAGCATTTGGGAGAAAGCAAGGGCTAGGGACGGGCAAAGGAAGGTGGCGGGAGATAAGGAACAGTGGGCTTTGTTCTGCAAGGGGTGAAACTAGCTGCAGCTCAAGCTGCAGAATGGTGGCAAGGGGCAGTTCTTATCAGTATGTGCCACCATGTCTGGCTTTTTTGTTTTTTATTTTTTATTGGTTGTACTGGGGTTTGAACTCGTGGCCTCACGTATGCAGGCACTCTTGTTGAGCCACTCCACTAGTCCTGTTTTGTCTTGAGTATTTTTTGTTTATTTGTTTGTTTTGTGCTACCGGGGTTTGAACTCAGGGTCTACACCTTGAGACATTCCACTAGCCCTTTTTCGTGATGGGTTTTTTTGAGATAGGGTCTCATGAACTATTTGCTTGGGCTGGCTTTGCATCTCGATCCTCCTGATCTCTGCCTCCTGGGGAGCTAGGATTACAGGCGTGAGCCACCAGTGTCCAGTTGTATTGAGCATTTTTGTGATAGGGTCTCATGAGTTATTTGCTGGGGCTGGCTTCAAATCGCTATCCTTCTGATCTCTGCTTCCTGAATTGCTAGGGTTACAGGCATAAGCCACTGGCATCCAGCTTGAATTTTTCAATTTTTCTGAAGAAGCTACATACAGTTCCCATAATGGTTATGCCAGTTTACATTCCTATGAACAGTGTACAAGGGCTCCCTTTCTCCACACACTTGCCAAAACCCATTATCTCTTTTTTAATAATAATTATCTAACCTCATTGGAGGTTTGATTTGCATTTCTTAGGATTCCTGATGTTGAGCACCCTTTCATATATCCATTGGCCATTTGTGTGGTTTCTTTGTTAAACTGTCTAATGTCTTTGGGCTATTTTGGGTTTTGCTGTTATGTGTGTTCTTTATGTATTTTAAATATTGTTTTGTAGGGTAATAGTTTGCAAATATTTTCTATCATTTTGTAGGTTACCTTTTCATTTTGTCATTTGCTTTGGTATGCAAAGGTTTTTAGTTTTTTTATTTTTTTTTTGTAGCCTGTGCTTTTGGTGCCATAACCAAAAAAATCATTGCTGAGAAAACATTGTCAAGAAGTGTTCTCTGTGTTTTCTTCTAGGAATTTTTTTTTTTTTTTCTGTGTTGGGAATTGAACCAGGGTCTCACACATGCTAGGAAAATACTACACCCCTGAGCTACGCCCCCTGGCCCTCTTCTAGGAGTCTTACAGTTTCGGGTCTTTCATTTAAGTCTTTCATCCATTTTGACTTAATTTTTTGTACATGGTATAAAGGTTGGGTTTCATTTTTCCCATATGGATATTTTTTTCCCCAGCATCACTTACTGAAGAGACTTTTCTTTTCATAATGGTGTTCTTGCCACCCTTATCAAAGATTAGTTGAACATGGGTGTGAGTTTACTTCTGGCCTGTCTTTTCTGTTCCATTGGTCACCGTGGCTGTTTTTATGCCAGTACCATCTTATCCCAATTACAATAGCTTTGTTATAAAGTTTGAAATTAGAGAGTCTGATGCCTCCAGCCTGATTCTTTTTGTTTTTGTCAATGTTTCCTTGGATATTTAATGTCTTTTGTAGTTCTGAAGAAGAAGATTACCTTAAACAGGGCCATAAAACATGGGAAATTGCCAATTAAAGCTGTAAGAGAAAGTTCAGAGCTTAGACAAAGGGCACCACAGTAGAGATAATCACCATTCCTGCCTCCCTTTATCTCCTCTTGTAAATAAACTTTCCAAAGCAGATCTCCCTTGCTGTTCTTATCTAAACAACCTTAGGTCTCTAACTCACCATTAGCTCCCCAATTAATCCTGGCACATTCCTTGTAACCTGATGCCCTGCACTGCCTTTTAAATATCCTGTGAATCCTTTGTTCAATGCCCAGATAAGAAGTGTGAACCCATCTGCAACCGCTGGTGTACAATAAAATCTGAGTTCTCCACTTCTCCAAATGTTGCTTGGTTTCTGTCAATATTTCCACAACAGTTCCGTATGAATTTTAGGATGGCTTTTTCTATTTCTGTGAAAAATATTATTGCAATTTTGATAAGGATTACTTTGAATCTGTAGATAGCTTTGGGAAGTATGGACATTTCAACAATTTTACTTCTAACCTATAAACATGGATTTCCATTTATCTTCTTCAATTTCTTTCATTAATATCTCATAGTTTTCACTGTACCATTTTTACCTTTTTGTTAAACTTATTCTAGCTATTTTATTATTTTTGATACTATTACAAGTGATACCATTTTCTTAATTTCTTCTTTTGGATACTTCATTATTGATGTAAACCATGTTTATGTGGGAAGTAAAAGTACAGAACCTTTGTTGCAATTGAAGTTAAGTTATTATCAGCTTAAATTAGAATATTATAATTATGTGATGTTTTATATAAGATCTATGATAACCATGAACTAAAAAGACTCTGGTAGATACACAAAAAGTAAAGAGAAAGTAACCAAAGCCCACTAGTCAAAAAAATCAAACAAAATACAAAGGAGGGCTGGGCACTGGTGGCTCACACCTGTAATCCCAGCTACCCAGGAGGCAGAGATCAGGAGGATCGTGGTTCAAGCCAGCCCAGGAAAATAGTTCCACAAGACCCTATCTTGAAGAACCCTTCACAAAAATAAGGCTGGTGAAGTGCCTCAAGGTGAAGGCCCTGAGATCAAGCCCCAGTACTGCCAAAAGAAAACAAACCACAAAGGAGGACAATAAGATGGGAACAAAGTACCACAAAATAGTCAGTGAATAAGTTAGAAAATGACAATAGTAAGTCCTTACCCATTAATAATCATTTTTTCCCCAATACTGCAAGAGTAAATAAATAAATACATAAATAAACAAATAAGTACATAATACTACTTTAAAAATAAATGGTTTAAACTCTCTAATCAAAAGACACAGAGTGCTGGAATAGATTTAAAAAACGAGACCCAAGAAAATACTGCTTATAAGAAATTCACTTTAGTCTTAAGGTCACAAATTGACATTGAAGGGATAGGAAAAGATATTCCATGCTGCCCGGCAGGCACCAGTGGCTCACTCCTATAATTTTCGCTTCTTGGGAGGCTGAAATCAGATGGATTGTGGTTTGAGGCCAGTCTGAGCAAACAGTTCAAGGCACCCCATCTCTAAAATAACCAGAGTAACCTGGACTGAAGATGTGCTCAAGTGATAGAGCACCTGCTTTGCAAGCTTGAAACAAGTGTGAAGCCCTGATTTCAAGCCCCAGTCCCAACAACAACAAAAAGATATTCATGCAAATGGTATCCAAAACAGAGCAGGAATAGCAATACTTAGACAAAATAGATGTTCAGTCAAAACCTGTAACATGGACAAAAAGGCCACTATAAGATGATAAAGGGGTCAATGCATCAATAGGATATAACAATTATCAATACATATGAACATAATATTGGAGCTTCTAAATATACAAAGCTACATATTAACAGGACTGAAGGGAGAAACAGACAACAATATAATAATAATTATATTAAATTGGTTCATTTTCAACAATGGATAAATCATCATTCAGACAGAATATTAATAAGGAAACAAAAGACTTCAGTAACACTATCAACTAAATGAACCTAACAGATATTTATAGAACTTCTCATTCAACAGTAGTGGAATGTATATTCTTCTCAAGCACACAGGGAACATTCTCCAGGATAGATGATCATATGTTGGACCCAAAATAGTCTTAACAAATTTAAGAAGATGAAAACCATCTCAAGTATCTTTTTTTTGGGTAGTACTGGGGCTTAGACTTAGAGCCACTCCACTAGTAGTTTTATGTGATGGGTTTTTTCCAGTTAGGGGCTCTTGTACTAATTGTCTGGGCTGGCTTTGAACTGTGATCCTCCTGATCTCTGGCTCCTGAGTAGCTACTGGTGCCCAGCTCTCAAGTATCTTTTCTAATCACATGATTAGAAAACTAGAAACCAATACTGGGAGCAAGCCAGGCTTGGTGGTGTCTGCCTCTCACCCAGCACTCAATAGGCTGAGGCAGGAGGATTACAAATTTGAGTCCAGTCTGAGCTACATAGCAAGTTCAAGGCCAACCTGGGCTGCATAGTGAGACTCTGTCTACAAATCAATCAATAAATTAATTTACTAATACCAGGAGCAATTTTGAAAAATTCACAAATATGTGGAAATTAAACAACATACTCATAAACAAAGAAGAAATAAAAAAGTAAAGTCAAAAAGGATCTTGAGACAAAAAATGGGAGCAAAGCATATCAAAATTGATGAAATGCAACAAAGTCATTCCTCAAAGGAGGTTTATTGCTATAAGCATCTGCATTAAATAAAAAGAAATCAGCACTTGGGAGTCTGAAGCAGGAAGATCATGAGTTCAAAGCCAGTCTGGGCTACACAGTGAAATCAAATTTCAAAGAAAAGAAAAAGATCTCAAATAAACAACCTAACTTCACACCTCAAGGAACTAGAAAAAGAAAAGCAGACTAAGCCAACACATTGTATTAGTATACAACCTGATTAAGAAGTGTACAAATACCATCTTCTTCAAGCTTCAGATGATTATTGTGCTCTAGGAGTCAAGTATGCACACCTTCCAGAAAACTGCCCAGTATATTCCTCTCCCTTGATCTGAAGAATGGTCACTAAAAGTTACAAGAGGACTGAGGACATGGCTCAAGTGGTAAGTCACCTGTTTAGCAAGTGTGAGTCTCAGGAAAAAAAAAAAAGTCACAGGAAACAGAAGTCTATGTTGCAAAGACCTGAAGTTAACCAAGTTAATTGGAGTCAATGTCTGACTGATTATGTCCAAACACTATAGCAGAAGGAGTAGTTGAGATGTACCAGATGACTAGAACAAAGTGGGCCATTTGTCCTAGGCGTGCTTAACAGGACCCCCATCCTACCTTTCGCAGCATTTCTACTCCGCTAAAGCAGCTTGTTAGTAGCCTTCCTACTACCCCATGTCTTGCCAATGAGGTGCGGCTGTACTCCTGCATTACTTGCTGAATAAATGTCTGTCAGTCTCTTACCCTGTGTCTTGAAATTTCTTTTAGAGAACCTAAGAGCCAAGTTGATATCTGTCCCTTTCCTCTTAGGGACTTCCTTGAGACCCTCACCCCAGTAACAAAGCCAAGGTTTTTAGTTGTTTTGTTTTGGTCTTTTTGAGACAGTTTCACTATGTAGCCCAGCTGGCCTCAAACTCTTGATCTTCCTTCCTCAGCCTCCTGAGAAGCTGGGATTACAGGTGTGCACCTGGTTTAGTAGCCAGGTTTTAACTCCAGAATCAAGCAGAGCAGGCAAGTCCACCCCCAGATCTTATTCCAGCCCTGCTACAGCCACCGTCTCCTCAGCAGTATGGCCAGCACCAGCTGGACCTTTCCAGAATGTGCTCTTTCCAGGATGCTTTGCTGTCATCTGCCCCAAGATGATAGTTGAAAATGCACAAAATCTGCAGTGAATACAATGTGACTGGTGTCCCAGAAAATGGGAACATCTACAACCTGCACAATTGTACACAGTGGCCAGACTCTTCTATTCTTACAGTGTGACTCCCCCTGCTTTCCCCAAACTTCTTGGACTTTTCTAACTCCTTACCCTAGATGGATCCTAAAAATAGGCACTTCCTTCCTTCTGGGAAGGTGCTCAATTTATTTCATCTTACTGGCTTCCTTTTTGCTTCAGCCCTCTTCGGTACTGGCCTTCAAGATTAAAGGTAAGTCCTGAGATCATGAGTATCTGCAGAAGCCCAAGATCTTGAAAGGAGATGGTTAAGCTGCATAAAACAATGAGAAGAATCAATGATGCACTTCTATAATCCTAGCACTTGGGAGGCTGAGGCAAGAGGAGCATGAGTTTGAGGCCAGCCTGGGCTACACAGAAACTGTCTCAAAAGAGAAAAAAGCATTGAGAAGAATGTGCTTTTGCCCAAGAGAAGAAAGAGTAAGGAGCAGGGTCTGGGTGTCAGAGGCCCATATCCCAGTGGCAGGTGAGTCATCAGCAGACCTGGGTAAGTTCTGGCATTTCACTTTGGATATTTTACTTTGGGCTCCACAGATGTCACCTGTAAGATAAGTGGATTGAGGTAGACAGTCATGAGCCTGGCCAAGGGTTAGTGACTAGATTCTGAAGGAATAGTGACAAACCTAGTGGCAGGTGAGTTGCTGCCCTGGAAGGACTTGATGTGAGGGACTCATTCATCTGGGAGAAATGAGTCATGGTGTGCTGTCTAGACCTGGACAAGCTGCCTTCTCTTTCCTTGTGTTAATTACACATCCCAGTCAGGCTCAGGTCCAGCCTCCAATTATGCACTTGTTGGCCACAGTGGGAATGAGCATTGATGGCCATAGATACAGTGCATTTATCACCTTAAGGAAGTTTCCTGGATAATCATAAGTGAATGGTGACTTTTGATTGAACGTATTTTCTGATCTATTAAAGGATCGTGTAATTTTCTGCTTAAATCTATTAATTTGTCTGATAACATGAATAGACTTTCTGATGTTGGACCATCATTGAGTGGGGTGGAGACAGGCAGGTAAAGGATACAAAGTACAAGATAGGTAAGATGAATAAATTTAAAGAGTTGATGTACAACACAAGGTCTAGAGTTAATAAATTAATCATATTGGGGATTTTTGTTGAATAGATTTTAGCTGCTCTTGCCACCAAAGAACAGTAATGATGTGAATGATAGCTATGTGAATTTGTTTCACTATAGAAACGATTTTACTATCTACATACACCCAATGCCAGCATCATATAAATCTCAAATGTACAAGCTAGAATTTATTCAAAACAAAACAAAACAAAAACTACCACTGAATTATTTTTGGAATGACGTTATAATTAAAATACATTATTGGATTGGATTTGCTTGCATTTTATTGTGGATTTTTTTTCACTGTGTTTATACACAATGCTTTCATTTGTGTTTTTTAAGCACAAAACATTTCATTGGTTCATTTTATTGAAAAATCCAGTTGTAGACTGGGGGCATGGCCCAAGTGGTAGAGCACCTGCCGAAGCATAAGGCCCCATTATCACCAAAAAAAAGATTAAAAGATAACCAGTTGTAATTTCATCTATGATTATAAAGGAGAGTGACTTTGGGTGCTGACCCTGTCTGGTTTGGGTGTCAGGGACAAATAACCTTTGCAAAACGACTTGTGTAACTTTCTACTTTCTGAAATAGTTTTTAAGACCAAGATTAGCTGTCCTTTGATATTTTATTAAACAAAACTCTAAAATTATCAGATTGAACTTTACTTGGGCAGGATAGTGTGTAGATACCCTGGACAAAACTCTTAGTAAAATAACTACACGTGTTGTTGGAGTGAATAGTTTTAGGGGCCGGCCCCTCAAAAAAGGCAAAGGAAAGCAGAAAACAGGAAACCAGGTTTTTCCTTCTGGTCATTTCTAAAGTTTAACAAATTAGAACTTCAGTTTTAATGGCTGGGTCTATAACAGGAGGTGACAAAGTCCATCTCAGATTTCCCTATAAAGTTAGGTCTGCAAGAGGCTAAGCAGAGCGTAGGGCAAACAGAAATAAATGCACTTGCCAAAGGGGACAATAAAAGAGCTTGCTTATCTTGGTCTGTTGCTGAGTGGGAGGAGGGGAAACAAACGACTTCCTTGAGAATTTAAAACCAGTTTTTATTTGGGCATAAAGCTGCCAGAGTAAATCTCCCAGTCTTCTTTGTAACTAGATATGGGCATGTGACTACATGTTCTGGCCAATGGGGTGCAATTGGAAGTGAGTCTTGTATTTCAATGAAGATTATCCATAAAATTTTTAAAGTTCTTTCCTTGTGCTAACCTTGACAGGTTTGAGAGTTCCTAGTAAGGGAGAAAGGTGTTGGAGTAGGCAGTAGTTGTCTCACAGTTAGTGCAAGAGAAAAATGAGGAAGAAAAGAGTGTATAGCAGAAATAGAATTTCACACGAGCAAAAGGGATTTGAATTGTTTAAAGAAGATCCTGAGTGGGGATGTAGCTCAGTGGTTAAGCAGTTGCCTAGCATGCACAAGGGCCTGATTCAATTCCCAGTGCCACAAAACAAACAAACAAAAAACACCCAAGCCCTAAGTTTTCATCAAGATAGTGGCCTTGAAAAACAAGCCATAATTCTTGATGAAAGGGAAAGGAAAAATGAAGCAAATTATTTTTATCTTTATTCGAAAGGACTCTGAAGCATTCTGTGGCCTAGAAGTAGGGGGAGTTTTGAATTGAATTACTCAGGGGAAGGGTGGTGATGGGGTAGGGGCAGTGTGTGTGTGTGTGGGGGGGTGCATGCTCATTAGACAGGTTCAACACAGTGACACAATTTAAATATTTCCTGGATAATCTGTTTTCCTGGATGTGCTTTTTGGGGCTCTTATTTCAAATGGGCCTGGATTCAACTGAAATCTGGTCTTCCGTGTTCCTTCTCCTAGGTCCTAAACCAGCCTATTACTTCCCACATTCCCTCTCGCAGAGCCCTGGGCTCAAGGCCACTGTGCTGTAAGCCGCTGTGTCAGTCCCAGCCAAAGTTGGAGCTGGCTAAGGAGTTTGTGCATGTGGAATGTGACTGCTGATTGGAGGTCTCCAGTCAAGTCCAAGGCAAAATATTTACGAAGCCCCCAGCCCCACCGATTACACAAAGCAGAGCCACACCCCTTTCCTGCCTCTGGGTTGAATCCTGTGAATGTTTACATGTTTGTTAACATTCCACATCAATGGTCTTCTGATTTTTCTATTAAGATATGCCATATAAAATTCTGAAAAATGATATACCTTTGCACACATTTCTAGTTTAACACCTAATATTTCTCATCAGATTTCTTTTAGCACCTGGATATTAATATTTTGTCAAAAAATTAACTGTTACCTCACTCTTTTAAATGTATCCAATAGAATCTAAATATTACAGTGATCTGGCACTCATTGTCACCTATTTTTTTTAAAAATGAGTGAGCTCCTCTTTTGCAGGAAATTTCCTATCACCCCCTTCATTTCATTGAATGTAATACAGTGTAATACATACTCTTGTTTTCTTTTGGGTTGTGCTGGGGTTTGAACTATGGATTTTGCACTTGCTAGGCAGATGTTCTATCACTTGAGCCACACTCCCTGGCCCTTGTTCTGTTTTTAAGGCAGAATCTTGCTATGTAGCCCAGCCTGGTTTTAAACTTGCTATATAGTACAGGCTAGTCTTGAACTTTTCAGTCCTCTTGCCTTAGCCTCCGGATGGCTGGGATTGCAGAAGTGAACCACCATGCTTGACTATGTGTTTATTTTTAAAAGTTTTTTTTTTTTTTTTTTTGGCAGTACTGGGGTGCGGGTTGAACAAAGGGCTTGCTAGGGAGGAACTCTACTACTGGAGCCACTCTGCCAGTCCTTTTTTGTGTTGGGTATTTTTGAGATAGGGTTTTGCAAACTATTTGCCCAGGCTGGCCTCAAAGTGCAATTCTCCTGATCACTGCCTCCCCAGTCTAGGATTATAAGAGTGAGCCACTGGTACTAGGCTTAAAAGGTTTTTTTTTTTTAAATATCATCTCATAATTCTCTGCAATGAAAATGTATTAGTTAAAATCTTAAGCCAAGCATGATGATGTGCACCTGTAATCCCAGCACTGAGGCTGAGGCAGGAGGACTGCAAATTCCAGCTCAGTCTTGTCTACACAGTGACAACCTGATTCAGAAAATAAACAAAATTTCAAATTTTGTCAAACTCACTGTGACCATTAGGCAAGTCATACAGATTATAATCTTTGGTAATACAAAACTGATCAAAAATATAGACATATTACAAAAAATTTTAAATAATTTTTAAACCAAAAAAATCACAAAGTAGTCAATGAAAATGAATGGAGATACTCTGTTTTAGTTAAGTCAGAAATCTGTGTGTGGCTGTTGCTTGCTTCTAGAATGACAGAGGGTTAGGCCTCAATTTTTTTTTTTTTTTGGTGGTACTAGGAATTGAACTCAGGGCCTAGAAATGAGCCACATCCCCAGCTCTTTCATTTGTTTTTCAGATAGAGTCTTTTGTGGTTTTTTTGTTTTTTTTTTATTTTTTGGTGGTACCAGGGTTTGAACTCAGGGCTGGCACTTGCTAGGCAGGAGTTCTACAGCTTGAGGCACACTTCCAGTTCCTGGGTCTTATGCTTTTGCCCCAGGCCACATTGATCAACAACTCTCCCACAACCACCTTCTGAGTAGCTGGGATTATAGGCACGTCCACCATGCCCACCTTGATTTTTGAGAGTCTCACTAACTTTTTGCCTAGATTGACCTCAAACCTCAGTCCTTCTAGCTCCACCTCCCATAGAGATGTTATTACATTTGTAGGCTACCGTGTCCAGCAGCCTCAATTTTATTCTGCTCTTATTTTGTGGGGTTCTTACATAAAGGAGATGGAACTAGAAAGAATTGTTCTTTAATACCAATATCATTCAATTCTTTTAATATCTTCCAGGTTTTATGTTGAGAACATCAGAAAGTGATCTAACATAAAAAATAATTTAAAAAGTAATTCAAGAGCTGTGGATGGGGTCTCTTTCAGTTTTGTTAGTTGTGAGAAATAGAGACCACTAAATTGCAAAGGCCTTTGCCCCCTAGTCATAGGCTTATGCACTTTCTCCATTTGTAGGAACTTTGTAAAAAAGCTTTACCCAAAATGAGCAATGGACTATTTTCCTTGTGTGTACTTGCCTGTGTGTGTGTGTGTGTGTGTGTGTGTGTGTTATTTAGAAATATTTTGTCTATCCTAATATACTCAGAAAGAGTTAGGAATAAAGTCAAAATAGTAAATGCTCAAATTTTAAAATAGCTTGCTAATATAGTTTGATAAAATGCTTTTATGTTACTTCATGCTATTTGTTGTAATGTTGGAAGTAAAGATTTATTCATTTAATTCATGAAAAATGCCCACCATATAAAATAATTAGCAAAGATAGGCCTCCCTAGCCAATCACCTAAATCTGGCTTAATTTCTGCCAAAAAAGGGCAATATGTGAATAAGTATGTTACTATGTACTTTGCAGAATACTGTAAAAACCAGAGAAATAAATTCCAGAATTCATTTGAAAAAATAGTTTACTAAAAGCAGTCAGGTTAACATTATAATAACATAGTGCTAATAATTAATCTTTTTTAAACAAATTATATAGGTTGGGAATATTGCTTCTATCCTCAGCACCACAAAAGAATTGTAAACCAGGAACAAATCTATGTGCCACTTGTCATTATTTTAATTTGTTATAACACAATGTGATATGAAGCTGAAATTACCGAGCTCTGTGAAAGGACAAGATGATTATTTTGGCTGGGGATGGAGCCCAAGGCCTTTTGCACATGCCAGGCAAGCACTCGACCACTGAGCTACTCCCCAGCCTGACAAGCTGATTTTTTTCCAGTGCCTAGTTTTCTTTGGTAAATATTAATGTGTGCATTGAATTCTGGTGTTAGCTGTTAGAAATAACTAAATAACAAACTGAGAATTTCAGAAATAACATCATTAATTGCATTGGCTATTTTGATTGAAGTTTTTCTGTATATTTAAGGAAAAAGTGATAACAATATATGTGTGTATATAAATTAGCAAATGGAGAAATAAAACATAATAAAACAACTAATGGGTCTCCAGCTAGTGTGTAGTTTCAATGTTAACAGGAAATAGAAAATATTAAGTATTTTTAAGATTGAATAAGATGAGGATTGACTATAATTAGAAAAAATGTTGTATGATATAATTTGATAAACTATCTTTAAATTGTATTACTATGTGATGCCTTTATGTCATAAATAAGACACTTTCAGAAAATTTTAGCTGAGGGCTTAGCACAGGCATTGCAACTCTGGTATGGCAAGCATTGCTGTTTCATTTGAAAAAGCGGAGTCAAGGTCACTGTGCTTTGCTTTCCCCAAACTAGGAGTGACTATATAACTGACAAGAAATTCTTGTGTTTAGCTGGGCTTGTGTTTAGCTGGCTTGTGTTTGGTGGCTCTCACCTATAATCCTAGTTAGGAAGCAGAGAACAGGAGGATCTCAGTTGAAGCCAGCCTGGGCAAACAGTTTGCAAGACCCTATCTTGAAAAACCCAACACAAAACAGTGCTGGTGGAGTGGCTCAAGTGGTAAAGTATCTGTCTATCAAGGGAGAGTCCTTGAATTCAAAAAGAATTTCTTGTGTCTCAATTTGCATATGCAAAAAACATATTTTGTCATGCAACATTTCTTGCCAGGGCTTTTTTCTTTCCCCTTATAATAGGTACTTAAAAACGACTTTTGTTAAAAAGCCCTGACTCCTCACTTGGATCCACGAGTTAAGTAAAAGCCGGACAAAAGCCGGCATCTCTGCCTTCATTTCACTTCTTTCTCCTTTGTCCTAAAACTTTGAGTCAAGGTTGAGTATGGTGGCTTAAGCCTGTAATCCTGACCTACTTGGCAGGCAGAAATCAGGAGGATTGTGGTTCAAGGCCAGACTGGGCAAAAAGCACAAGACCCCATTTCAACCAATACAGTGCACTGCATGTGCCCCCAGCTGTGTGGAGAAGCACAAACAGGATAGAGGTTCAGGCTGACCCAGACATAAAGCAAGACCCTATTTCAAAAATAACCAACACAAAAAGGGCTAGAAGAGTGCCTACCTAGCAAGAGTGAGGCCCTGAGTTCAACCCCAATATGACACAAAACAAAAAAACTTTGAATCAGTCACCTGCTTAACTCTGTTCATAGGTGTGTTAACCACTCAAGGAGCTACTGGCTAATAACCTATTTCATCTCTCCCCAAAAAAGCACAATAAAGTTCTCTGACCCTAGAAAAGTTCATTCTAAGGTTCTTAAGGCACCCCCATCCCCAGGAAGTAGTTACAGAAGAAAATGACCTTCGGCCTCTAACCTTGAATAGAAATGGGATGATGGCTTGACAGTGGGGATTTGGAATGGGCACTTGTCACTGACCTAAGTAAAACTCCACTTGTCCCTATGGAGCTCTATTTTTGTCTCTTTAACCTTTTCCTCCTGATTTTCTTTCTCCTGAAGTCACTTTGGATTCCAGAGATGACAGGACTGATTAATAAACATCTTTAGGACACAATGACTTTTGTCATGACAAGGCTCCACCTGAGCAACCCTGAGAAAACAATCAATCAGACCAACCACAGTTTGGTCAAGACTGATTGACTATTCATGCCTCTCCCTTTGCAATCTTGGAACTTATGTCAGTATCCTGGAAGAAAGACTTGGGGCCGCTAAACCCTTTATTGTGCTTCCTAACATGGCCATGTTGAAGAAATCTCCTTTCTGTGCCCTTTACCACTACTTACCTCTTCAATTGGTGTTTTGGGATGGGTGGCCAAGTCTAGGCTGTTAGTACTCTCGATGTTGGGGCTTTTATCCTAAACTACAGTAACACTCTTGCTCCAGTGTTCCTGGAGAGTAGCCCATGTCTGTTATGGGTCAGGGGATTGGAAAGTAGGAAATTGACTTCATTCCCTGTATCAAACCACAATGTATTTGTTCACCACAACCTCCTTCCAAAAGTAAATATTCCCAATTGTAATGCAATATTTCACTGGAATGGAAACATGGCTGAGAATGATGGGAAGCCTTTGGTGGGTTTATGTACCTGGATTAATCCCTAAAGGAGACTTCACTGGAGGCTTTGACAACCCAGGCAGGACACTGAACATCAGCAGAATGGCTGAGGTTAATGTCTTTATTTTGTAAAGTACAAGAAGCATTGCTGTAAATTACTCAGTCAAAAGAACAATGCAGGAGGTATCACAATACCCAACTTCAAACTATATTACAAAGCAATAGCAATAAAAACAGCATGGTACTGGCACAAAAACAGACATCAAGACCAGTGGAACAGAACAGAGGACCCGGATGTGAAGCCACACAACTATAACCAACTTGTCTTTGACAAAGGAGCTAAAAATATACGATGGAGAAAAGACAGCCTCTTCAACAAAAACTGCTGGGAAAACTGGTTAGCAGTCTGCAAAAAACTGAAACTAGATCCATGTATATCACCCTATACCAATATTAACTCAAAATGGATCAAGGATCTTAATATCAGACCCCAAACTCTAAAGTTGGTACAGGAAAGAGTAGGAAATACTCTGAAGTTAGTAGGTATAGGTAAGAACTTTCTCAATGAAACCCCAGCAGCACAGCAACTAAGAGATAGCATAGATAAATGGGACCTCATAAAACTAAAAAGCTTCTGTTTATCAAAAGAAATGGTCTCTAAACTGAAGAGACCACACTCAGAGTGGGATAAAATATTTGCCAGCTACACATCAAAGGACTGATAACCAGAATATATAGGGAACTCAAAAACCTAAATTCTCCCAAAATTAATGAACCAATAAAGAAATGGGCACGTGAACTAAACAGAACTTTCTCAAAAAAAGAAATTCGAATGGCCAAAAAACACATGAAAAAATGCTCACCATCTCTAGCCATAAAGGAAATGCAAATTAAAACCACACTAAGATTCCACCTCACCCCTGTTAGAATAGCCATCATCAGCAACACCACCAACAACAGGTGTTGGCGAGGATGTGGGGAAAAAGGAACCCTCTTACACTGTTGGTGGGAATGTAAACTAGTACAACCACTCTGGAAAAAAATTTGGAGGCTACTTAAAAATCTAAACATTGATCTCCCATATGATCCAGCAATACCACTCTTGGGGATATACCCAAAAGAATGTGACACAGGTTACTCCAAAGGCACCTGCACACCCATGTTTATTGCAGCACTATTCACAATAGCCAAGTTATGGAAACAGCCAAGATGCCCCACCACTGACGAATGGATTAAGAAAATGTGGTATCTATGCACAATGGAATTTTATGCAGCCATGAAGAAGAATGAAATGTCATCATTCGCTGGTAAATGGATGGAATTGGAGATCATTCTGAGTGAGGTTAGCCTGGCCCAAAAGACCAAAAATCATATGTTCTCCCTCATGTGTGGACATTAGATCAAGGGCAAACACAACAATGGGATTGGACTTTGAGCACATGATAAAAGCTTTAGCACACAAGGGAGGGGTGAGGATAGGTAAGACACCTAAAAAATTAGCTAGCATTTGTTGCCCTTAACGCAGAGAAACTAAGCAGATACCTTAAAAGCAACTGAGGCCAATTGGAAAAGGGGACCAGGAACTAGAGAAAAGGTTAGATCAAAAAGAATTAACCTAGAAGGTAACACACATGCACAGGAAATCAATGTGAGTCAATGCCCTGTATAGTTATCCTTATCTCAACCAGCAAAAACCCTTGTCCCTTCCTATTATTGCTTATACTCTCTCTACAACAAAATTAGAAATAAAGGCAAAATAGTTTCTGCTGGGTATCGAGGGGATGGGGGAGAGGGAGGGGGTGGAGTGGGTGGTAAGGGAGGGGGTGGGGGCAGGGGGGAGAAATGACCCAAGCCTTGTATGCACATATGAATAATAAAAGAAAAAAAAATAACTAGATAGCATTTGTTGCCATCAACGCAGAGAAACTAAAGCAGCTGAGGCCAATAGGAGAAGGGGACCAGAAACTAGAGAAAAGGTTAGTTCGAGAAGAATTGACCTAGAAGGTAACAGACATGTACAGGAAATCAATGCAAGTCAACTCTCTGTATAGCTATCCTTATCTCAACTAGCAAAAACCCTTGTTCCTTCCTATTATTGTTTATACTCTCTCTTCAACAAAATTAGAGATAAGGGCAAAATAGTTTCTGCTGGGGTTAGCAGGGGAAAGGAGTGGTAAAGGAGGGGGTGGGGGGAAAAGGGGGAGAAATGACCTAAACATTGTATGCACATATGAATAAAATAAAAATTTAAAAAAAAAGAAGCACTGCTGTAATCATCAAATCTAAAACCCTATAACTGTAAGAGTCACCATCATTTTATGGGCTTATAAAGAATAAACACTGAAGTTAGACTATGATATTGCTTTATTATACTTAGAAACATGGTGGTACCAAAGGAACTGTAAAAAAGTTACCTAATATAGTGGCCTGGCAGAGTGATTTAAGTGGTAGAGCACCTGCTTAGCAAGCATGAGGCCCTGAGTTCAAATCCCAGTATTGCAATAAAAAAAAAATCAATGTCAAGAACAACAAAAAACTTACCTAAATACAGACTTAGGTGGTACCAGGCTTTGAACTCAGGGCCTCACACATGCTAGGCAGGAGCGCTCCCACCTGAGTGATACATAGATTGTTTTTTTAAATACTTGGAAAGTAAATAGAGTATGTTCTTTTTAAAAATTAAGATATATTGTTGTACAGGGGGTATTCATTGTGACAATTCCAAATAGGCTTATATTGTACATTGGTTAGATCACCTCCCACTGTCTCTCCCTTTTGACCCTCTCCCCACCCCACTTAAAGCAATTGCAAGAGGTTTCTTTGTTCTAAGTATATGAAGTCCATCAACCATATACCCTCACCTTTATCTCTTCAATTCACCCCTCAAGTAGTCCCCCAGTGTACTTATTTTTACAGTCCTGTCTTTCGTTATTAATATTTAAGGCGATGATCAAAGGGGTTTCTCAATATATCCCTGCTGTGAGTATACTTTACTTTGGTCCATTCAACCCCTTCCATGACTGTCCCTTACCCTTTTACCTCCCACTCCCTATTTTTCAACAGCTTCCAATACATATCCTTATATCCTCTACCTTCACAGATGTTACGTTTTACAATATTGTTGATGCTCTATCTTTCTAAATAGAATATTTTGAACTGTCTTCACAGCAGTGTGGGTCACACAAATCACTCCTTAACTGTAAGTCAATATCCTTTTTGCTCTTTCCCTACTAAGTTGTTTTTGGGGATCAAGAACATTGGGGAAGCAGCATTTCCCTAAAACTGCTCCCGTCTCATCTCAGGTTTCTTCTGAACTACTGACATCTATTCTTTAAGACTTGATGCTGGCCCTTTCTTGTTACCAGAAGATGCCAGGTGAAGACAATGATGCAAGTCTGGTACTTGGCCAATACAGATGGTAGCATCCATCTGGATTTCAGAAATATTAGGAGGTGGTATCTCAGAATCAATGAAGTATCGTGTGAAGTGGAGGCAGAATGAAGCGTAGGTGGATGTTATGATCTGGAATAGATGTTCTTTAAAATATCAGTACCTGTGTACACCTTGGATGCTACCCCAGTGTGAAGCACTTCTCAAACCTTTGGTCTGTGTACTATTGTGTACTCTTAAAAATTATTGAGGACCTCAAAGAGTATTTATTTATGTGGATTCTATGTATTTATTGTGTCAAAACTTAAAACAGGCATCTGGGTCAAAGAGACGTTTGCAGAGATACCTTGGAAGCATTTGGATGAATTTGAATGCGGAACAGGTATTAGATGGTATTGGGGAATTAGAGTTAAACTTTCTTAAGTGTGGTGATCATGGTTATAAATATTAGTGTCTATTTCTGTGACATGCATGCTGAATACATAGAAATGAACTGTTATGACATCTGCAGCTTTGAAGTGATTTACACATAAATAGATGAAGCAAAAAACAGCAAAATCTTAGCAAGTGTTGAACTTAGTAGTAGATATCTGGGTGTTCACTATATTTCTCTTTTTGCTTTTTCTTCTTTTCTATTGTGCTGGGTGGGAGTACATTGTGGCATTTACAAAAGTTCTTGCAATATTTCATATATATTGTACTTAAATACACCCCCTCTAGCATTTTCCTTTATTCCCCTTCCCCCCATTCCTAGAATAGTGTCAACAGGTATCATTTTTCTATTTACATAAATGTGTACACAGTATTTGCATTATATTCACCCTCCCACACCCTTTCCCCACTCTTTTTCCCCTCCCTCTGGTACCAAGCCCCCCAGACAGGACCTGTTCTGCCCTCCTGTTCTCTGATTTTTTTAATAAGAAAAAAGAAGAAAATGACATTTAGCTATACAGGGCGTTTCCTTGTGGTACTTCCATGTATATATGTATTATAGACGGATTTGTTTCAACTCCTGTATTTTTCATCTTTCTGCCTTACTCCCCTTCTTATGGTGGTTTCAACACATTTAAAAATTCTATATTCATTCTTATATAGAGAGTACATCAACCATATTCACCTTCTTGATTCCATCTTTTACCCTCCCCCCATGATATGTGACCCCCCCCCCCTTAGTGTGACCAGTTTTTCATAATGCTGTCTTTGTATTAGGCCTATATTCCACGGATGAGAGAAAACACATGGCTTTTGGCCTTCTGAACCTGCCTAACTTCACTTTTGATGTTCTCCAGTTCCATCTGTTCACCTGCAAATAACAAAATTTCATTTTTTTGTGACTGCAAGAAATTCCATTGTATATAAATACCAATTATTCTTAATCCATTCATCAATAGTCAGACATCTTGACTGTTTCCATAGATTAGCTATTGTGAATAGTGCTGCAATAAACATGTGTGTGCAGGTGCCTTTATTGTAACCTGATTTACATTCCTTCAGGTATATATATCCTTAGGAGAGGTATTGCTGGATCATATGGCAGCTCTGTTTTTAGTTTTTTGGGGAGCCTCCTTACTGTTTTCCATAGTGGTTGTACTAATTTATATTCCCAACAGTGTATGAGGGTTCCTTTTTTCCTACATCCTCGCCAAAATTTGTTGTTTATGTTCTTGATGATAGCCATTCTAACAGTAGTGAGATGGACTTTTAATGTAGTTTTGATTTGCATTTCCTTTATGGCCAGGGATGGTGAGCAGTTTTTCATGTTTTTTTAGCCATTTGGACTTCATCCTTTGAAAAAGCTCTGTTTAGTTCTTTTGCCCATTTCTTCATTGGGTCATTGATTTTTGGGAGTTTAGCTTTTTGAGATCTCTGTATATTCTGATTATCAATCCCTTGTGAAATCCATAGTTGGCAAAAACTCTCCCATTCTGTGGGCAGTCTCTTCAATTTAGAAACCATTTCTTCTGTTGTGAAGAAGGTTTTTAATTTCATGTAGTCCTTTTGTCAATCCTTTCTCTTAGTTGCTGAGCCGTTTGACTTCTATTTAAGGAGTCACTGCTATGCCTATGCCAATGTATTCCCTGCTCTTTCCTGCACTTGCTTCAAAGTTTCAGGTCTTATATTAAGGTCCTTAATCCACTTGAAATGCAAAGTTTCAAAGTGGATACTTGTACAGAGTGACAGGCAAGGATCTAGTTTTCAGTTTTCTGCATGTAGATACCCAGTTTTTCCAGTAACATTTGTTGAAGAGGCTATTTTTTCTCCATTGTATATTTTTGGTCCCTTTGGATTCATATCTGGGTTTTTTATTCTGTTTCACTGGTCTTCATATCTAGTTTTGTATCAGTACCATGCTGTTTTTATTGATATGGCTCTGCAGTATAGTTTGAAGTCAGATATTGTGAAACCTCCAGCATTGCTCCTTTTGCTTACTATTGCCTTAGCTATTCAGTCTTTTGTGCTTCCAAATGAATTTTAGGGTTGATTGCTCAATCTCTGTGATGAATGTCATTGGGATTTTGATGGCAATTGCATTGAACAATAATTGCACTGAACATCAATTGCATTGATGGTCATTTTCACAATATTAATTCTACCAATCCATGAACATGAGAGATCTTTCCATGTTCTGTAGTTTTTCAATTTCTTTAGAGGTCTTTCACGTCATTTTCTGTAGCGGTCCCTCACGTCCTTTGTCAAGTTTATTCCTAGGTATTTGATTTTTTTTTTGAGGTTATTGTAAATGGAATTATTTTCCTGTATTCTGTCTCAGTCTGCTCATTGTTGGTATACAAAAAAAGTACTGATTTTTGTAAATGATTTTGTATCCTACTTTTCTGGAGCTGTTTATGGTGTCTAGGAGTTTTTTGGGTCTTTACGTATAAGATCATGTCATCTGCAAACAGGGATAGTTTGATTACTTCCTTTCCACTTGGTATTGCTTTTATTTCTTCTTCCTGTCTTATTGCTCTGGCTAGGAATTCCAAGACTGTGCTGAATAAGAGTGGACACCCTTGTCTTGTTCCTGACTTTAGAAGAAATGGTTTCAGTTCTTCCCCATTTAGTATGATGTTGGTTATATAGCCTTTATTATGTTGAGGTACATTCCTTCTATTCCTAGTTTCATCAGAGCTTTTGTCAGGAAAGGATGTTAAATTTTGTTGAAGGCTTTTTCTTCATCTATTGAGATGATCAAGTGGTTTTTGTTGTTGATTCCATTAATATGCTGTATTACATTTATTGACTTGCATATGTTGAACCATCCCTGCGTCCCTGGGATGAAACCAACTTGATCATGGTGTGTGATCTTTTTGATGCTGTTGAATTTGGTTGTCAATATTTTATTGAGGATTTTGTTATCTATATTCATTAAAGAGATTGGCCTGTACTTCTCTTTTTTTTTGTTGTGTCCTTGTCCAGTTTTGGGATGAATGTTATACTGGCTTCATAGAATGAGTTTGGCAGTGTTCCTTCCCTTTCTATTTTGTGGAAAAGTTTGAGGAGTGTTGGTATTAGTTCTTCTTTAAAGGTCTGGTAGAATTCAGCGGTGAATCTGTCAGGTCCTGGACTTTTCTTTCTTGGGAAACTCTATTCCTGCTTCAATTTAATTGCTTGTTATAGATCTGTTTAGGTGATTAATGTCCTCTTGGCTCAATTTTGGATGGTCATATGTGTCTAGAAATTTGCCCATTTTTCTAGATTTTCCAGTTTATTTTCAATGTAGTCTCTGATAATTCCCTGGATTTCCTTGGTGTTTTTTATCTCCCCTTTTTCATGTTTAATTTTATTAATTTCAGTCTTTTCCCTCTCATTTTAGTCAGATCTGCTAGGGGTTTGTCAACCTTATTTCTTTTTTCAAAGAACCAGCTTTTTGTTTCATTATTCTTTGTGGGGGTTTTTGTCTCTATTTCATTGATTTCAGCCCCCCTTTTTTTTTCTTTTCTTCTTCTTTTTTTTTTTTTTTTGTTATTTCTGTCCTTCTGCCAATTTTCGGTTTACCTTGATCTTGTTTTTCTAGGAGTTTGAGATGCAGTATTAGGTCATTTATTTGAGATCCTTCTGTGTTTTTAATATATGCATTTATGACTATAAACTTTCCCCTTAGGTCCCATAGGTTCTGATAGGTTTTGCTTTCATTTTTGTTAAATTCCAGGAACCTTTTGATTTCCTCCCTCATTTCTTCAATGACCTGCTGATCATGGAGCAATGTGTTGTTCAGTGTCCAAGTGTTTGAGAATTTTCTGCTGTTTCTTTTATTGTTGAATTCTAGTTTTATTACATTGTGGTCAGACAGCATACAGGGGTTTATTGCAGTTTTTTATATTTGTTAAGACTTGCTTTGAGGCCTAAAATATGGTCTATTTTGGAGAACATTCTGTGGGCATCTGAAAAGAGCGTATATTGAACTGTTGCAGAATGGAACACTCTGTAGACATTTATCAGGTCTATTTGATATATGGTGTTATTCAATTCTAGGGTTTCTTTGTTGATTTTTTGTCTGGATGGCCTATCTATAGATGATACAGGAGTATTAAAGTCTTCCACTACCATTTTGGGGTCTATCTGTGTTTTTAAGTCCAGTAGTGTATATTTAGTGAAGTTGGGTACATCAGTTTTGGGCGCATATAGGTTAACAATTGTTACTTCCTCTTGATGTATTGCTCCTTTTATTAGTAAGAAGTGATCTTCTTTATCTCTTCCAACTAATTTCGGTTTGAAGTCTACTTTATCTGATATAAGTATTGCTACTCTTGCCTATTTTGGGGTCCATTAGCTTTGTTCTTCCACTCTTTCTTAGGGTAGTAAGGGAATGTTTGTTTCTGTCTGTAAGGTGGTTTTATAAACAACTGATTGTAAAGTCTCCCATTTTACACCAGTTTGCCAATCTGTGTATTTTGATGGGGGAACTGAGACCACTAACATTCAGTGTTAATATTGAGAGGTATGTGGTGATTCCTGCCATTTAGTTGTTTTTGTTGTGTAAGAATTTTTGTGTGTGTGACTAATTCTATGCTACTCTCTTATTACTTGTCTGTTCTTCTCTCAAGGTTTAATAATTCCCATCATTTCATGACTGTGTTTGTTTTCATCTTCTGTATGTAGGATTCCTTTCAGAATCTTCTGTAATGGTGGTTTAGTTGTCGTGTATTGTTTTAGTTTCTGTTTATCATGGAAGATTTTTATTCCTCGTTCAATTTTGAATGATAGCTTTGCTGGGTAGAGTATCCTAGAACTGAAATTGTTTTCTTTCAGTGCCCAAAATACCTCATTCCATGACCTTCTTTCTTTTAAGGTTTCTGCTAAGAAATCTGCTGTTATTTTGATGTGTTTACCTTTATATGTTATTTGATTTTTCTCTCTTGCAGCCTTCAATATTCTTTCCTTGTTCTCTGTGCTAATTGTTTTAACTATAATATGCCACAGAGAGGCTCTATTTTTGGTCATGTCTGTTTGGTGTCCTGCAGGCTTCTTGTACCTGAATGGGAATAGCTTTCTCAAGATTTGGGAAATTTTTGTTGAATATATTAGCCATACCTTTTGCTTGCACCTCTTCACCTTCTTCAATTCCCTGATTTGCAGATTTGGTCTTTTGATGGAGTTGCAGAGTTCTTGCATATTCCTTTTGCAGCTCTTGTGCTTTTGTCTAAGAATTCTTTTTTTTTTTATATATTTTGTCTTTGAGTCCTGAAATTCTTTCACTTGTTCTAGTCTGCTGGAATGGCTTTCAATTGTATTTCCTATTTGACTTAAGGAACTTTTTATATCCAGGATTTCTGTTTGAATGTTTTTTTCTAGACTTTTCATATCTTTGTTATACCCCTTGATATCCTGTACTATCTTCTTTATTTCATTTATCTCTTTTAAAAAAAATCATCTCCTTTGTTTCATTTCAGAGTTTGTGGAAAATCATCTTTCAGTTCATTTAGTTGTTTCTGTGTCTTCTCAAGTTTTTTTTTTTTAATCCTTGTTCTCTTGGGATTCACTGAGTTGTTTTTTATGTCCTCTTTAAGCTCTTCTTTTCTTATTTATTTATTTATTTTGTGGTGCTGTGGTTTGAATTTAGGGCCTCCACCTTGAGCCACTCTGCCATCCCTTTTTTGTGAAGGATGTTTTTTGAGTTAGGGTCTTTCAAATTATTTGCCTGAGCTGGCTTTGAACTGTGATCTTCCTGATCACTGCCTCCTGAGTATCCAGGATTATAGGCATGAGCCACTGGTGCCCAGCTACTAAGCTTCTCTTTAAGCTCATTGAATATTCTTATCACCAATCATCTGACATCAGCAACTGGAGATTCATTCCCTTCACTTTCCACCAAATCCTCTATTATCATTAGTCTGAGTAGTCATATTTCCCTGCCTTCTTTTTCTCCCCATGTTTCTATTTTGTGCTTTGCTCATCTGTTGTTGATTAGTTAGTTGTGGGTTTTAATCACCTGTTATCTTTCCCTTGGCTTAATTTCTATGCTCTGACTAGCTTAGTTGTTACTTAGGTTGCTGTAATATTTCTGTTCCATGACCTGGAAGTATAACTTTAACAATAACAAATTCTGTATTTTTCTTAAAAGAGCTTGGCTTGCAAAATTTTGTTTTAGAGAAGCTCTATTCAAAATTAACATAAATTTAAAATTTAAATATTTATATAATTCATTTTAAAAAGGAACCCATTGCATATTAGCAAAAATAATGTACTTTTATGTAAAATAATTGTTTTACAAAATAAAAGAGAGAAAGGGAATACAGTTTTTACATTTAAAAAAAATCCTTTTTCTGAGACAGGTATGGTGGTGCATACTTGTAATCCTAGCACTTGGGAAGCTAAGAGAGGAGGATCGTAAATTTGAGGCCAGCCTGGACTATAAAGCAAGACCCTGTCTCAGAAAGAAAAGAAATGAAAAAAAAAAAAAAAAGAAAGAAAGAAAAAGAAAAGTATGAAAATAGTTTATTAATGACAGAGCCAAAATAGGGTAGCTGGTCAGGATAAGAATCTGCCTTCCCTTAACCTGCAGTGTCTTCAGGATTGAGTAGAAGAACAAAAGCAAGTAGCCCATCAGGTAGTAGTCCATCAGGTTGTATGGGGTTGCAAATCTAGTCTTTCAGGTTCTGCTGACATCCTCCTGGGTTCCAGAGCATTGGGGGCAGTTTCTGTTCAGCTTCCTTCTCACTCTGAGATGATTGCCCATAGGAAGCTGGGAGGGAGAAATAAAGGATAGCTTATTAGGCCAAAAACAGTGTCTTCTTTACATTTCCCAATTTTCAAGGAGACCCTGTTACAGAATTGTCATAGAAAATCCATTGTTAAATAAGAATGATAAGATGTCATTGTTTTGGACAAAGTGCCTGCACTAGGACCCAACAGACCAAGTCAAAAATCAAAATGGAGTCACTCATACTAAAATTGCATATCACCCAGCAAAACTGAGCTGCTTATCTGACCTTTCATGAGGTCAGGATTAGAGAGAAACAGCCAATATCTCCAAATCATCCAGGTTTTCCCCCCCTTTTTTTCCTATAGTATTGAAGATGAAACCCATGCTAGGCAAATACTAGAGCGCTGGGCTACATCCCTAGCCCCAAATTGTTCAGTTTTAACTGGCATGATAACGAAAGTCTCCCTGCCATAATCCTTACACACAAAAATGTAACCTGATGCTAAACAAAGTAAGTTTTGTATTGTTCTGCTTCCCTGACCTACCTCACAGGGAAAGTAACTTTGAAATGACCAATTTACTTTTTGTTTCAACTTTCTTCAGTCCTATGGCAGCCAGGCTGTGCTCTGCTCTAAGTTATGGAACAGTAATTTTCAGGCTGTGCCTTGCTCTGAGTGACTCCATTTTTATAAAACAGCAGTTTCCCCCATTTTGAGCGCAAATGCTGAGGCAAAATGACCCTACATTTTGTTTGTGAAAGTAAATGGTCACCATCTGTCCAGTACAAATCACAAAGCACAGACTGATTAGCTTATTTGCATAAATAAAATATTACCACCTGTGAAGTAATCAAATTAAATCAGGATTAGTAAGCCAGTAAGCCTCAAATCAACTCTGCACCCAGACCAACCTTGTGCCTCAAACTCTTATCCAACCACCTGCAGTTACTCTCTTCCCTTCAGCTCTATGCTCTTGCCTTCAATAGGGCCACTTTAAACACTGCAGCCTCTTTAACCCTTTCTTAGCCATTCTTCATATCACACACACACACACACAAACACATCACTGTGTGACATGTATTATGTGATCTGAGAGTGAACATTAGTAATTAAGACTGGAATTGGGCTGGCAGAGTGGCTCAAATGGTTGAGTACCTGCCTAGCAATTGCAAGGCGCTGAGTCAAACCATAGTACCACCAAAAGAAAAAAAAAAAAGATTGGACTAAAAGAACGTCTGATCACCAATGGCTACCTTTATCAAGTAAAAATCAGTAGCATTTGGCAAATTAATGTCAATGAAATTGATGTAACTTGTGAATTTATCGATATTCAATACATTCTGACATTGTGGGAAGACTTGACAAATGTATCCATCTATGTTTCTGACATAGCTCACTTAGGACAAGTCCCCCCACACCTTTTTTTTTAGTATACGTGGGGAGCAGCTGGGGAGATATGTTGGGCTCTCTGAGTCAACTGTGATGAGCTGATTATTTGTGATACTGAGGATTGAACTCAGGGCCTCACAATTGCGAGGCAACCATTCTACTACTTGAGCCATACCCCAACCCACTACAAGCCCTCTTTGAACTACAAAAACAAACTCCTTTTTCTTGACTAATTGGAACACTTTTATGGAATTAAATTGTTATAGTTTTACCCTTTTACAACACAAAACAAAAAATTCTGAACCAGGCATGATAGTGTCACTTGATTCAGATCACTGGGTCTGGGGGGCCCAGAAAGTTCTTGGTCTCATCAGGTAAAGAATACAAGGATGGAGACAGAAGAGACTTAAGGCAGAGCAGGTTTATTGATGCAAAGCAAAGTGAAAGCAAAGCAAAAATATACCTCCAGTCAGGAGAGTGGACAGGCTCAAGAAGGAGCACTGCACTGGAGGTTACAAGACCTCAAGCTTTTATTGAGGTGTGTGGACATGGGACTGTTCAGTCCTGGAAAACTGGATTAATGTGTGATTTACTTGTAGAGACTGGGTTATGTGTCATCAACTCCTTCCATATGTCAAGCAATATTCTTGGCTTTGGATGGTCAGCTGGGGCTGTCATTTTGGACAGGCTATAGGGGCCACAGGTCAGCAGTCATTTGATTAAAGTCAGCAGTCTAGGATATGACTCCTTATTATCATCTAAGCCATCATTCTCAGTCATCACATTTCCTAACTCCCCGCCTAAGTCCTGTATCAGCAGCACATGGGTGTAATTACAGCAGTTGGGAGGCTGAGGCAGGACAATTGTGAGTTTGAGGCCAGACTGGGTCTCAAAAAAAGAAGAAAGAAAGAAAGAAAATAAAAAATTATTGATCGGTTGATTGGTATCAGTTCAATACATGCATCTTTTTTTCTTTCTTTTTAAAGTAGCTGTTTCTAAACTTCTCATTTGGATTTTAGAATCATTAACTTTCTTTGTTGGGTGTATTCCTTTTGTATTTGAGTGAGAACCAAAAATGAAATGGTCCTAAAGAAGAAAAAAAGAAAGAAAACAACTGGGTTTTCAACATTTTCTCACTATCTTTTTTCAGCCATTAAAATTCTCCTACTGTTGACTTTAAAACTTCTGGCACTGAATCAATAGGCTGGATTGTTTTTCTATGAAACCTCAGGAAGCTCCTTGCCTGTTTGTCCTTCACAGAACAATATAAACATCTTTCAAGAGAAATCCTCAATGAAAGACTTTGATTGATTTCATGAAGCTATACCATTACACAGGCAGTAACTGGCTGTGGTTCTGTTAAAACCAATCACTTCAGGAGAGCTCACTTCAAAGATGCATCACATACAGTGAATTGAAGAGTGACAACAGGATTTTTCTTTAAATACACATTGAAAGACAAGACAACAAAAAGTGCTTGTATTTAAAGAAATGGGCTCATCTCTTGTACTTCCCTTCTTGAAAATAATTAGAATGGATTAACCAGGAAAACTGGAGAGAGAGAGAGAGAGAGAGAGAGAGAGAGAGAAAGACACTGAGACTGCTCTGACTTTTGTCTCCCTTCCGCCTTTCATCAACCTTAAACATATCTGAATGTGTGTACTTGAAATCAGGACACGGGGCATTTTGGGGAGTTGAATTTGTTAGAAATTAAGCCAGTGGTGCTCCATTTTCAAGGCAAGGCCTTTTACCCTAGCCACTTGCTTGCGGATGTTGGGGGAGGGACAACTCATAAGGAAACGTAAACTGGAAGGCGTAAATCGTAATAGAGTGAGGCATGGGTAAAAACTGTTTATGTCCCAGAAAGCACACACACAGGGAGGCCTTTCCACCACAAAGGAGGAAGATAACCACCTAAAGCCCACCTCTGAGATTTGACCAATCCCAACAGTCATATTTTCAATACCCCAATAGGAAATCTAGGTAATAAAGTGGGGTGGGAAGAATGTACACTCCATAGCAATTAGCCAATTGGGAACGGGGCGGGGGGAATAGGGACTTTGCACTAGACAATATAATGCTTATTGTAACAGCTTGCAGTGTCTGGTCAGCCAGGCATCTGATTTTGCAAGGTTACCATTAAAGTCTCACTTTCACTGTACTCCATGTGTCTCTGAGTCCATTCTCTGAGTTTGGACAGGTGAGTGTATATCTCACATAGTTTAAAACCAATGAAGTCAGAATAATTTTCCTGGGAATGCAGAAGAATTAGCTGTCTTTAAAGTGCTTTTTAAGCAATGGAGGCCAATAGGAGAAGGGGACCAGGAACTAGAGAAAAGGTTAGTTCGAGAAGAATTAACTTAGAAGGTAACACACATGCACAGGAAATTAATGTGAGTCAACTCCCTGTATAGCTCTCCTTATCTCAACTATCAAAAACCCTTGGTCCTTCCTATTATTGCTTATACTCTCTCTTCAACAAAATTAGCCATAAGGGCAAAATAGTTTCTGCCGGGGGTAGCAGAGGTAAGGGGGGTAAGGGAGGGGGTGGGGGTAAGGGTGGAGAAATGACCCAAACATTGTATGCACATATGAATAAAATAAAAATTTTTTTTAAAAAAGTGCTTTTTACATTTTATGACAAAATTAAAAAGTAGTTGTATTATTTATTTTCTTGATCCCCCAACTATTCATGCTTAAGTGAAGAAAATGGATTCTTTCAAAGATCTAATAAGGGCTGCAGATGTAGCTCAGTGGTACAAGGCTTGCCTAGCATGTGTGAAGCCCTGGGTTCAATTCCCAGCACAACATGTACACAAATACTTCTTGAAGACAATAACATACTTTAACTTAAAGAGGCAAAGGTTTGCTGGCCATTTGCTGAGTTTTCTTAACACAAATGTTACTGGAGTCTTAGAACAGAGAACCAACTCTGGGAGTCCTAAGAGACTAGATTCAGCCACTTGTTCCAAAAGAACAGGCAGAGAAGTTGGTGGTGAAACAGGAAATAAGCATAAACTTTACTTTCAGTGTGGCAGAACTAAGAAGATAGCTCTATGGACTGTCTTTTGGGCATCAAAAGCAGCCTTGAGGTAATATAGGGGTAAAGAGTTGAAGGAGTTTGCACAGCTGGTAACCTTGGTTAGGTCCATCATTTTCTTGGAACTGGTCTCATAGAGTCCTATTGGTGTTAAGGAAATTGCTGCTGCTCAGGGGGTAAACTCCACTCACTTCATAAGATGTTGATCTCAGACCTGGCATCCAGAATTTAAGATAAACTGAGAGAAAGAGCAACTCAGAATAGCATGGGTTAGAGAAAGACAAAATGGAGTTAGGTAAGAATTGGATCCTCCTTCAAAAGGATTAACTCAAAATCTGTGTGTAATTGATACTATTTAGAGATGGGGACTATATTTCTCTTCCATTTACATCAAGACTAGGGCTCTAATCTAAGAGAACTAAAAAATTAAAATTAATATGTTCCCAGAAGGGTTGAGCAGGGCTGCAAAACCTGTTTAGCCTCTACCGTCTTCATTAATGTGGAATTCGGGTTCCCTGGAGGGTTGTAAAGGAGTATTTTCCTTTGTACTATCTATACTCAAAGGTCTTGCCAAGCAAATTAATAATGTGAAAGGGATTAAAGGGAGGATCTTTAAAATATTGAGGCAAAACTTTCAAAGTGTCATTCCAGTGCTGAAGAATCATTAGCGTTCCATACTTACAAAAGAACTGATGATAATTATACAAAGATTCCTCTTGTTCTCTAAATCATCTGCCCTCAAAGTCATGAACCAGCAACACTTTTAAAGTCTATTTGCAGTCAATATTTGAACTTGAAAAATGAAATGCAGTCTTTAAAAATTCCTTTCAATAAGAATTAGTGAAGTTACATTCAATTTTCTTTGCCCTTGGATAAAGAGTTAAAAGGTTAAGGAGTTATTACTCCAGTCAAACCAAAGCAGGAGACTGCAGTGATTTAGGGAACAGCTCTTGTGACCTGGAGGAGCAGAAACCAGGCCAGAGAAGGTTCCAGGGCAATAGGATACTAAGTTTGTTTTTTATAAGTTTTAAGATAAAAAAAGAGGGGCAAGGTGGCAGCTAGACCAAAGTGAGGTTTTGGTTATTGTTTAATTTAGGAAAAATCTAACCATGTTTGTAGCTAGAGAATGATTCAGTAGAAAGGAAGGACTGAAAATGCTTTGAAGAAAAAATGGAAGATACAAGAGGTACTGAAATTAAAGGAGACAGATAGCACCATGAGGGGATTAGTGTTGAAAAGGAAGGGCTAAAGACTAGGGATGGGACTCAGTAGAATGCTTGCCTCACATTTCCTAAGGTTCTGGATTTGATCCTAACAAAAAGGAAACGAGTAAAAATAAAAAGGAAGGGCTGAGAGTGTAGCTCAGTGGTAGAGCCCCTGACTACTATGCATGAGGCCCTGAGTTCAAATCCCAACACAGAAAAAATTATTGTATTAATAAATCATTATTGCTAGGTGTAATGGCTCACATCTGTAAACCCAGCACTCAAGAGGCTGAGGCAGAAGGATTTCGAGTTCCAGGCCAGCTAGGGATACATAGTGAGACTGTCTCAAACAAACACACAAACAAACGAAGGAAGGAAGATGAATAATTTTTTAAGTCAGGTAGCTCAAGGAAAGCAAATTCAGGATTCAAAGGAGGGGTTCTAAATGGAGCTGCTGATGTGCTCCACCAACAAGGATAGTTAACCAAGAAAGTAGATATGACCTCCAGAAAACCAGATGAGCAATAGAAGACAGTGGCAAAGTGGAGTCCCAGGGTGACAACCGTGCAATAGCATCCTGAAGGGGTGCAGGTTGGAATAGCAGTGTGAAGGGTTCTGGAAGAAGAGGACTGTTGAGGAAAATGGAACTGACATTTTGATGATCTGGGAGATAAGAATTATGACAGACCAGAGGGACAAATGAAGAAAATCAAGTACATGTAGAAAGAAAACCTTGCAAGTTAAACAGAACTGCTATAATTGAAAATGGTTGCCTCTGTGAAGGGGACTAAAAGGCAGGGTGTAGAGATGAGAGATGCTGTTTTCATTTTGTTTTGTAATATTATCAAGATTTAAAAAATTGTACATATATTAATTTAATACAAATAAAGAACAGTACACTTACAAGAAGGAATGGGGTGGGGTACTACAGGGCTCTTATTATTTTTTGCCTGGGGCTCCCAAATTTACAGTTTGTTTGTTATTTATTTATGACGGGGTCTTACTATTTAGTCTAGGCTAGCCTGAAATTCACAATCCTCTTGTCTCAGCCTCCTGAGTACTGGGATTACACGTGTACACCATCATGCTTGACTATATTTCTAAATGAATCCTTTGTCGTTTGCTTTTGATTAAAATGAATTAAACTTCAACCACTAGATTGAGGTCCCCAGAGACTTTATAAATGAAGATCAGAGAAACGTCTCTTTTTTACACTTAATAATCAGCAGAGAGATGGGGGTGGGGGACAGTGTTAGAGTGCTTGTGTAGGATATACCAGGCCCTGGGTTCAATTCCCAACACTGCCAAACTGATAGATAGGATAGATAGATAAGGTAATAGGGAAATCAGGAAAAAAACTATATAAATTAAGCCAAATTCAGGAATGAAGACAGAACCAGGAAGGGAAGGTGAACATATGATGACTATACCTAAGAGCAGCAAGCATTCCTTCCATCACCCTCCCCTCTTTTAGACATGCAGTAAGTCAGTTGCAATCTTCTTGCATGAGTAGGAGACATGAGAATAGAAAGTGTTGTGGTGAATGTATTCTTTGGCCAAAAAGGAATGCTCCAAATGTTAAAGCCATCATCTCCACACTTTGAGTAACAAGAAGACCACTCTGGGCTGATTGTGTCCATGCTTTGAGCAATAAGACCTATTCTAGACCTATTTTCTCTGTGTTCCAATAGTAGCAACTTAGCAAGTAATAGGAACTTGGTAAAATGATGGATGGTTCCTAGGTGACCACATGTCTAGGTGGAGATTCAGGCTAGACTCTCCCAGCTCAGAGGGTATGAATATATACATGAAACAAGGACCACCATTTGAGCCTCTTCGTTCCCACTGCTTGTGCATCAGAGGGTTTTCTTTCTTTCTGTCTCTCTGTCTCTCTCTCTCTTTCTTGTGTGACTGTTGGGTTTTGAACTTAGGGCTTTGTTTTTGAAAGCAGGCACTCTACTGCTTGAGCCATACCTCCAGTCCATCTGCTCTGTTTATTTTGAAGATGGGGTCTTATGAACTATTTGCTTGGGCTGGCCTCAAACCACAATCTTCCTGATCTCAGTCTCCCAATAGCTAGGATTACAGGTGTGAGGCACTGGTGCCCGGCTCTCTTTCCCTTTTCTATTTCTCTCTACTTTGTCTTGGCTAAATAAATGTTTGCTGGTCATACAGCTTGTGAATTTTCCTTTTGTGAAACCTCTTAAAAATGCTTTTTGTTATGGATTTCAAAGATCTTGGTTCCAGTGGGTGAGCGGGAAATTGAGTAGAAATTTCCTTTCTCCTGTCAGAGAATCCTCTTCCCAGTGACAAAACAATAATAACAAAACCAATCGCATACTTTGCAAGGTTTTTCCTAGCACTGTTAAATGTTTTAGGGAATAATCAATGTTACTGACTTTTAAGCAGTTCTTGGATAGAAAATAAAATTCATGATGAAGTTTCCTAAATTTACTAAAGGTAGAAATAAAGGGGTTTTCCAAGATTATACTGTTCTTCTTTAATGATACCACTACTTTCAGTTCTATGTGTGGTGTTTTAAAATTCAACATTGACCTCCACCAAGAATCTTCAAATTCAAGAGGGGAAAATAAACACCAAATTATAAGCCAGCTATTTATAAAGTTATATATGCATATATAATTATATTGTATAAAAGAAGCTAATTCAGTTGATTTAAGAAAATTTTTGCGGAGAAAATATTTCACATGGTCTGCCAAAAGCTACAGTCTTACTAAAATAGATGTGTTACTGCTTGTTCCTGAAAAATCCACATCAAAAACCTTGACTGTACGACCACCTTCATGTTAGGAACATCATGTCTCATTTGAAAACGTCTGCAGAGTACTTAAAAATAAAGATTAAGGTGCCACTGTTTTGTGTTTCCTCTGCTAACATTAACTTTACTTTGTTAACCAGTCCCAGATATAAAGGGTGCTTCTACCCAGACCTAACATAGTAACTGCAAAGTCCTCAGAGCCAGGAAGGTGGGGAAACCTGAACACATGGCTTTGAGATCTTTGAATGTGGAGTGGGGTAAGAGTCTGAATAGAATATTTTCTCTTATTTTGACTGACAGATCCTGCCTCAGGTTTATCTGTACCTATTTGTACCGAGGAGGACATTAGCCACAGGTAGATGACAGCCCAGAAGTCACTTTGTAATTGCAGTTCTAGGCTAGACATCTAACTCTAGGGGTTCCACATGGTCAGGTCTGGCCATTTGCCCCAATACACCAAATAAAGAGATGGGGAACCAGGTGCCTGTGTCTCATGCCTATAATTTTAGCTACTCAGGAGGCAGAGATCAGGAGAATCACAGGTTGAAACCAGCCCGGGCAAATAGTTCATGAGACCTGAGACTCTATCTCAAAAAAAACCATCACAAAAAAAATGGCTGGTTGAAAAATTAGAAATAAGGGCAAAATAGTTTCTGCTGGGTATTGAGGGGGTGGCGGGGAGAGGGAGGGGGCGGAGTGGGTGGTAAGGGAGGGGGTGGGGGCAGGGGGGAGAAATGACCCAAGCCTTGTATGCACATATGAATAAAAAAAAAATGGCTGGTTGAGTGGCTTAAAGTGTAGGTCCTGAGTTCAAGCCCCAGTACCACCAAAAAAAAAAAAAAAAAAAAAAAAAGAGAGAGAGATGAGGAGGGAGCTGAGCACTGGTAGCCCAGGCAAAGTAGGGCCTGGTTGAACATTATCTCAGTTCTGGTTCTGCAAGGGGTTCCTGAGAAGTTGTCATTGCTGTCATCACTTCAGGGGAGCAATCTGGTTCTAATGAGATAATTACCTCTGTTCCAAGGTGCAGCCTCCTCTTCATAGGTAATTGTCCTCATTTGTGGGTGGTCTGGCCTGTGAGGCTCTGCTGATCCTTTCCTTGGGGGTAGTTTGTTCCCTTGCCATAATGATGCTGTTGATCAGTTCTGTCTGTTTTGGAACCCAAGGTAATTGCAGGGGAGAGAGACTCAGTAAAGGAGGCAGATGGAAAATGAAGGCAGGGATGCCAAACTTTTCTCCTGCTTTTAATTAATTTGTGGGCCTACATAAGGAGTTAGTGCTTTTTAGCAAAAGCACTTTCTAAGTAGCTGTTACAATCCCAGTCCTTCTGTACAGAGGTCTCTACTCTGGAGACTGTGGGTGTCTGGACACCCTGGGGACTTTGAAGTGGAGCCAGAACTGGAGCTGCTTCAGCCTTGCCTTTGCTTGGCTTTGGGTCTTGGTTGTCTGAGCTAGCCTTGGCCCTGTGGGCATGAACATGCTTCCTGGGCTTGGTGAGCAATATAGACAAGTCAATTGAACTTGCAGCCGATGCTTTGGGGTCTTGTTTTTGAGCTTCAGGAAGGCCTGATAGCTTCAGCAAATGTATGGATAGCTTTGCTAGCCTGCATCTTCAGCCTCTATTTTTCTTTTTTATTTTTTCTTCTCTCTTTCTCCTCTTTCCTAGTGCTAGGGATCAAACCCAAGGCCTCCAGTATTCTAGACAGCTGCTCTACTGCTGAATTTTACCTACAGCCCTTCAGGCTCTTTTTGTTGTGTTTCTTGGCAAAGTGAGTATTCCTCAAAAACTCAGGTCCAGCCCCTTAAGAGGTTCGTATCTCTGTCATCATCCTTTCCTCCCTCCTTCTCTTCCTTCCTTCCCTCCCTCTTTTTCTCTCCAATATGTTTATAATCAGTTTTTTTAAATGCCATTTCTGTGCCATTTGCAGGATGCTTATTTATGTCTTTAGACTCAGTCATGTTTGCACCATAGCCCACAGCTCTTGAAGTGACTGGGACCAGATAAGAAAGTCATAGATAATTTTTTTGAAATCGTTTTAACATTTTGGAGCTACCCTTTAGTCAGCACTTCAAGGAGGCCAGGCCTGTACTGCATGTCTGTAGAGGTGAATTTATCTAATTCTTAGAAAATGTTCTATTAGTCTGGTTTTGCAGAAGAGCAAACAGGTCATGTTACCCAGCCAGTTCTTGGTGGTTAGAATTTGCAACTACCTGACTCTGGAAGGTCAGACTTTCATTATCCTTTTCTGGTACCTTGGGGTGCATTCTAAAAGTCCACAAGTTATTTTATTTTTTGCTGAGCTGGGGATTGAACCCAGGGCCTTAAGCATTCTAGGAAAAAATACTTTGAGTTACAACCCCAGCCCTATCCCCAGGATAAGACTTATGGTCTTTCTCCAGGAGGCTGGTATTCATATATACTCACAGAATCGTCCCACTGGCATGGCTTTGGAAAAGAACACAGGACTCCGGGGGTAGGAAGACTGGGGCTTAGCTCTGACCCTACCTAATGGTCTCTGGTGAGGGTTTGCCAGCTTCCTGAGCCCCGTTTTCCCTGAAAGAGGAAACATTGGTAGATTTTTTCCTCCACCCACCACCTCCCCAGCTGCTAGGCTCTTCATAGGACTGAAACGCTAGATGCCCAACTGGTTTCTCCAGATCCCAGATCTCCAGATCCAGATCTGAATGAATGGCCCTCCCTGCAGCAAACAGCAAAGCCTACTGCAAAGCCCCATTGAGGTCCTGGTTTCTGATGAGTCCCAGGCTACCTACCATCCAGCAGGTTGCTGTGCTGGTCTGATTTGGTTACTCATTTTCCTGTTTGTATTAGAACCAACTCTCCTCATCATTTTTCCTGGCTCTGAGTAGGGCCTGTTCCATTATCTCTCCCTCCAAATGCCTGGATCTAAGATGATGGAAGAGCCTGCATTTTTTATAACGCAAGGACTGAAGACCATATAACTTTCCTTAGTCTCCAACTCCTAAACTGCCCAAAAAGATACTCCTGTGCCAAAGGCTCTGTCAGTGTAGGTCAAATCTTGTGTGTGCCACAGGATCTGACGCGTGTGTTCCAGCTTCAGTTTTGCTCGTCACTTTGTGAGGCTTTGGGCGTTATTTAACCCTCTGGGCTTCAACTGCTACATTCAATTGCACTGTTTATTTGAAAGAGCAAAGGGTCTGGCACAAAAGTCACCCTAACAGAAATACCTTTACTCTTGTTGAAGTGGCTCTGAGGAGCTCTGGGTAGAGAGAAAAATTAGGAGGGTGTTTTTCTGCTTTCTGCTCAGAACAAGGAATTACTGGGGATCCTCTTTAGCAAGGTAGCAAGGACTCAAACTGAGTCCCTAGGCTCTCAGGCTGGCAGGGGAGGAGAGGCCGGAAAATGCAGCACCTAGGAAAGCGCATACCGGATCCCGCAAAGTGCTGTGGGAACCTCGGGCAGAGCAGCCTTGGGATGTGAGGAAGTTGGGACAGATTGGAGAGAGCTTCCAAAGTGAAAAGTTTTCTTGGCAGACGCTGGGGGAGGCAACGGGATTTCAAGAACAGGGATCTCGGGGCTATTTCATTTGGAGCGAGCAGAGCGCAGCCCAGAACCCGGCGATCCCCACTGGGCCGAATCGGTGCAGGACACTCAAAGCTCCAGATCTCCGGCTAGGAACCGAGCGCGGCCTTGGCGAGGGGACAAGCCCGGGAGCCTTGGACGGAGGAGTGGACATCGGAGCCCCGCGCCTCACTGGGAAGTGACCACAGCGGCGGTGCAGTCTGACGCCAGCGGAAGTGCGGGCGGGGAGCAAGCCTGCTCGGCCGCCCGGGAAGGGGCGGGGCCAGCCGCGCGGGGCGGGGCCAGCGGGCTGGGGCGGGGCTTGGCGGCGGTTGTTTTTACCCAGGCCACGGTGCCCCGCTCTCAGCTGGGACGGCTCGGCGTGGGCGCTGGGTGAGAGGAGCAGGGCGCTCGCTGGAGCCAGAGGGGCCCCGAGTGGCGCGGGGAGCGGGGCGCGCCCGGAGGTCGTCGGCCGCCGCGATGTCTGCCCAGTGCTGTGCGGGCCAGGTGAGCGAGGCCGGGCGCCGCGCGGGTTGTCAGATCGGTGGACAGGGCAGGAGGTCCGGGCTGCAGCTCGGTGCGCAGCAGTCGGGACACTCGGGGCCGCGGGCGGGCGGGTGAGAAGGGACGTGGGGGAGCCGGAGAGGCCACACCGAGGTCTTCCCGTTCGTGGCCAGGCGTGTCGGGCGCGAGCTGGGAATCCCGACAGCTCCGGGGATGTCACCTTCACCCAAGGCACGAGTGAGTGTCGCCGATCGCCGTAGTCAGATGAACCCAGGAAAGGACGGAGGTTTGGACCACGTCTCCTTTGCTATACCCTGGACCAAACTCGAGGCAGACTGCCCGGGCAGGTGGCATGTGGCATTCCGAAGCCTAGAAGGTGGGCGCTGTGCGGTTGAGACCGTCTCGAAGTCCGATTTCCAGGGACGCAGGAGTGGACGCTGGGAAGGCTCTGCCCTGCTTTCTGAGTTTACCGACCCAGGTCACTAACTGGGCAGTAACTAGCTCGACTGTCTGGGCATTGCGCTAGCCTTCACAGCCCTCTTTGCAGTTTAGCGTGCCGGAACCTGTTTTGTAACCTCGCATTGACTTGCGATATCTAAACCATGTGTGTCCACTTGGGGTAGGCGTCTCCTACCGGTTAGTAGGGCACCAGAGCAGAATTGGTAGATTTTAGAACTTTCGTGTTCATTACACTCCTTCTTGCATGGTTAGAAAAAACGAAGTAGGTTCAAGCTTTGTGGATGAAGAACGCCCTCCCCCATCCCTGTTGGTTATTAGTATTTCTGTAGCATTTTAATAGTGTGTTTTCAAAAGTGAACCTGACCGCGGAGGAGAGAGCATTCAGGTGCATGGTGTTCTTGTTACATTCAGCGAAGGGACAGTCTCGGCTGTGAGTTTCAGTACAGACCGATTACAGAGGCAGATAGTCTGTCCCCTTTGGGGTGGCCATGCGGAGTTATCTGGGTTTCTCAGGTCTAATTCTCTGCTTGGCATGCATTCAAGCTAGCATTTTCAGAGATGAGGAATTGAAGCTTTGAGGTAAAGTGACTTCTTCCCTGTGTCAGGCAAGGAAATAGAGAGGATAGGAATGCTTACTCCTTCCCATGTTGCTTGAGACCAAGATGGACCACAAAAGGTTGCTGGGGGGGTTGACCCCAGGGCTTCCTGCATGTGTATACTAGGCAAGCACTCTGCTACTGAACTGCACCCCCAGTTCTCTGCAAATTCTTTACTTTTTTTTTGTTGTTCTGAGATTTCTTTCTAATTGGACTTAACACTTTTCATTATATAGTAATTACAATATTTGGGAGCGTCTGTTCTTCTGGGTCATTTGAAAGCTCCTTGAGGTTCTTTTAGTGACACTGATTGCCTAATTTCTGGCTCTGATGACTACTGCCAGTACTCAAATTGGTTTTCTAACAGAGTTATTGGTATGATTGATATTTTGCCAAGATATAATGACTCGTTTCTAAAATCCCCCTCTTGGGACTTGGAAAGAACCAAATCCTGGCTGTTCATCACAGGACAGTAACTTCTGCTTTCTCAGTACTGCTCCAAGCCTCACTGTGGTAGGTTTCTGTGCAGTGAGCTGCCTGTGCCACCATGATTTTCTATGGGGCTGTTAAGGAGTTTTAAGTGAAGGGCTGGGGTTGTATGTAGCTTACTGGCTTGCCTAGCAGGCACCAGGCTTGGTTCAAATCCCCATCACCGGGCAAAAAGAACTTGGGAAAACCTCACAGCAGCATCAGAAGCTAAGCTGGCCAGTTGTGTATCCACCTATGTGTCAGGAGGTAGCAGGAAGCCAAAAAACTTATCTATGTCTTATCTCAGAGCTTGTGTGTGGGGGGTGGGAGTTCCATAAGCATGTAAACAATGAAACCATAAATTCACTGGTCCTGGAACAAGGCCTTGGGAGGCCTTGCATACAACAGCCTTGAGGGGACTGAGGGAGGAGCTTGTCTAAAAAGGTGCCACTGGAATTAAGATGATCAATGAAAAGAGGGAGGCCCCCACAGAAAGTTCTGGGTAAGGAGTCTTCCAGGGTGTTGGAGGAATAGGAGGTAGTCTACAGGGACTAGGGTGCCATAAATAGGATCAGAGTTGGGTCTGGCCAAATGTGGCTGTAGATTTTTAGCCTGTAGTCAAACACAATGGGTCTGATCCCTGGTGAGTGCAAAGCCACTAAGCACACCCAGGCTGGTAGAGTGGCTCAAGTGGTAGAGCCCTGCCTAGAGAGCAGGAGACCCTGAGTTCAAATCCCATACCACAAAAAAAAAGTGAAGAGAGGTTTATTTCTTGTAGCAAGTAAGAAAAGCACTGGGGAGAACTCTCAAAGCCACCCCCCCTCAAAAAAAAACCCCAGAGGACAAGGGAATTTCTTTTTTTTTTTTTTTTTTTTTTTTTTTTTTTTTATGATCAATGCCTTTTATTACATAATATTTAGTAGCCATGCTCAATCAACAAGGTCAACAGAAACTTGTAAATATTCTGCTAAGTAATCTGGTACACTATTACAGATAAGAGTTTTCAGTGCAGTAACATTAAAATAATTTCTGCATCACAAGGGAATTTCTTTAAGATGGCTTATGCATATTCATATTGGAAAGACTTATCTCATGGCAGGCGACCACCTTCCTGAGCATGCTCTGTTTAAGATCAGGCCTCTTTATACATTGCATGTTCAAAGATGGCTAACAGGACGGTCTCCAGATTAGGAAATTTAGCACTATAGTGGGAATGTAATGAGCAAAATTTACTCTAGATTACCTAGAAGTTTAGATAGGTGATTTCAGCTGGCTTAGTCTGGTTCCTTGCAATTTTCTCTGGAGTGCTTTATTTTCTACAAACAACAGAAGGGATGGCAGTAGTTCTAAGAGGCTGTGCCTCGTCCCCTCCCCCTCCCCCCAAGTATCTAAAAGTTCCTGCTAGCAGCTAACAGACCTCCCTTGGAGTTTGGGTTTTATTCTGGTTGCAGTGTGAGGCTGTGAAAGGATTTGAGCAGGGCTGAGCTGTGGTTTGATTTAGACTTGGAAGATCTCTTTGGGTGCTATAAAGACTGGACTGTAGCCGGGTGCTTAGTGGCTTTCACTTATAATCCTAGCTCCTCAGTAGGTAGCAATCAGGAGAATTGTGGTTCGAAGCCAGCCTAGGCAAATAGTTCGTGAGACTATCTTGAAAAAAATCTGTCACCAAAAAAGGGCTGTTGGAGTGGCTCAAGGTGTAGGTCCAGAGTTCAAGCCATAGTACCAAAAAAAAAAGAAAACTGGACTGAATCAGGGATAGAGGAGCGGTAGGGAGAGTAGTCCGAACTGTTCACTCAGTGGATTTTTTTTTTAAAGGTTTTCCTATGCTGGCTGGCGGCAAACTCATGTACTGTGAAGCCCACACTGGCCTTGAACTTGCATTCACTACCACACCTGCTACAATGAATATTCCTTAACTACTTCCATGTATGTGCAAGCAGTGTTTTAGGCTTCAAAAGTGAACAAAAATCCTTTCCTGATGGAGCTTGAATCCTGGTGACCTGGTGTTACTGTAGTCTAGGAAGGAGAGAGCTCAGTACCTCAGTTTAGGCTTTGGCAGTAAGAGTGGGTACAGTGAGATGTCATTGGCTTCTGCATACAGAGCTGGAACTAGATTTTAGAGGTAGAGTGTGGATTAGAAGTGGGCTGTTGGAAGGAGAGAGACTTAGATTTTGGACTAAGCACCTGAGCAGCTAGCTGATGGCATTTACTGAGTTGAAGTAGGGGGCTGAGAGGGAGGTGGACATTTGGCTAGCAAAGCCCATAGTTTTGTTTTGCTCTGTTATATTCAAGATGTCTATTGTAAATTAAATGGAGACAGCAAGTCCGATATTCAAGATGTCTATTGTAAATTAAATGGAGACAGCAAGTCCGTGTCCCCCGAATTTCCTGTGTTGGAAATTCCTATATTAATGGTGTTTAGAATAGGGTGGGGTTTGGGGTGGTGGTTGGGTCCATTCTTAGATTGATGCGTTACCAAGGAAGTAGCTCGGTGATAGAATCTCTGGTGCACTTGGTGCAGTAAGAAAGCCCTCACCAGATGCCAAATAGTGCCCATGCCATGCTCTTTGGCTTCCCAGCCTCCAGAGCTTTTAAGATTCTTTTCCTTATAAATTACCTAGTGTCAGATGTGCAGTCACAGCAACAGAAAACAGACTAGCAAGCCAGCAGCAGGATATTTAAGTCAAGGGGGAAGTTTGAGATGAGATTTTGGATTTATGTGAGCTGTTGTGCCTAAGGAGAAGTAACTTATCCTCTAACCTCAGTTTTCCTTAGCTGGAGAATGGGTGTGACAGTGCTTCTTAGCGTTATTGTGATTACATGAGATAACAGAGATAAACCTGCAGGATGTGGTAATGCTCCAAATCTTTTTATAGTGGTTATTATCTGCCTGCACCAGGACAGTCTCTAGGTCATCAGCTCTTGGCTAACGGAGGCAAAGATTACAGGGAAGTGGTCATGCAACACCTTCTGGGAACAGAGCACTAGAAGGCCCCCAGGGACAGGGTGACAGACAAAAACTGCTCTCCTAGCTTATGGGCTTGTGGGGAGTGGAGGTGTTGGGGAAGGTAGCTATTGGAAATTACAGTACACAGTCAGAAGTGAAATGAGATCTGTGTTAAAAATCTAGATAACCCTTCCAAGACAATTCAGGGTCAGGGTCAGGGTCGGGAGGGTTTTCTGCAGGCAAGTATAAGCATTGGTGGTGATGATGATAGCTGAAATCTACTTGGAACACACAGCATGGGATCTGTTTTTACAAATGTATCATTCATTCTTTGCAACAACCCTGTGAAGTGGGTATGTTTTACTTGATCTGCTTTTCCAGAGAAATAGATTAACTTAGTGATGTTCCATGGTGGTACATCCAGGTCTTTGACTGCTGGTCCACCTGGCTTATGTTGGACAACGTCTGTGTTAGACGGCTATTCCTTATTATTCTTATTAGTACAGTATGAATTGATAACGGTTTAGAGTCGACCAAAGGCAGGTGTTTTTTTTTTCCCCCCAGTACTGGTGTTTTGAACTCAGGGCCTCCCGCCTGTGTTCTACCACTTGAGCCACTCCACCAAGCCTTTTTTTTGTGTTAGGTATTTTCGAGATTGGCGCTCGAAGACTATTTGCTCTGGCTGGCTTTGAACCTCAGTCCTCCTGATTCTGTCTTCTTAATAGCTAGGATTAAGTAGCTAGAGTGAGGCTCCAGTGCCCAGCCTGAGGGTAAAATTAATTAGACTTTTTTGGTAAAATTGTTGGCTGAGAGTAGGTATGAGTGAGTGAGGGTTAGTTGCTTCTTCTTCCTGGTCCAGGTTATAACAGCAAAGTTACAAACAAATGTTAGTAAGCCATGTACAGAATAGTCTTATAGCCTGTTCTGAAGCTCTGTGAAGTTCCAGCTGTTTGTCCTTAGTGCTGTGGCCTGCATTTTGCACGAAAAATTCACCTGGGGTAAATGTAACAACATTCTAGTAGGAGAGACTTGGCTACCTTCCTGGTTGGGTTCAGGCAAACAAGACTGTCACCCTGTGGATGGATCCAGCCCATGGTTGCCATTCAGAGTAAAGTCTCCATCTCCTTTAAGCCAGTTCACTCAAGGGCAGGGATGCCCAGGTCTAGGTATTTCCAGCCAGATTGTATTTTTTGGTCATTGGAATTTCTCCCCGATGAAAACTCACTTCTAATGCCTATTATCTTAATTAACAAAGCCTTGAATGCAACAAGGACTGTGTGATTAACAAAGCCTTGAATGCAACAAGGACTGTTTATTGTTAAAGGGAAACAAAGAGAGACATTAGTTAAAGCATTAGTTGAAGATTTCACTCAGTAACTATTCCTGGGAAAGAACTGAATTCCTGTTGTGCAGAAGTCAGTGGGCCTTTGAAAGGGAGAAGGGAGTAGGGAAGAGGGTAGAGGGTAAGTAGCAGCTCAGGTGGAGGTCAGGAAGTTAGAAGGTTGGTCAATGTAAATATAAGACAGCTGTGCCTGCTAGCTGGCTTTGATCAAAGTTAGATTTCTGTCCTTCCACAGAGCCTGAGAGACAGGAGCCCTGTTCTTGCTGATTACATTGTAAAAGGAATGGCTTTTAGGTCCTCTTGAATCATTGTCCCTGCCTCTTGGTATCCATGGGGAATGGTCCCAGAATCTCCCTATACCAAAATCTGTGAATGCTCAAGTCCCTTTCATAAAACGGCATGGTATTTCAGATAACCTATGCACTTCCTCTCCTGTACTTTAAATGCAGTGTAAATGATGTGCCTGTACTTGTTCCACTGTACTGCTTAGGGAATAATGGTGAGGAAAGTCTGTAGATGTTCAGCACAAACACATTCTCCCCCCCTCCCCCAAATATTATCCTTGGTTGGTTGAATCCAAGGATGGGGAACCCATGCACATAGAGTTCAGGCTGTACATAACCATCTCTGAGGGATGAAGAAAGGATTCACGAGTGTTAAGTCCTTCATAGTAGGTGCCTTAAGAAAAGGAGGCCAGGGGCCTTGAATGGGGGACTTGTGGGCTGGGACAAACAGTGAATTCTTTTGACAGCCCTGAACTCCTCCAGACTGGGGCTCAGAAGGAGATTGGTCTTGTGTGGCTAGAAGCCATGTTGAGGGGCTGGCCTAGTTCCATAGTACAGGGGTTTAGGTAGAATCTGTATGTGCCTAGGACATTCTTATAGTTCTTATCATATGCTGATTCACAGATGCTGGTGGCATTTGAGTCACAGGTAACTGAAGCCCACACAGGAGATTCCTTTCGAGTACCCCCTTGGATGAGGAGTCAGCTGGTGGGTCTCCCTCCTCAGGACAAGTGATGGAACCTCCTTCAGACTGTAGCTTAACTCACGCCCAGTCCAGGAAGACTTACCACAGAGTACATTACACACCACAATATAATGACACCTCTGAAGTGTTCTTTCTTCTTCTCTATAAAACCCACATTTCTACTTTCAAGGCCCAGCTCAAGAAATAAGTCCTCACTAGTGGTGTTTCTCTTATTCTAGGAGTCCTCACAGGATTTGTGCTTAGACCTGCCCATACCGCCTGCTCCTGGGTCATGGCACTTACAGGAAGTTTATTGACTGGAGGGATGGCGTGCTCTCTTCTCTTAGCATGATGCAGCTGAACGCCCTGTGGCATGCTCTTGGTTACATAGCTCTTGTTCTCTGTGGCTCTTTGTTGACAGTGTTTGGAAATCTTTGGTCCTCATCATTTCACACGTTGCTTCCACTCCTGGAAGGAATCCAGGCACACATATACTCATTCTTTCCATGACTGATATTCTTTCAAACAATGTGGGGGTATTTGTGAACTGCTGGGGGAAAATCACTTATCATTACCCAGAGAAAGCTGTTGATGTTTTCTATCTAGTCAATTCTATTTAATATACACGACTTTACTTAACAACATCAGGATTATAAGTACTGTATTTGAAGTTCTTACCTCCCCCAGCCACTAATTTGCAGCCATTAAGATTCTCTGGGTTTATATTCAGATGTAGATAGGGCTCTACCATCTTTAGAGGTGTAAAAGTTGAAGGTGTGAAAGCCAGTTAATGAATGGGCTAATGCGTTAACAGGCTTGAATGTGTTTCTAGTCCCTAAAAATGAGAAAAATGCCAGCTTATACCTGCTTTAGAGGTCATCATTGGTGATATGTATTTCAGTTGATTTCTAGTTTTCTTTAACTTTTAGCTTTTTCTTTACAGTTATTTGCACAGATATCATCTGTTCAATAGTATTTGAGTACTGTTTTTCCTGTTTGAAGGTGCCCATCTTTGTTTTACATACTGTGCTGCTTCTTCCTCTTCTTTCTCCTCCTCCTCCTCTTCTGGTGGTACTTACTGGGTTTTGAACTCAGGGGTGCTTGCTAAGCAGGTGTTCTACCACTTGAGCCATGCCCCCAGCCCTTAGTTATTTGCCTTAGTTATTTTTCAGACAGGGTCTCACAGTTTTGCTCAGGGGCTACCTGTGGACTATAATCCTCCTACCCATGCCTCTTCTGTAGCTGGGATTACAAGTCTGCACCACCATCCTGGTTTGTTTGTTGAGATTGGATCTTACTAATTTTTTTGTACAGGCTGGCCTTATAGCATGATCCTCCTGATCTTCGCCTCCAAGTCCTGGATTACAGGCTTGAGCCATTGCACCCTGCCCTGAGTCCTATGCTTCTTACCATTCATATAAGGCACTTCTATTTTTCTGCCCATTTTTACAAAGTGTGGGCAAAATACGGTAAAATGCCTGCACACTTGATATACTGAACTGACATAGGTGGTTATCCTGCTGAATTAAACTGTTCACTGATGTGCTTACAGTGAGCTGATATGGAAAGGACAGCTCCAAGATGTCTTTGGTGGTGCAGCCCAGTTCAGATTGTCCAGAAGCTAAGTTCTGTCTCTTACACCTTCACCACTCGGGAGTGAAGGGTGCAGTGTGAGGGAGAGCTGGCACCAAGGTGGCACCTTCCCATTTGTTTTCTAGGGCTGCTTGCTAGCTGACCCAGGCGAGCTGACAAATAGCCTTGGGCTGTGTCAAGGCTGAGTGGGATGTGCCCCGAGAGCCCAGGAGAAGCCAGTCTAGTCTGTTGGGAGTGGAAGGCAGCTTCTGACTCATTCTGTGCTAGAGATAAAGTTAACACCCCTGCCTCATTAGCTTGCTCCTCCACCATTTTTGTGTAAATATGGCCTGTGGATTTCCCACACAGCTTGACTATTTGGGAATGAGTGGAGTGGGAGACTCTGAAGTTTCACTCATCAGTTTTCAGGGGTTTTAATGTAGTCACCACTTAGAAACTTCAGACGGAGTGGAGGTGTGGCTCGAGCTGGGGAACATCCGTTTTGCAATTCAGAAGCCCTAAATTCAAACCCCAGTCCCACCAAAAGAACCCTCAGAGAGGACAGTGCAGTGCTTATGGCATTGCCTACTTGTATTTCAGAGCAAGGTGGGGTGTGGGTGTGTGTCGGGGGAAGCCAAGGCCTGAAGTTCTTTCATCCCTAGAGCAAGATGTTTTTATCTTAAAAAGGTGGTAGTACTCGCCTAATAAATGAAGATCATGCCTTCTCTTAGTGCCTGAGTCAAGCAGCCTGGTTAGGTAATTTACATTCATATTGCTGTTGTCAGTTGAATTTAGTGTTGTGATTGGTTGTTGAGAGCAGTATCCATGGAATTACAAATCCAAACCATGGTCATTGTCCCCACATATTGGGTTTCCCAAGTAGTGCTCAGTGAACCTGTGTAAGCCTTGTAAAAATTATTTTAAAACATCCCCTAGCTTGCATATTAATGCTGTTTTAAAAGATTTTAGAATATAATCTGAGAGTTAGTGTAGTGTGTAGGGTATTCAAATAGTGGATTGCTTTGATTATATAAAACATCTGTTTGCATTTGAAAGGAAATAGGGTTTTTGGGCTTTTCTTCTGTAGTTTGCCTTTTGAGATTGAAGTTGCTGATGTTTTCGGAAAACAGCTGTTATGGAAAAACTTAGATTGGGTTTTGTATCACAGAACAAGTTTTGAAACACTTTGTGGGTTTGAAGTAATGTTACAACATATAGTGACTAGACAGCATTTTTTCCTTCTCATGAAAACTGTCTAGTCAAAACAAAAGTAGGAAAAACACATACACAACTCCTTAAATCATTATTTTCAAAAAGATGATGAGGGGAGAAGGAAAATCAGCCTTGTGTTTGCTTACGTATTATTTTTATAAACTGGCTAATTGCAAGTGGAATTTCTTTCCTAGTTTCTTGTTCTTGAATTCTAGCTCAGTAATTAGTTTAGGGCCCACTCTCCTGAAGCCCCTAGGCTTAGTGAGGAGGAACTTGGGAAGAATTCAGTCTTTTGTTCTTGACCCATGCTCTTTGATCTCCAGGGGTGTTCTCAGAAACAATGACAGTATTTTGTAACCATAGTAATGGAACTGCTCTCTGTAAGAGGATTCTGTATCCATAAACTGCTCAGCTTTGTTAGTGTTATCCCTGGGGACTCTAGGACACTGTTGACTTACTTCTTTTGCTCTTATTTTTGTCTTAAAGCCAACAATCCCGAAAAGTATTCATTGGGTATCTAGAATAATATAATTCAAAGACTGTAACTAGGTCTACTCATGTCCTGATTCTGGGTTTCCTAGCACCCATCTGTGGGACAGAATTTCTTCCCATCCGATTGAGGGTTTGTGCCCTGTGCTTTGGACCTTTGCTCCCTGGGAAAAGGGGAGGTGGCTTCGGGGTCCTTTGTGGGGATAGTCCCCTTGGAGTAGGGTCCCCATGAATACTGTAGGTATTCTGTGTAGCCCTGCAGTTACACACACAGCTTGTGTCTGTGTCCTCTGAACACTTCAAGAAGGGGGGGCGGGTCTCAGCTTCTTACGGAAATCCTGGCCTCAAGAAAACAGTGCTGTAGAATTAGAAGAAAAGACCAACCATGGAATCTAGGCATATGTCTTCATTTAAAAAGCAGATCGTCCCTGTAGCAAATTAGGAGAAAAAGGAAATCTAGGCAAGAAGAAAAAACTGTTACTGGAAAACCAGTCCCCTGGTGTCATCTATAAGTCACCATTTACAATTTACAGGGTTTTGAGGAAAAGGAAATAAAGTTTATTATATAATTCATCAGATGAAGAGGACAGGGAGAGAGTCAGCCTCTCAGCTCTGTTGTCCCCCTTCTGAGAGAAAATGTCCACCTTTAAAGGGGAGTCAGGGCTCAGCTCGACTGCGTGACCAGATGCATGTTCACGATGGCCGCTGGCCTCAGACTCCAGGTGTCCTGTGCCACATCTCTGAAGCTTAGCTGGTGGGTTTACTGCTCTGGTGGTCAACAAGAGATAAGAGGTAGAGAGCTGCCTGGTTTAACTGAAGAGTAAAGGGAGTTAACCTTGGACTCTCCAGTATGTAGACAAAAAGAAAGAATGTCAGTTTCATCAACAGGGAGAGTAAAATAGCCAGCATGTAAGCTGGCTAGACAAAAACTTTTTCCCTTCTGTGGTCTGGAGTACATTTTTCTCACTGTCAATTTATTCCTTCCATTTCTATGGAAAAGAGGTGTTGGAATCATCTGTTTTATGCCTTTAGTTAAATCCTGGGCCCAAGTGAGGAGTCAGTGCTCCGCAGCAGAAGCAGTTTTTTAAGCCCCCCATTACAAAACTGTGGAAGTTGGCCTGGGCCTCGGTGACACCCAGCGGTCAAGTGAGGGAGATCAGTGCCCAGGGTTTCCACAGCCCCAGTTTCCAGGCAGTGCAAGGTGGAGTGGAGTGTTGAGCCCTGGGGAGCTGAGGCCAGAAAGGGAGATTATTATCCTCTAAGGTAAAGAAGAGGAGCAGGTTAGGAGCCTGAGGTATTGGGTCAGCCCTTGTAGGGGAGTACAAGGAGGCCTGGAAACTTCTACCCCCAGATGATGGGACGCACTTCAGGTTCTTCTACAACCTGTTCCCTGCCAAAATTTAGTTCAAGGGAATACTCTATTCCCTTTAATTTTTTTTTTTGTTTCCTCCTTTCCTCAACATCCCTGCCTTTAATTTGTTTAAATTGATAAATTTTTAAAAAAGGTTAGTTATTATTATTTAGTAGTATTATTTCGCACAGTACTGGAGCTTGAACCCTGGGGCCTCTGCTTGCTAAGAGCTGGCTATGTCCCCAGCTCTTCTATTTTTCCTTTGTTTTTGAGATAACTTTGTCTGGACTGGCCTCAAATTTGTGATCCTTCTGCCTCTGCCTCCCAAGTAGCTGGGATCACAGGTGAGCACTTCCATGTCTGGCTATCTTAATTTTCAATGTACACATAATTGTGTATATGTTGGTGTACACTGTGACATTCCATCCATATCTACATTGGGTAATGATCAAATCAGAGTAATTAGCACATCCATCAGCTCAAACATTGATCATTTCTTTAGGCCTGAGAACATTCAAAATCCTCACTTCTGGCTATTTTGAAATACCTAATTACGTTGTTGTTAACGCTAGTCACCATACTGTGCAATAGAATACGAGACCCTCGTCCTCCTGTCTAATTATAACTTTGGAGCCCATGACCCTCCCCTTTTCTCCCCTAAGTTTGTGGCACTTTATTAACTCACCTCCTTACACCAACTTATCTAGATATGGAGTATTATTACCTGGGCTTCTTTTCTTTGGAAGTTTCTGGAGAGGCAAGTCTAGTTCTGGAGACATCTGGGTTTTGCTGCCTGCCTGGTGGTTTTTGAGGCCTCTCACGCTGTCAGGGAAATCCTTGGAAGAGACCTGTTGGGTCTCCCTTCACATGCCACACCTGAAGCTTGAAGACCTGTTTAACGCCCTTCTAAAGTATGCATCTGTGGTTGAACCTCTCTAGTGTTGGGCAGCTCACTGCCATTCCTAGTTCTTAAGGCCTCTGGGCTTTGTTTCCGTGCTCATGAAATAGGGGAGATGTCTGTCTTTCCTCTCTCAGAGGACTGCTGAAAGGATCCAAGAAAGATGTTCTATGTCTGAGTCTTTGTTCTATGCCAAGTGGTGGAGCATGGTGTTCAGTGCAGGCAGCTGAAGATGCTCTCGGTTTTTAAGTAGAAGAGGATTTAGTGTAGAGAGTTAGGTGTTTAAAAAAAAATTGGAAGAACTAGAAGAGTAAGAATTGGATTCCCCTCAGGAACTCAACCTTGAGAACACAGGGATCCAGAGGTCAGGGACCCATGCTGCCACCACTGTGAGTGACTTCACCTTAACAACTACTGCTGGAGGCTTTGTTACTGGAACCAGTGATGCTCCAGGAAGGAGGTCTCCAAAAGTGAGGAAGCCTCCACCTGTCCCTTGGGTACTGAGTTAGTGATGTTGCATAAAAGAATTTTAGGATACATTGGGGTAGAGACCAAGAAGTGTATTAGCAAAACAAGGCAAAGAAAAGATAGAAAAGTAGTATACAACCCAGATATGGGTGTGGGCTCTCTGATAATAGGTGCACCGAGTACGCTAACATCAAGGATATTTGTGGTGAAAAAGTGAGTTGGGGGTTTGGCTTTAGGAAAAGTGCTTCCCTTCGTTCTGACACCTGGTCTAATTAGTTGCTTTGCTGTTTCACTGTCTTATCAATTGGGCTCAAAGATTTGAAGGTTGGCCTGCTCATTAAATTTGGGTCTTTAAGGCTCTGGTCCGCTCTCCCTCCCGCAAATTTGGGTCTTGATGACATAGATGTTTGAACATCCCTTTAAACAAAAGATAAGTCCTGCCAGATTGCTCCCTTCAGGACAGGTGTCCATCCTTGGGAGAAGTATTTTCCTTTGTAGACACTTTTTGTAACCAGCAGAGTCATTTTCCCAAGAGTTCATTTCCAGCATAAGTGTCTTTCTTTAAGATATCCTTGCTTGGTTCTCAGAGCACACTAATTACTTTTGGGCAAGTGGTCAAGGTCAGGGGGAGAGAGCTGTTCTTTTTTCCTTTGTTTTGTTTTTTTTTTTAACTGAATGTTGCAGCTTGTTAGAGGGAGTTTAAGGTTTAAAGCAATGAAAGCAGTTTTATTAGTTTTTACTCTAGCTATTTGTTATTAGTATAATGTTTATTTGTAAATTCCTGGCTGCTGTTTCCCATGCCTCCATTTCCCTGATCTCTCCTGCCTCAGCTTGACACAGGGACCCTGAGTTTGGCTGCCCTGTCCCAGGACCTTGCCTAGCAGCAGATGCCACAGAAGGAGGGCGATTTACATTTTATGGTCACCTTCCAGATATTTTGAGTGCTGCTAATTGTCAGGACCCTAACAAGAAAGTCTGGGCAATAATGGTTTAATCTCCTAGATTCTTCAGGAAGGAGGGAATGGAGACAGTGAGATGATGGACTATACAGAACAGAAGCTATGAGCCTGAGTATTTATAACTCTAGCACCAAGCCTGCTACTTCCTGCTTCTGATGGCTTGACCATGAGGGAAATGGCAGCCCAGAAGGCCAGTGATGAGGGGGCTGGGCCGGAAGGCAGGAAGTTGGGGTGTGTATGGTGTAAACAGATGGTGTTTCTCACCTAGAGTGAGAGGCCTAGGCTCCTTACTGGTTTTCCTTCCCTCATTGCCAGTAAATTGATCTTTCTACTAAAGTATACTTCTAATAGTATCATTCCTCTGCGTGATTTTCAACCCTAATGGAGGTAAAGTAATGGAGTTTCTAAGTGCAAGTCCTTTGTAAGAATCTGTTCTTTTAGGGGTTTTTAATCAAGGTAAATTATTCTAAATGTCAAAGTGCTTAATATAGGTACATAGAGATGTCTCCTCAGTTGTTCCTGGTACTGGTCATTTGTGTCCTTCCTTCTTTTCCTCCCTGAAGAACCTAGCTAGTGTGTTTACCAATTTTATTTTATCTATTATTTTATTATTATTTTTGTGGTGCTAGGTGATGGGAGCTGCCCCTTGCCACCATTCTGCAGCCTGAGCCGCAGCTGGTTTCACCCCTTGCAGAACAAAGCCCACTGTTCCTTATCTCCCGCCACCTTCCTTTGCCCACCTCTAGACCTTGCTTCAGCAGCTGGTCTCATCCCTTGCAGAACAAAGCCCCACTGGCCCTTACCTCCTGCCACCTCTCTTAGTCCATCCCTAGCCCTTGCTTTCTCCCAAATGCTACTTAAGGCCAGACCCGCTGAGAGAAGCTGCTGTGCCATTTTTTCTTCTTGGCCAGCCAGCCTGCTTATTAAACTCTGGACATGAGATACCTCTCGTGAGCCTCCTTTGTGTGCGGTGTGTGGTATTTTCCTAACACTAGGGATGGCACCCAGGGCCTTGCACATACTGGACAAGTATTCTACCACTGAACCATATTACCAGCACTTGATTTTTTGAAACAAGATCCTTCAAGGCTGTCTTTGAACTCATGATCCTCCTGCCTGCGCTTCCTGAGTGCTGGGATTACACAGCAGCTGCAGTTGTTCATTTTCTATTCCACTGATTTATTATGTACCTCTTTTTGCTTACTTTAAGCTTAATCTGCCTGTTTCTTGATGTTTAAGATGGAATCTTAGATCATTATTTTCATTACCTCCTCAAAAATAAGTATTTAAAGCAATAATATTATCGTCTACATATTGTAATGTATTGTATTTTCATTATCATTCAGTTCCAAATTTTCCCTAAATTCCTTAATGATTTCTTCTTTGAACTATGGGTTATTTAGAGAAGTGTGGTGGTCGTAGAATATATTTTGTATGTATGCATTCATTGTGTGTATTTATTTTTGTGGTGCTGTTGATCCAACCCCATCCTCACAGATGTTAGGTGAATGCTGTACTACAGAGCCACACTCAAGCCCTTATGTGCACCTCTTATGGCTATAGTTCTGTGGCTCAGAATTTCATACATCTTGGTGAATGTTCCATGTGCCTTTGAAAAGAAGGTGTATTCTACAATTACTGAATAAAGTGTTCAAGTTTGTCGACAGTGTTGCTCAAATCTCCATTGTTTCAGAATTTTCTTTTTTCTTTCTTTGGTCTATCTACTTACTTTGGTCAGTAAGTGGGAGAAAGTATTAAATTTTCTAGCTATGATTATGTCTTGACTCTTTCTCTTATTCTCTCTATTTTTGTTTAATGTATTTTGAAGGTGTACACACATATAGAATTATTATGGCTCCTTAATGAATTGATCCTTTTGTCTTTGTAAAATGATCCTTTTCATCTCTGGTAATGAATGCTCTTTGTTAGATATTAATTTGGCCATACCACCTTTTTGACAGTGAACTTGGTCTCTTTCCTTATATTTAAAAGGGTGCCTCTTATAAGCATCAAGTAGTTCGGTTTTGATTTACTTATTTATGTATTTGGCAGTACTGGGGTTTGAACTTGGGGCCTCATGCTTTGCTAGGCTGGCACTGTACTACTTCAGCCACTCTACTAGCCCCCTGGGTCTTCTATTTTGATCCAATATGCTTTTTTGATGGAATGCTTAGATCATTTATAGTTAGTTATTTTTCATGTTTGAGCCTAAGGCTATAAATTACTGACCTTCCTCTTCTGCTGTTACCTTTTTTTTTTATTTGAGGAGGGGGTTATTGGGATATTTTCCACTATCTCTTCTATGCCGTTTATTTCTTACGATATTATTCTAAGAAACAGTATGTAGCACCTTGGAGAAGGAATGAGTCAGAATGTTCGCTGTTAGTGATGGAAACCCTTATAGGGCAGCTAGAACAAGTCACTGGGTATGCTAATAGAGTCCCAGGCCAGAGGCCTGACCTTGGGGAGTCTCAAGGGACCAGGTTCAGCCACTTGGCCCGAAAAAACACATGGATAAAGTACTGGTGAAGTAGGAAAGGAATTTATTCAGTGTGGACATTCTGGGAAGAAAAAGCGACCAAGCGTGCTCAGCGTTGTCCTCGAGCAGCTGCGGTTATTTAGGGGAGGAATGAAGGGAGAGGGTGTGCGCAGTCAGGCGGTCTTGGTCTGGTTGATTATGATGTCAGGAATGACCACTGGAGCAAGTTGCTGTTGTCTGAGGGGCAGTTTTACTTAACAGACTTGTGATTCTGGAATCTAAGGAGACTCACAGTAGAGAATGACCCAGAATCTTTAGAACAAGTTAGAAAGGCCAAGGTGGGGTTAGTTAGGACAGGTTTAGGGCAGGGACCTGAGACTTGTAGATGCTACTCTGGTGATCTGACATAAGACATTGTCAAAACTGCAGTTGAGGGCTAGTGGAGTGGCTCAAGTGGCAGAGCACCTGCCTAGCAGGTGAGGCCCTGAGTTCAAACCCCAGTACTTCCCCCCCAAGGCCCCCAAATCACTGCAGTTGACAATCTGTTGATTATGGTGTACCTGCTCATCTTGAAAACATCTTACTCACTCTTCTCTTGGTGCCTTCAGCCTTGAAGGGGGAGTCCACACACATCTTAAATGATCAACAGTCTACCTGCAGGGCTGGGGAGGAATCTAACCCAAAATTTCAGGTAGCAAAAGGAGACAGATGCAAAATGAAGGCAGAGATCCAAGATTTCTTCTTGCTTTAGATTCCCCCCCGGGCATCTGCAGGCATAAGCAAAGAGTCAGTGCTTTTGGCAAAAGCACCTTCTAAGTCTGTCACAGCTACTGGTTGATTTTTGTACGTTTTTTGGTACTAGGGATCTAACCCAAGGTACAGGGCCTTGTACATGCTAGGCAAGCCCTCTACCACTGAGCTGTAGTCCAGTCCTGACTGGTTGACTCTTGAGATGGGTCAAGCAATATTACATGAAAACTAATTTTAAAATAATAGTTTATGCTTTATATGTGGTTTTCATAAAAATTTTTGGAAAATAAAGAAGTATAGGGTAGAAAATGAATATCATTTGTAATCCCATGTAGAATAAACCCTGTTAGTAGTACTTTGCTGTATTTCATTCAATTGTTAAGCTAAAATGGATTGGACTTTATGTTCTGTTATAACTGAATTGAGTATTTTCACATATTGTAATAAAAATTTAAAAGCAATGCTTATATTACATTTAATTAATTGTAAACATTTCTTTTGCTATTTTCCTTTTAAATACTTAGTACATTATAAATAGTGTCTCTTTAGGCTAGAGGGCTGGAAATAGTTCTGCTATAACACACCGCAACATATTCATTCTAAAAATTACCACACTAGGTAAAATTGCACAATAAAAACCACAGGTCTTGCTGGGTGTGGTGGTGCAAGCCTGTAATTCCAGCACTTGGGAGGCATAAAGAGTTCAAAGAGTTAAAGACCAGCCTGGGCTACAGAGCAAGTTGGAGGCTGGCCTATACTACATAGCAAGACCTGTCTCAAAAAGAACAACAACCAAATTCATTAAGGAACACAGCATTCAAAAACTTTGCCAGTAATACATTTTAAAAAATAAATAAAATAAAAGAGAACCTACTCAGGAGGTATGTGGAGGAGATATCAGGTTGATTGAGGTCAGCCTGGTCAAAAAGTTAGCAAAACCTCCATCTCAACCAATAAGCTAGGTGTGGTAGTGTACACCTGCAGTTCCAGCCTCTCAGGAGGCATACATAGGAGGATCACAGTCCAGGTGGGCAAAAATGTGAGACCTTACCCCAAAATTAAATAAAGCAAAAAAGGACTGGGGCGTGGCTCAAATGGTAGAGCAACTGACTAGCAAGCATGAGGTCCTGACTTCAAACCCAAATACCTTCAAAAAAAGAACCCAATAAAAATGCTATTACAGTCGTACAAATCTTAATTCCAGAGATACGTAATACTGGGATAAATTTGTACTTCTTTGAAAAAGAATATGCTTGGAAGTTACAGCAGGGAGCAGGGGTATCTGAAATCAGATGGGAAGTGGTCCTACTAGATGTGTTTTGGTGTGGCCCCAGAATGCCCTCTTGGAGTGGTGTGCATTTTGTGTATTATTGTGTCACTCAGTTCAGTTCTTTGCAGCTGGGTGCAGTTCTCTGCCTTCACCTACTGTCTCTCACAGCCAAAATCGTACTTCCTGTTATGTTCAGGTTGTTCCCTGATGCATCAGTTCTGTTGGGACAACTGTGTATTTTCAAAGCCCAGAAGCCCGGACTTGCAGACTTTCTTCAGGAAGGCTGGGCGAGTCACACTCACAGCTGTGGGGTTTGGAGCTGGTCAGCAAGCTCCCTTTGGACCCCTTCCCAGAACGTTGGTGCTGGAAGGCTCTTCTGCTCTCCTGACCCATTTGTGCTCTGCTTTCTTGTACTGTAAGAGGCAAACAACTCTCGAGACAGGAACTTCCTGTCTTCCAAGGCAGCTCTAATTGTTTGGGAGTTCTGATTTAATTCTCCCTGCCAGCTTCTCAAGGCTGAAATGACTTCTGTGTCCTGAAGAGGGACGTGGTAGTGTTTGTGGAATAGGGTCAGAAGGGGCCACGCGGAAGGTGGCCATGGTCTCTGGCTCCTAGTCCACAGAAAGCCACATTTGGGTTGATGCTCCTGCCTTTGGTGTGAGGATCTGCAGAGTCCACCCCAATCTTAAGTTGAGAATTGGGACATACAGACAAAGGGGAATTGTGTCTCTGGGTATAAGGAATCTCATTTGAACCAAAATGTTAGAATTTTGAGCACTTTGAGATGACGGTCAGGCAGTATGAAATTAGAGCCACCTTGGGAAGCCTTTGGTTGGCAGCAAGCCAAAGTCTCAGTGCTGAGGATTCTGGTGGGAGCCACGCCCATGGCCCCACGTCCTGGTTGACACTCCCAGAGGCATGTGGACACCCATGGGGTGCTGAGAAAGGCGGAGTTACTAAGGCTTCTGGAGCCACGGGGATCCTTAAGGTTGACGCATGTCCACCTTCTCAAGTGACTGAGGAGGAAATAGGTTTAGATCACAGGGACTTTTCAAAGGCCACATAGCTACCAGCTCATAGCAAGGACCGTCACCCTGCAGTACCCCAGTGCCTAGTCCCCACTCGATGCTTAGTAAATGCTAGGAGTAAAGGAGGATATTGGACTTTCCCCCAAGACTTGTGTTGGCTTTGCACAGCGATCCAACAAAGAGTTCATGGCTACAGAGTTTAATCACAACCTTGTGCTTTAAGTCTCAAATCGGTTCTTTTATGCTGTATTTTGTTGTAATAAAATCAGTTTAAACCTTTTGTCTTCTCCCATCTCTTAAATGCTCAAGAAGCTATTCATTTTTATTCCCCAAAATTCTACTCATTGTCTGGATCATAGGATTTAACAAAAAGCAGTTTTTAAGAATGTACCCCCTTACTCAGACAAGTAGTTGATGGAAGTCACAAGTTGCTGAGTAAGGAGTATTAAGCTGGTTAACCAAGAAGGTATTTTATGCAAATTGCATTGTCCAGGGTGGCTTCTGACTGGAGGCTTCGCACAGCTGGAGGGGTAAAACATGTCCTTATGATGGGGAGGGAGAAGGAGGAAGGCGCCCCACCTCCCCCCCATTGCAGATTCTTGGAACCCCATGTCCGATGGTGCTGTCTTTCCCTGCTCCTCCCCCCCCAGGCGGTGTGGCAGAAAGAAAGTGGAAAGTGGAACTCAGTGCTTGAAAAGAGTGATGCTCCTTCCATTTGCAGCTCATTTTGGATGCTTTGAGGGCATTCCCCGAGTATTAGAGTATTCCCAGAATCTTCCTTTCCTCTCCTGCTCAACATCATCCTTCCATTCCCCTGCCTCAAGTTTTTAAGACTTCAGGAGTAATGAAAATTTTGTAAATAAAGTCTAGAGCTCCCGATCACTAATACATCTATTCCAAAGGCTGAATGAGAAAGATTGAGAGTTTGAGGCCAGCCTAGGCAGCATAGTAAGAATCCCCTCCCCTTCCTATATATCACTATATGTAGAATTCCAATTTGTATTTGTACACACACACACACACACACACACACACGGCATTTCTGGTAGGAAAGACTAAAGGAGCAGCTCACTTGTCAAGGGAGCTGTGGCTGAAGGGGAATTCTCCAGCTAGTGCTTCCCAGGGGCAGAGACGCTGGAATTCTGGGCGGGAGCGGCTCTCTCTTATGAGGGAATCCCGTGCAGAGCTGGTGTTGAAGAGCCTTGCTAACTAACGCATGATGCCAGAGGCTCACCAGTGTTTGTGAAAGCACCCCCTCCTCCCATCCCCAGGGAACGCAGTGGTACTGGCCAGGTAAGAGTCACTGCGGGGTTTGGCCTCAGTGATTTTGTCATCTAGCTGAGAACTTCTGCAGAACATATCACCCCTACTTCTAGTAGTGCACAGCTGGAGAGTGTAAAAAGAACAAGAGTTAGCAAGGTAGAGACTGCCTTAATAGACGTAACACACACACACATACACAGCTTGAATAAAGTTGTACATTAAAGGTAATTCACTTTAAACATTGCCCAGGTATGTTCGGATTTGGTGCTTTACTTGGTGTGGTGGCATGTGTCTGTCATTCTAGCTACATTAAAGTATAAATGGTAGGATTGTGGTCCAGGCATTAATGCAAGGCCCTAGCTCAAAAATAACCACAGCAGGATTGCAGAGTGGCTCAAGTGGTAGAGCTTCTGTCTAGCAAGCGTGAGGCTTTGAGTTCAACCCCCAGTACTGCCCAAAGCTTTTGTGCTTTCACTGGGTATAGTGGTGCATGCCTGTAATCCTAGCACTCAGGTGTGTGATGCAGGATCACAAGTTTGAGGCCCATCTGGGCTATATAGCGAGACCACCATTTTTTTTTTTAAATCTAAAACTTGGTGCTTAAACTAAGCTTATTTAAATTAAAGTGTGTGTGTGTGTGTGTGTGTGTGTGTGTGTGTGTGTGTGTGTGTGTATTTCTGAGACAGGGTCTTGCTAGACACCAAAGCTAGCTTCAAATCTGAGGTCATCCTGCCTCCTAAGTGCTGAGATTTCAGGCATGTGCCACCATGCCTGGATTAAAATTATATTTTTGATAGGAAAAAGAAAAACATATTTTACAGTGAGAATTCATTCAAATATTTTTGGTACGCACTTTTTAGGCTTTTTGATTAGATAGCTCAGAGGCATTATAGCTGAAGGAGTTAGCCAGTTCTGTGACAGGCAGCCTGGGTTCACAGGTGTTCCCTGCCACTCCCCAGCAGTATGCCCTAGATTAGTTACTTAGTCTCTCTGTCCCTTACTTTCCACTAGTTTCCTTTACTTCCGGTTCTCCATCTGGAAAATGGGTACGCACTATAGTCTCCTTCTGAGGGGTTTGCACTGGGCCCAGTGCACAGGTTCCTGAGTGTTGGCTGCTGTTATGGGGACACCTGTCACTCTTGCTTAGGATAGCAGCGTCCAAATCCAGTTTTTATTTAGTGGGTTATTTTTTTTTATTACTTTATTTTCTTTTATTATTCATATGTGCATACAAGGCTTGGGTCATTTCTCCCCCCTGCCCCCAACCTTCCCTTACCACCCACTCCACCCCCTCCCTCTCCCCCCCACCTCCTCAATACCCAGCAGAAACTATTTTGCCCTTATTTCTAATTTTGTTGAAGAGAGAGTATAAGCTATAATAGGAAGGAACAAGGGTTTTTGCTGGTTGAGATAAGGATAACTATACAGGGCATTGACTCACATTGACTTCCTGTGCGTGTGTGTTACCTTCTAGGTTAATTCTTTTTGATCTAACCTTTTCTCTAGTTCCTGGTCCCCTTTTCCTGTTGGCCTCAGTTGCTTTTAAGGTATCTGCTTTAGTTTCTCTGCGTTAAGGGCAACAAATGCTAACTAATTTTTTTAGGTGTCTTACCTATCCTCACCCCTCCCTTGTGTGCTCTCACTTTTATCATGTGCTCAAAGTCCAATCCCATTGTTGTGTTTGCCCTTGATCTAATGTTAATGGGTTATTTTTTGAGACAGGGTCTCTATTTATTCTCAGGCTAGTCTTGCACACCTGGGCTCAAGAGGTCCTTCTGTCTTAGCCTTCCCATCCAGTATTTAGCCATATTAAATTAATGGGTTCAAAATAGGTCCATCAAAAGTATTAAGAAAGCTGGGCACAGTGGTAAATGGCTATAATCTCAGTACTTGAGAGGCTAAGACAGAAGAATGGTGAGTTTGAGGCCAGCGTGGGCTACTGTCGCGAGCAGGTGATGGTGCACAGTTGACCATCAGTCAGGCGCTAAATGAATTAACTTAGGCAGGAACTAAGTTGCTCACTTTATTGCAGGGGTTGCAACCTATGCCCCATCGCGCCTTAGCCTTCTCCAAGCTGTGCTTGCCTTGCGACTTGATCTTAGGCTGAGGGCGGCTGGCTCCGAACCCGTCCTGGCTAGTTCTCAGTCTCCATATGCCTCCAGGACGCCCAGGACGCCCAGGGAATCCACGGGCCCGCGGAGTGTCCGGTCCACTTTGTCCCGGCCGGGGGCTGCTCTCGACCAGCGTGATGCGTGTTGAGGTCAGGAGGAAGTGGCTGGTCTGGTGGCGAGTGGGGTTTAAATGTCCATAGCAGGCCGGCTTGTCAGCACCAGCTTAGGGTTGGCTGATTTGCATATCAGGCACCAAATGGTGTTCCTTTACATCATAGGACTTACAAGTGCACACAATATTGTTTTCCTATGGGTTTTACAATGTATTATATTTTTATACACTTTTTCAATATGTTTAATGCACAGCAAACATAATAATCATAGCAGCTACATAGCAAAACAACCCTCTCCCCAGAAAAGTATTAAGAAAAATAATTTTTAATAATCTTAAAATGGCCAGGGTTTTGAGTGTATTTTTTTTCTTCTTTTTTTGAGACAAATTCTCATTATGTAGCTCAGGCTGGCTTAACTTGTGCTTCTCCTGCCTCAGTCTTCTGAGTGCTGGGATTACAGATGTGCATCACCACCTCTGGCCTCCACAGAGTCTTTGTAAACAATGCCATAACATCCATGTCAAATTGATGAATTTTTTTCCTTTTTTTGGTGGGACTGGAGTTTGAACAAAGCCAGTGCTCTACTCCTTGAGCCATATCTCCAATTTATTTTGCTCTGATTATTTTGAAGTGGGGTCTCAAAGACTATCTGTCTTAGCTGACCTCAAACCATGATCCTTCCTATCTCAGCCTCCCAAGTAGCTAGGATTACAGGTGTGAGTCACTGGCACCCAGCTTAAATTGATGAATTTAGCTATATAAAAAGTGGAAACTTGTTCACAGCAAAAGATAAAATCAAAACACAAGCAACACACTGATTTATAAGACAGAAATCTCCTTTCATTAATTTACAGTGAATGTTCTTATAAGTCACCAGAAAACAGAAATAACAGAAAAAAAGGCAGGGTAGGAATAGATAGTGTCAGAAAAGACTCAACTGCATGGCACATGTGAGATGCCCAGTCTTCCTCAGGACGAAAGAAATACAGTTCAAAACAAAACGATATATGCCTACATTTGTTTATTTACAGAAATGTATTAGAATTGTTAGTGTTTAATCTTCCACCCAGCTGCCTGCAACAGACACTGCTTGAAGCCACATCTCCACATTTCAATTTCAGATGGTTCTTGGGGATCATGGACTATCAGGTTTTTATTGTCATCAAGCAGTCAGTGAGAAGATAGTTCTTGCTGGTCAATTTGTCACTGTTGAATGTATAATTCCCAGAGTTGACAGGTAATAGAGAAACTCACCTTTCCCCCATGGTGCTAACGATTGTACCCAGGGCTTCTTGCATTTGCTACCACTGAGCTGCACCCCCAGCTCTTAAAAACTTGACTTTTGTGGGCTCATACTTGTTCACCTTTGAAGAAAAATGTAAATTGGCATAATCTGAATCGTTAACTATGTCCATGTTGTTGGATCTGCACTTCTACTGATTCATTCTACTAGAAATAATAGCAGATAATTTAAAACAAAAAGTTAACTAGACTTCTGAACAGTGAATACTATGTTGCCATTAAAAAGAATTATGCTAACAATTGAATATTATACAGCCTTTAAAAAGATGGAAAGTCTTTTTTTTTGTGGTACTGGGATTCGAACTCAGGGCCTCACGCTTGCTAGGCTGGCGCTCTTACAGCTTGAGCCATTCTGCCAGCCTCAAGAAGGACAGCCTGTCACATGCTACAACATGGGTAAACCTCAAGGCTGTTATACTAAACAAAATAAGCCAGTTATGAAAGGACAACTCTGTGATTCCACTGCTTTAGAACAGCTAGTCAAAATGATATGAACAGCAAAAAGGGGGTTACCAAGGACTGGGGGCGGGGGCCAGAGGGAGAACTAGGGTTTAGTGGTATACAGTTGCAGTGTTATGTGACAGTGCCCAAGATGCTATTCTGTAACAACATGAGTAGCCTTAACAAAGTGTTGAGTAAGTGTAAATATTGCTAAAATGGCAAGATTAGCATTTTGGGTGTTCTACCGCAATTTAAAAAATGAGGTAAATTTGTGTGTGTAGAGAGGAAGAAATGACTAAGATACGGTATTAGGAAGGGTTTTTTAAAAAGGAAAGTTACAGAATAGTATGTGTGTGACGAGCCCACACTTGTCTGTCATGCAAATACTCTAGTGTACAGATTTCTTCTGAAAGGTGTGGTCACCAGTGGTTACTGCACTAGAGTGAGAACAGGAGGTGGAGGGGGGGTCAAGGGGCATTTGGCTGTCATTTGACAGCTTGCTCTGCTATTTGAAATTATCACCAGCATGTGTTGGTTCTTCTTTAAATTCTCAAAGCTTATTTTAGCAAAGCTAAGTGTGTACAATTGAACATGTCATATGATTGCATTTTGTAGCATTGTTTTCATTTTGTATTACCCCTACCCCTGAAGGAGGAGGGGGAGGCTGAGGCATGGGGGGGTTAGTATTTAAGAAGTGGGCTTGGTAACAGATTAATCTATTTTTGCGTTAGAACAGAAACTGAGATTGTGAGTTTGGTTGCACATCTGGTATGAGTATGGGGTATAATTTATTTTTATCTGCATGTCCGTAATTTGCATATGCAAATGTAGAATTTTCTTAGCTCCAATACGGAGGTGAATAGAACTAGAGAAAGGGACTGTACCACCCATAAAAGTGGGCGCCGAGATAATAGTCAATCTGTCAGAGTCAGTCAGACACTCCAGCTGGCTGTGGGTTATTATTCAAAGGGCTGCTTTGGTAATAGACAGGAAATTGTTAGAGAATCGGGACCTCTGGTGCAAGGCTGAGCCATAGCAAACGTGCTTTCTCAGGAGAACTAAACGTTTGAAGATCCATAAAATAACATGCTGGGAATTTGCCCGTGGGGGCACATTATTCCTGTTTAAATTAACAGGTGTTCAAAAAAAAAATCCCTGTTTTATTCTCAAAGTGTTTGGAGAAATGCCAAGCTTTTACTTCACTATCAAGTACAAATGTCCAGCCAAATCATTTTAAAATCATTATTTGAGGTTTTAAAAATACTTCTTTATTTATCCTAAAGGGACTGTACTGATTAGATTTTAATTAAAGCATTTTTATTAAAAATTTAAAAAGTAGTTGTATTGAGATAGTTTACATATCATACAGCTTACTCATTTAATGTGTCCAATATAGCAATTTTTAGTATATTTTCAGAGTTATACAATCATCACCTGTCTTAATTTTTGTCACCCCCTTGCCCATTGACAATCATTCCCAGTTTCTCTCCAGACTCACTCAGAACTCTGGCAGTTGCCAGTCTACTTGCTGTCTCTATGGGTTTGCATGTTCTGGACATTTTTGTATTAAGAGAACCATAAAGAATGTGGCCTTTTGTGACTGGCTTCTGTTGCTTAGTGTGTGTTCAAATGCATATATGTCATTCTTTTCTATGAAATCTACCATATCTTACTTCAGTTTACAGCTGGTAATAGTCTGGTTGTTTCACTTTTTTCACTGTTTTAAATAAGGTTGCTGTCTTATTTAAAAACTTGTACATCTGTGCACAGGTTTTTGTGTGCATTTGTTTTCATTTCTTCCGGGTATGCACGTTAGGAGTGGAATTACAGAATCATGTAACTTAAGCCTCTGGGAACCACTGTACTGTTTTCTTAAGGGGCTGCTGTATTTCAGCCTCTTACCCCCAGTATCTGGTCTAAGTTCACATCCTTGCCAACACTTGCTTGTTTTTTATTTTTGTTATTTTGTTGTTGTTGCTTTGCTTTTTAAAATAGCTATCCTAATGGGTGTGAATAATTGGTATCCTACCCCCCCTTTTGTTTTTGGAGGGACTGGGGTTTGAACTTAGGGCTTTGCACTTGGGCACTAGCTACCTGAGCCACACCTGCAGTACATTTTGCTCTGGTTATTTTGGGTATGCCTTGAACCACGATCCTCCAGATCTCAGCCTCCCAAGTAGCTAGGATTCCAGGCGCGAGCCACCGCAGCCCAGCTTCATTTTGGTTTTGATCTGTGTTTTCCTGATGACTGTGAGCTTTATTTCATCTATTTATTGACCGTTTGTACCTCTTTGGGAAAATGTCTGTTTGGATCCCTTCCCCATTTCTAAGTTGGGTTGCCTTTTTATTGAGTTTTGGGAATTGTTTATATCCTTTGGATTCCAAATATATACTTCATAAGAGATGATCTGCAAATATTTTCTCTCATTCTGTGAGTTATCTTCACTTTTCTGGTGATGTTGCCTGTAGCATGAAAGTTCTTAATTTTGGTTAAAGTATAACTTACCTGTTTTTTTTTCTTTCTCTTTTTTTTTTGGTGATACTGGGGTTTGAACTCAGGTCCACAGGCTTGCTAAGCAGGCACTGTAGCACTTGAGCCACTCCTCCAGCCCTTTTTTGTGTTGGGTATTGTCGATATAGGGTCTTGTGAATTATTTGCCTGGGCTAGCCTCCAACCATGATCCTTCTGATCTCTGCCTCCTAAGTAGCTAGGATTAAGGGAGTGAGCCTCCCAGTGCCAGGCTCTGGTTTTTCTTTTGTCGCTTGTGCTGTTGATCTTGTATCTAAAGACATTTGTGTAACTAAAGAGCATGAAGATTAAGACCTATTTTCTCCTAAGAGTTTCATAGTTTTAGCTCTTTCATTTCCATCTTTGATCCATTTCGAGTGAATTTTGTGTATTCTGTGAGGAAAACATCCAACTTCATTCTCTTGCATTTGGATGATCTGTTCTAGCACCATTTGTTGAAGTGGCTATTCTTTCCCCTACTAATTATCTTGGGCAAATTAATTGACTGTAAATGTTAAGGTTTTTTTCTGAGCTCTCATTTTTTTTTAATTTTTAAAAATTGATTATGCCCTGGATGAACTTTTCTGGGTTTTGTGCATGGTGGGGCTGACAGTCATTAGGCTGGAGATTGCGTTTTGGGGACAGGTGTCCAGTCATTCTTAGACAGTTGACTCATCTTTGTGTGTGATCATGAGATTATGAGAGATTTTCTCATAAATGATATATGCCTGCAGTAGATGCTGTTAGAGGCACGAGGGATGATTTTGTTTACACAAGTCACTGAGTATAAATACTGTGGTAGTAGCTCCTGGAGTCATTTGTACATCACAGTTAGACTGCCTCTGAGTAATGGAGTTGTCAGGACTAAAGCACACTTCCTTTCCATAAGGATCATGTCCGGAATTTTATTTAATATTTTCATTCATTAAGCAATAACTTAATTGGGAAATGAATTTTGATTGGGTTTTTTGAAGTAATTATTGATTCTTTAAAACGTACCATTCCCTTTTCTCTTCCTATAGTATAGTATAGTATAGTATAGTATAGTATAGTATAGTATAGTATAGTATGGTAGGTAGCACAGTTAGGAAAGCTGGCTTTGAAATTGCTCCTGCTTTGGGCCCTTTCCTCACTTCTGAGGAGCCGTGAACTTAGGTGACTTACTTCCTAAAGCTCAAGATTCCCACTGCTACTGTGGAGGTAATAATATTCGTGGCTACCTCACAGGCTGGGAGAAATTGTCCTCAGGTCACGGCATCTGCCACTGCATACATGAGTGATTGCCTTTGTTGTTGTTTATTTGTTTTAAGTGGCTGTAAAACTGCTCCGAGTCACCTTTGGTGAAGGATAAGCAAGCAGTTGGCAAACAGAAGTATATGGAGGAATAGTTTTTTGGTGGGATTTGAGATTTGGGTAATGAGTCTGCTATAGGTTTCTGGAGGGCAAGTTGTGTTGCCAAAAGGAAGAAAGTCCTTGGGTCTAATGTCCCCTGAGAGTTCCGTGAATGGTGGGAAGCCAGCTGGCCACCAGGTAAGTCTCCCTAACGAAGCATCAGCTACCCGTCAAGTTTGAGGAAATGAGACATGAGTGCTTTGGCTCCCTTGGGTTCAGATCCCAGCCTGTAAAAGCGCTTGAACTTCAGTGGCTCTAAGAATAATATTGGTAACTGACATTATTGTGTCCTAAGTGGTTCGGAAACACTGTTAATGTAATAATCTTGTGGTGCTGAGGTTTGAACTCAGGGCCTTGCACTTGCTAAGCAGATGCTCTACCACTTGAGCCACCCGAGCACAAGCTAATACTGAATGCGTATTACTTGCTAAAGCACTTGCGTGGAGCACTTCACGTGGCTGAATTTCATGTACTGCTTACAGATGTTCGTCACTATAACTCGGTATGGGTGAGTAAGTCTGTTTTTGTATTGCTTCACTGGCCAAGAGATCCTTTCTATATTAGGGTGTAACCTTGTGTTACTGACTTTTACCTTGTACTAGTGTTGACTTAAATTTGAATGTTTAATGTAGGAGTTTTTACATTCTTGTTTTTTGTATTGATCATTTTTTGATAACTTTAAATATTGGTTGCAAAATGATCTTGCTTTAAGTGATCTGCAAAGATCTGATTCCTAGATACTAAGTTAGCAAAAAAATTGTTTAGAAGTATGTAAAATATCATTGATATTTCTGAGGGAAAGGGAGTTTTCCAAATTTAGCACTAAATTTGGTTTAAATCTAACTTTTTTTGCCTTTTTATTTTTGGTCCTGGAGATGGAATCCTGGGCCTCGCACATGATGGGCAAGTGCTCTTCCCTGCTTTGTGGGGCTCTCTGTATTTGCCTTGTGTTGTTTTAGTTATCTTTCTGTTACTGTAACACAGTGACAGTAAAGTTGAGAAAATCAACTTTAAAAGAGGAAAGTTTAATTTTGATGCATACCACTGAGCTATATCTCAGCCCTTTCTTTTGTGCTTGCAATGTTATTTTAGTTAACTTTGAAAAACTCAAAATGGTCTTTGTATTTATTTTAGAAAGAGTAGGAGATTGGTGGAGTGGCTCACTAGGTAGAGCACCTGCCAAGCAAGCTTGAGGCCCTGAGTTCAAACCCCAGTATTGCCAAAAAAAGAAAAAGTAGGCGGTATTTTAATGTCATCAGTGGGAAAAATGTGGGACATTTGTAGAAATGGATATTTTGTGCAGAATCATAATGAATAAGAATATAGGCAGCTTAAAATTTCACATATAGTGTAACAGTTGAAAGAGAAAGAGAAAGGCGATGATAAAAGGAGATTTGGATTGTGATTCGAATCTTATGCTTGCTATAAGTGCAAAACAGTTTTCGCTATTTTATGCTGAATGTCTGTATGATACTAAAGTCCAAAAGAATCGCTAGGAACTTTTAAACATCATCACCTTGTGTCGAACATGATGTCATCATGGGTGTATGTGATCAGTTCTTGATTGATGGCTGCTGCATGCTACAGGTGGCACCTCAGTCATGCTGGGAAGCATTTGAGGACCTGGCTGAGGTGAAGTGCTCTATTAGGACATAGGCTGCTTCACTGATGTCCTCCCCAGTTTTCTCATTTGTGAAAAAGTGGACTTGACACTTCTCCCTTTCTCTCTTGCATTCTGTTTTTTGGTGGTACTGGGGTTTGGAATTAGGGGCTCACACTTGCTGGGCAGGCACTCTACCACTTGAGCCACTCGACCAGCCCTCCCCACCCTCATTTTTTCTGGTGTTAGGTATTTTTTGAGATAGAGTCTTGCGAACTATTTGCCTGGGCTGCCTTCGAACCATGCACCTCCTGATCTGTGCCTCCTGAATAGCTAGGATCACAGGTGTGAGCCTCTGGTACTATCTTAAATTATTGTGTGTTTCTCTCACATTTTCAAAGTCAATATATATGGTTTTGGTAATTATAAAAGTAGCACATATTCATGTCAATGAATGAAGTAACATTTTCTCATTTGTAAAAAAGTGGCACATACTTGCCTTGTGGAGTTGTGTTAGTCATCTTTCTATCATTATAACAAATACCTGAACAAGTCAACTTAAAAAGAGGAAAAAGATTTATTTTGGTTAATGTCTTCAGAAGTTTCAGTCTGGTCACTCAGCCGTATAGCTTTGGGTCTGTGGCAGCACAGTATGTCATGGTGGGAATACATGGCAGAGGAGGCCTGTTCGCCTCGTGGTGCCTGGAAAGCAAAGAGAGACAGGAATACTGGAGTCCCAATAAATATCCCCTTCGAGGGCACATCCTCTTTCCATGAGGCCCCACCTCTTAGAGACTCTGCCATCTCTCAGTAGTACATGGATGTTTGGGAACATTCAGGATCCAAAGTACAGAAGAGATTTTTTTGAGGGATGGAATGAATCCATGCCAAGAACTGATGTTCCTACCTGGCACCAGAAAATATATAGTGCAGTATTCTATTATTTAAAACAATTATGATTCCCACCACTGCCACACATCGTAAGAAGAATGCTTGTCCACACAATAATGGGATACCTAAAGCTGTGGCTGTGTTTGTACAGAAAGCCTTTGGAATGGCACATCTGGAGGTCAGCACTGCTCTCAGCATGGGGCAGGTGAAGGAGGTGTTGCATCCAGTGGGCTCTTCTGACTGTCTCATGCCTTTTGTGCATTTATGTGTTGTAGGGTCTCTTTGATTTTATGTATGGAGGTAGATGAAGAACAGAACAAAACAGTGTACTCAGAGCTGGGTGCTAGTGTCTCATGCCTGTAATCCTGCCTATTCAGGAAGCAGAGATCAGGTGGCTTGTGGTTTGAACCCAGCCTGGGCAAATACTTAGGGAGAACCTATCTTGAAAATACACAACACAAAAAAGGCCTGGTGGAGCAACTCAGGTGGTAAGAGCTCTTGCCTAGCAAGCACGAGGTCCTGAGTTCAAACCCTAGCACCACCAACAAGACAAAACAAAACACAACAAGTGTACTCAGATATCCTGGAGGCTGGCGAAGTAAAACTGAGGTTTGAATCCCAGATGGGTATTGGACTCAGATCAGGATTTTGGTTTTTCCCCAAACGATTTCTGTAATGTTATTTAACCTCTTAGATTTCCTTGCCTGAAAAATGGCGATTGTGATACTTACATCATTGGTCCTTTTTTCTTTTTTGGTACTGGGGTTTGAACTCAGGGCTTACATCTCAAGCCACTACATCAGCCCTATTTTTGTGGTAGGTGTTTCTGAGATAGAGTCTCGTGAACTCTTTCCCTGAGCTGGCTTCAAACCATGATTCTCCTGATCTTTGCCTCCTGAGTAGCTGGGATTATAGGTGTGAGCCACCAGTGCCTAAGAGTACTGGGGAATTTAGTTAATTATAACATTGACCCTCAAGCTTTTTCTCAGGATGGGATTCTCTTTGTAGAGCATGATGCTCCTTGCTGTGTACATGGAAAGGTTAGATTTAAGGATTAGAGATGATTTTGTAGCAGAATGATTATATGTTCTCTAAAACCCCAGGTGCGTTATTAAATGTTCATGAAAAAAACAAGCTAAATATCATCTTTTAATTCCTAATTTTCTTTTAATATTTGTGACATGTTCTTTCTATTTGCCATATGCTCATATATAATTGTGAGCAGGTGGTGAAGGCTTGAGGAAAATTTATGGGGTTAAAAAATGAAAATCAAGCCATTTGTGTGCGTGTATGTGTGTTTTTAAATATAGATTTATTCAGGTATGATTAGGTCAGCAGACCAGGGAACAATTTCAGTGAAAAGATAGTTCATTGTAGTTCCCAGGAGGAAGGGGCACATCACACCACACCACAAAGCTACCTCAGGAAGCAGCAGGGTCAGTCAGGAGGCAGAAGGAACCAGGGGAACCCTGGGCTTGTGTCTTATTGTGGTTTCCATGGGAAAGGCTAGGCAAGGCTGGGCAAGCTGGTTTAGCATTGGCTAGGTTGACTCATGTCAGTGGGCCTGTCTGCCCCGGAACCCAGGATGGTTAGGGAAGAAGAATGGTGCCTTCCGGAGCCAGAGAGAAGTGGTTGGCAGATAATGGGTTCTGGCTTGGCTAGTTTGCATTGAAAGCTGTGTGCACAGGGGAATAGCTTTGCTATTGCTAGTCATACAGCAAGACCTCGGATTCTAGAGCGTTGAGGACATAGAAAACAGGAAAATGACCCTTGACATTCTGTTCCTGTGAACTAGGAGGAAGTCATGATTTAATGTCAGTGCAGCATATGACATGCAAATGGTGAAAGGAGCTGGGTGTAAGATCTCTTGGAGCAGATGAAGCCTCTGTGTTGGATTTGATCCCTGTGTGGTACAGTTTTGTTCTTACAGAGTACTGCCATCTTGTCACGATCTCTCAAGTGTCATTGCAGACACAGAATTCCATGGGGATGGGAAGATGACGAGGGATAGTAGTTCAGGAAAGCTGTGTTCTGCTGTTGAAAAATTACCTTCAAACAGTGGCTATCCACTGTTGCTTTGTGGTGTGATTCTCCAGGGCGTACAATACTGTGGGATGTTCCCCCATGTTAAGGCAGTGTCTCTGGGAGCCATGGCATGACACCTGTCATCCCAAGCTATTGAGGAGGATAAAATTGGGAGGATCACAGTTCCAGGCCAGCCTATGCCAAAAAATTTGTGAGACCTCATCTCAATGGAAAAAAAGGTGGTTGTGGTAGCACTTGTCTGTCATCCCAGCTACAATGGGTAGCACAAAATAGAGGAGGATCACAGTTCAGGTGAGCTTGGGCAAAAAGTAAGACCATATCTCCAAAAATAACCAGAGTAGAAAGGGCAGGAGGTGTGGCTCAAGTGATAGAGCGCCTGCCAAAATATGCATATACATGTGTATATTTGTTACACCATGTTAATTGTACAAGGGTGTTTCATTGTGATTTTCCATACATATATAATGTACTTTGATCAAATTCAATGCAGTGTCTTAAAAGGGCTGCCCCAGAATGAGGTTGGAACCATTTTTGTTAAAGCTAGTCTCAAAAGTTTTCTTCTGATGGTCATTGATTTTGCCAAAATTGCCCTGTTCTTTAATGTATACTAACAGAATGTATTTTATAAATAAAATAGTATATCCTATCTTACATGGAGTACAGAAAATTAGCCTTTTTCCTTGCTTTCTGGACTAGAAATCCCTACTCTTTGATTCTTCATCTGTTAAAATTTTGTGTAATTTTCTCTTAACTTAAAAGAAATTATGAGGTCTGGGGATATGTTCAATGGTAGAGCATTTGCCTCATGTGCACAAGGCCCTGGGATTTATCCCAAGTGCCACAAACAAACAAACAAACACACCTAGGACGGGTGTGTTAGATGGGCCATGTAACGTCCCACACCCCTGGTTAATATTTTAGTGTATTTATTTTATCTGTCCCAAGGACATGTCCATTAGCATTTCCCACATTAAATCAAAGACTTCCTCAGGGAATGCAGGCTAGTCTGTCATATTTCCCTTGTTACATTGAAGTGGCTTTTGATCTCACTTCAAACTCACTTTTGTTAATTTGCCATCACTGAAGGAGCCCTCTGAGTGAAGAGCTAGGGAACTGGCTCTGAGATGTGTTGCATGTCATCAGTTAAACATGGTACTGTTGAAAGGTGCCTTTGGACTGGTTTCAGATGATCACCTGAGACATCTTACAGTGCAGGTTCCAGTTGGGACTCAGTAGGTGGAGCCTGACAGGCTCTGGTGATGCCCATGCAGCTGGCCTGTAAGCCACAGTTAGAGAGCCAGGAGCTAAGATGCTTTAGAATTCACTAAGTGCACCCTGCTTTTGTTCTGCTCTGGGCTGATCTGTGGGGAGGCCCTTCTCCCTCCACTACTTTGCTCAGTTCCTCATCCAGGCTGTTCAAGACTCCAGTTCTTTCATTAGTATGCTTGTGAGTTTCCCCAGACCTCTCCCTCTTACCACCACCACCAAATCAGGATACAACTTTTTTTTTTGTACTTCCTATTTGGTTGCCTTTACCAGCCAGTTCCCTGTTTGACAGCTCAGGTCTAGTGCTGTGCAATTCCTCCCTCACCATGGAGAATGGTGACTCCTACTTTTGAGATACCATGGGTCAACTGTCTTGACCTTACCTGGCTGCCCCCTTGGGGCTCCCTGAATACCAACGCCTTGGGTTCCCTGGGGAAAGGAAGAAAAGGCAAGACAGATCCAGAGTCTTCAAAGGAGTTCTCTTTGCTCAGTCCACATCACTCCACCCAGCTGACTGGAGAAATGCTGGGTTTGACTGAACAAATAATAGTAATTAAGATCCGTTTCCTGAACTGCCTCTCCCTTGGGCCTCATTACCTTCCAGCCCAATAACAGCTCATTCAGTGTGTGCGACAGCCTGGCTTTGAGTTTGACTTTGATGCTGGGGTACTGGCCTTCACAGTCTAGGGCTGATGGACGAGTTCTGTCTTTGTAGTTTTCAAAAGTAGAGGATGCATGGATCCTATGTAAGCCATGGTTTCTTTCATGAAGAAGACTGCCCCTGGGAAAACTCCTTAGACCCATACTTTCTTGCATAGCCTGATGAATAACTAATAGGAATGGGGTATGGTGGGAGGTTATTTTCATTTCTGTTGGTGTTTTGATAGAAATATGATTCCTTAGCTTGTTCATTTGGCCCTGCCTACCCCCGACCCTTTTTTTTTTTTTTTTTCAGTGTTGGGGATTGAACCTAAGGCTTCACTCATACATACTAGACAAGTGCTGTACCACTGAGCACACCCCTAGCCATGGCCTGGCTTCTTTTGCAAATGTATTTTAAGAACATTAACAAGTTGGGGAGTGCAAGGGGAGTTGATGTGTACCATAGTCTCTGCCAGCTGGTGCTGTCCAGGTGGTGTGTCTGTGAATACAAGTATCCTCATACGGGCTGTCTAGTGTTGAGTGCCAGCTGACCTTGAAATGAGGACCTGGATATTGGGTGCTGAGAAAATCAGTGGTGTCTGGGCAGTGCTGTAGTTGAAAAGGGCAATTAACTTGCAGTATTTGCTTGGGAAGAGTGTCCACTGATTTTTTTCCTTCCTCTTCAAGCTACAAGTGGGAGGAGTTGAATTTCAAGTATGAAAGGAAAAGAGATCTAAAAAGAAGTCTTCCTAAAGTTTTGAGGACTGATGAATGGTAAAGTTCACAGTGAAAAAGTGTTTTCTCAGCTGCAGGAAACCAGTGCAGCTGTTATTCCAAGAGAAAGCTGTCCAAGAGGCCCTTTCTTGTCACCGGCACCTTTCACCCAGGGAAGAGTGTGGTAGAGGGGTGAAGGCGACGCTGTGGAGGCTATGGTAGGTCTTTTCCTCCTCTTCTCCATTGGACCTGTTCTTGGGGCTGAACACTGGCACCATCCAGGTACAGTGGTGTTTTTCTAAATTAGAGGCCTGTTTTCTGACACTTCTGTTTCCAACTGATGTATTTACTTCTATGAAAATGTCACCGTTTCATTGGGCATTTTGTGACTCCTAAAATGTAAGCTATATAGAATCCTGGCTGACAAGAGTCCTCGCTGTTAGACTAAGCTTGAAAGATAATGCCATGTCACTGGGCAGTGGTCGGAGGTATTATTGTAAGTAGTAGCCAGTTTTTGTGGTGTGTGTATGGAAGAGTAGCTAGTAGTTGACCCTACATGTGGGTTGTGAGTGGTCTTCAGAGGAAGGGTGGGGGGGCGGAGTTCTCTGCTGCCTGCATCTCAGGAGGCGGGGGAAGGGAGGCACATCAGAAGTGGATGTTGATCAGCCTTAGCTGTAGGAGGCCGCTCAGTTTTCTGGCCACCCTGGTTAGCACATTGTTCACCAGCTTTTCATTTCAACTGTGTTGTGATGGAAACCATTCAAAATGAACTAGACTCATAGATTCTCACTGCCTTGTATTAGGATAAGCAGTGTTGTTGAAGTCTATTTGCCATGCCTTCAGGTAGCTATTTTGAATCCCGGTTAGTATATTGCACTGTACATACCAAAGCATGGAACCTAGAGGCTGAGTCATTAGTCAGCCCTCTTCCAGACTGCTGAGTTGTTTGTACCAGTGTGCTTTTTGCTCATCTGCTGGTTTGTAGCTGTGGTGCATCCTTATGTCTTATACCGGAGTTGTGCATAGAATTTTGTTTGTAGGGAAAGGTATCTGCGAAGGAAGCCCTTGGAACTGTGGCCCTTCTGAGCTATTAGGTCCTCCCCTGACTGAGAGCGGTGAAAGGAGCTTGTTTCTGTTCCCCATCCTAGAGCATACTTCTCCATTTTGTTGGCTCAGTGTTCCTATCACAAGCCTGGAAAGCACTTTGTGGCTTGGCAGGGGTTGGGGACTGGGCTGGCATGCAGCTCCTCTTGGAAAGGGTTTGCCAGGTTTCTCCACTGTGGCATAATCTCCATGACACAGTGAGGCAGATTTGGGGTGTAGTGTTACAGTAGCTGCCAGTTGATAAGCTGTTATTTGTAAAGTAGAACAAGCAGGATTCCACCCCGTCCCTTTTGGTGAGAATATTTAAAACTAATTAAAAAAAATGTTTTAAAAACAGTGAATATTTTCTTTTTTCCCACTTTCTTGCACTTTTCCATTTTGAATTTCATGGTTTCATTTTCTTTCATCCTTTTCTTCCAGTACTCAAGCTTATCTGCCTTTTGCCAGTCCTGTTCTTCGGCAAGTACTTGTTTATGTCAGTGGGCACAAATGAGTGTTCCAACTGCCTTGTTTTCTCCCTAGTGGAAAGGTAAAGATAGCTCTAGTTTGAGCATGTGACACACAGAACAACCTTTCCTACGTTGCTGGGGTGTTCTCCTGAGTTCAGACCCGGGTTTGGACTGTAGGATGTGAACCCAGACAGACATACTCCATAGCTCTTGCTCTTAAACCTTAAATTAGTGACTCTCCACTGGAGAGACATTCCTGATTGTCCTAAGATGCAGGGGAGAGGGAGGGTTACTGGCATCAAGTAGTATCAGGGATACTATCAAACATCCTGCAGGACATGACAGTCCCTCAACAAAGGGCCATCGCCCCCCAGTGTCATAGTGCTGAGTTTGAGAAACCTTGTTCTGAATGATCTGTCTCCTGGTAATGTTTGTTTTCTTTGAGCCCTGAGAAAGAGGGGGAACTAGTTTACCTTTAACCTTAAACCCTGTAGATTCTCTCTGTCGATATACTAAAATGTACAGTTGTCTCTCCCTGTCCATGGGGGATATGGTCAAGACTCAGAGTGGATGCCCGAAGTCACAGATGGTGCCAGATCTCCCACTGTCTTTCCCTCTGCCTCTCTCGCTCTCGCTCTCTCTCTCTCTCTCTCTCTCTCTCTCTCTGTCTCACACACACACACACACACACACACACACACACACACACACACACATTGTTTTTTCCTACCCATATATATGAATGTATCATAAAGTTTAGTTTGCAAGTTAGGCAAAGTAAAAAATTAACAATAAATAGTAATAGAAATAGACTGATTCTAACAGTATACTGTATTAAAAGTTACTTAAGGCTTATAAATTGTTAATTTCTGGAATTTCCCATTTAATATTTCCATGACTAAATTGAACCATGGGTAAAAAGCGACTACTGTTTCTGTGTGGTATTTTTTTTTTTAAATAAGGCATGCAAGTAGAGAAGGTGTTGTAATGGAATGATTGAAAGAATCCAGTATCTGAGAACAAAGAACTCAATAAACATTCTTTTGGTGCTAGAAGCAACTCTAATCTTGTGAGAAAAAAAACTACAAAAAAGGAGAGCAGTTCTGTCCAGGGTGCTATTGTAGCCCCAAAGTGGTCTGCTGGTTTCATGTGTGTTCGTAACCCATCCTTACCCTGTTCAGACTTGGTCCTGATGGTCAAAGGTCCTGAGTTGACCCTTGACTGTGCTTTTCATGGAAACATGGTTGAGGGTGGAAACTAGCATTTTCTAGAATATTGAAACCTGTGTGAGAAACCACCTGCAGAAAATTTCCCTCTGACAGCCCTCAGGATCCTTCTGCACAGCTACGGGAACCACTGTGAAGGTCTTGTGGCTTGGGGAGTCTCTGAACTCAAGAAGAAAACGTAAGAAACTGCGATAAAGGAAATAGAAGAGCTCATTTCTGGGTTCTACATATATATATGTATAGCTTCTTGTTCAATTTGTTGAACTTTTGGGTAGTTTTTTTTTTTTTTTAAGGCTGAGGATTGAGCAGATGCTAAGTGAGCACTAGCACTGAACTGTACCTCCAGCCCTCATTTCATTTTTAATTGCTTCAGATTTTACCAAGTAGAGGTTTATTTATATTAGTTAAACTCTAAAAATAGTGCAAGGGTTAAGGAGTTATTTTTTGCTTTGGTAAAAAACATGTAACAAAATTTATCATCTTTACCATTTTTAAGTGCATAGTGCAGTAGGAATTTCATTTTTTTTAATGCCTCAGTTATAGTGATGCACCACACTGACTGTTTTCTACCATAGCTGAAGTAGGCTTCATTTGCGTGCTGGCCGATTCACTTAACAAATATTTGCGTGCTTACCACCTACAAGATAGAGCAGGAATGCTGTTTTGTTTTCATCACAAACAGAAACTCGTGATAATATTTTTCTAATTATAAGATGTGCTTGTTGCCAAGTTCAGAAAATACATAATCACTCAGAATCCTACAACTCTGTTAACCACTGGTGATATATTGGTATATCCTTCTAGATTGTTTTTTGTTATCGTCTTTGCTGATCTATGTCTTGTTATATTTTTATCCCAAATACTACCATACCCTATGCTGTCGTGTTATACAGTGGCAATATCTCTCCGTGGCAGTCAGTTTTTGTGTGTAACTGGAATAATCATTTTGGTGGTTGTGTCATATTCTATAATATGGATCTGTCATAATTTAATCAGTACTCTTTTCATTGATCATCTAGGTTTCCTTTCTCAAACAACATGTAGGCAGTCATCAATATAGTTATTTTTGTTTTCTTGCTTAGTAAGGATAGAAATAAGGTCCCTGGTTCACTGATGCCTTCCCAGTAATGAACCCTGTGCATAGTAGGCATGAAATTTAATAAATACTGAGTGAATGAGTGGCCTGGTTATTTCCATAGGATTGGGAGTGGGACTTTTAATATGGAGCTTGGGTCCTGGGTGGCTGAGCTACTTGGTGTAAGGTTTAATAGAAGTCATCCAGGTCCCCGTGGTCAGAAGTTGCATGGCAGAGAGGAAGGGACATTGTGTCCTCAGATATGTTGAGTGCTTACTGTACATAGCAGGAAAGAAAAAGTGCTTTTTTCCTTACTTTCTCCTTCTAGCACAACTGGTCACCCTTCTGGAAAAAACAAAGTTTGAGGCTGACTTTAGGCTGTTCTAATCTCCTGTTCATTCTCTTATAAAAAGGAAGTAGAGCAGAATGACAGTCATCCAGATTTAAATCCTGGCTCTGTCACTTACCAGCTCTGTGACCTTAAGTTGCCTAAACTCTCTGAGCCCGCTCATCCCTGTTAAATAGGAGTGATAATAATAGGTAATATTAATAGTATTTGAACCTTGCAGAAAATAAGAGATTAATAAGTGTTAACTACTCTTAATTAATCATACTATATATTAAGTAAGCCTGAATAAGTTGCCTTGTATTTGTGTGGGATAAATCCACTGTAAGCTCCAAACCAGCCAACTCCCTAACACAGATGTACATGGAGTTTTCTATGGCACAATCATTTTGTGAATTAGGGGCCACCTGCAATGGCACTATTTGTGCAATAAGACACTCCTTTATTGACAGAGCTATTTTTGTTCTTCTCCTGACTTTTAAGTCCTATCATTTCATTGCACAGCTATCAATAAAGGACAGTACCTGGCAGTATGGTGGCACCCCCGCGCGCCCCCCCCTCCCCCCACTGCTCTCTTTTAGTGGGATAAGCTCTGTATAAGTGGGAAGCTGTGTCTGAGTTTGGGGTAGAGAGACACAAGCTGAAAATGTTGGCTGTGGGTTCAGAATTTCAGTGAACGTTGCTATTCCAAGCAGATCAAATCACTCGTTTCCTCTCTGCTGACCTTAGGGGGATGCATAGGTAACCCTAAAGCAGGAAGGAAAGTGGGGCTGGCTCAGGACAGTGGCATTGTGCATTATTGAAAGATGCAGAATCTAGATAAGGTTACAGCATAGAGAACATTGTCTTGGGTTCAGTTTTATGTCTTCTATAAAATTTTTCTTTGCTTTCCTTTATACCGTAACCCTCTAGCATGCTCAAGAACACCAGGGCTTCACTAATGCTAGGCGAGCTCTCTGTCACTGAGGGACCCTGCCCTCAGCCAGGATTATCATTTTTAAAGCTAACAAAAAATGTCTCTGTGTCTTTCCTCAGCTCTGCTAGAGCTCCTGTGTTTGCAGAAGTTGGGAAAACGGACTGAGGAAAGGGTGGTGTAAGATTTGAAGATTTCTTTCCTTTTAAGTTCTGACTTAATTTAGACATGCAAGCCGACTTAGCTACCCAGAACTCATTGCTGAGGGCAAACCCAAGCACTGATCTGAATCACAAATGTTTGGAATCATTCTTCTTGTGACAGAGTGTCCCAGGCACTCCTTGCCTCTAAGTGGAATGAAGGGGATGTGTTGCTGGGGCCATTTTCATGCCTGTGAATTACCATGCCACTGTGTGACACCATGGAGAGCAGAGAGCACATAGCACCAAGGTGGTGCTCCAGCACCTGGGATGCCAAAGGACATTTGGCTGCTCCACTTCTGAGCTCTTTCCTCTTTGATCCATTTTTCTCTCCATCTTGCTTTGGGGTTGACTCTGTGTGAGCCAACTGCTTTGTTTTTCAGCTTTTTTTTTTTTCCTTTTTTGCAGTGCTGGAGATGGAACCCAGGGCTTTTGCCCATGTTAGGCAAGCGCTCTGTCACTGAGCTATATCTCTAGCCTTTGGTTTTTTTGAGACAAGGTTTCACTATGTAGTTCAGGCTGGCCTTGAACTCAATGTGTAGACCTGGCTGGCCTTAAACTTATGATCATCCTGCCTCAGCCTCCTGAGTGCTGGGATTACAGGCATGTGCCACCACGCGTAGTGTGTCCCATTACCTCTTGCAGGGAGGAAGAATGTGGCACAGATGCTATTATTCTTTCTTCCTGTGCTGCTGGCCAAGTTCTTGGTGATCACTGCCTGTTCCAGCAGCCATTAGAGTCAGGTGGATGAGATCCACCATCCATTGTTTACCCAGTCTCCTTCAAATTACAGGTGAGGAAAGCCAGGACCCAGAGCTGCTGGAGTTAGAATCCAGATTCTCTGGTCTTAGACTCTTAGACTTTTGCCACCAGTCTGTCCTTTCTACTTGCTGTGGACTTCAGAACCTGGTAGTCAGGCCTTCAGAACTGTAAAAGAAGACTTGAGAGGGAGAGAGAAGGACTCATATGAGTAAGTACATGTTGTGTGTGTGCCCTGCTTATTCAGTGACACCTGTTGGCTTTCTTCCTGATGCTTTGCTGCTTCCATTTACTGGTGTTGGTCAGCTGGGATCTAGGTAATGAAGGTATTATGCTTTTTTTTTGTTTTGTTTTGTTTTTCATAACAGTAGTACCTGCCGTCACTCCCAGCCCTAGCTCATGGTTCTGTGAGCATTTTATCACAGGTCTCTAGCAGTTCTTGCAGGATATGCCTGTGAGGTCAGGGAGGGAGACTGGTGCTCACTTTTTGTGGAATGTGTGTTTGAGCAATGCACTGCTCCTTGGCTAAAAGAAGGGAGAAAACAGTGAGGGGGAGCCCAGGCCTCAGGTAGTACTAAGCAGCTGGCTTATCTTTCATTTTGACTCTTTGCCCAAGCAAAGATGAAGACCTTTTATTTCTGAAGCCTTTGCTATGTGTGAAGAATGAAGAACAGAATTGAGATGGGGGTGGGGAGGGAGTGACTTTGGGGAAAGTTACTGTTTTTTTTTTTTTTTCTAGTGTATTGGGGGAGGGGAAGGTTCTTCAGAAGGAAAGAAAATCATGTAAGTCCACACAACATTTGCAAGTGCTTTTATAGCAGTATGTTTAAACCTTGTTGATTATCTGAAGTTGTCAGATTTCTCTTTTATTTTTATTTTTATTGTAAGACTGATGCATGCACATGGTAAAAATCTGAGCAGATAGAAATAAGTATCTCCTTTCCTTCCCCACACGTAGGTCCATTCCACAGATGATCAACGAGTGGGTGGTCTCGTATCTCTCCACATGCCCCCCATGTGCCATGTGCAGACTATGTCAGGGCATGTGGCCTTTGTTAGTTGGCTGGGGCTGCCAGAATATAAAGTATCAACAACTATGGGGCTTAAATAACAGAAGTTGAATCTCTCACTTCTGCAGGGTAGAAGTCTTAAGAGCAGACTTGCTCTCTTCTGGGCTTGTCTTTTTAGCTTATAGATGGCCACCTCATGTGGTGGTCCCTCTGTGAGTGTCTGTGTCCTCATCTTCTTTTCTTACAAGGATACCAGTCATTGGGTTAGGGACTGTATCAGTGAGCTTATTTAACTTTAATCACTCCTGTCTTCACATAAAGTCACATTCTGAGTACTGGGAGTTAGCACTTCAACATAGGAGTTTTGAGGAGACATGTTTGGGCTCATTAAAAGAATAAGCTGACTTATTCTTTTAACAATGTTCCATTGCATAGATAGCCCATAATTCATTTGACGTTAGTCCCTGTAAAGCTGGAGAATAAGGCTTTTTCCAAAATCTCTGGTCTTTGTGAAAATGTATCTGCAGGATGAACTAGAAGGATTATAAGCATTGCCCTCCAGAAAGATTGTCTGGCTCCCTTTTTTTTTGGGAGGTCTGTGTTGGGGATCGAACCCAGGGTGCTTTGTGCCTGCTAGGTAACCACTCTGCTGCTGAGCTGTACTCCCAGCCCTTCTTACTCCCTTTGGCATATGTAACAGTTTCTTATGGAAACAGTAGCTACAAATTTCAGCCCTAATCCTCTTTGTGATCTAATGCTGGTGAGAGACTCTGAGTGCAGCTGGTGGTTTGTGGCCTTGGCCCCAGGGAGTGGGATTGCCAATGAGTGCTTTGTTTGAGCATTGCCATCATGACTTTACCATATATTATTCATTCAGTTTCCATTTATTCAGGCAAGGATGGGCAGGCATTGTTTTGTTCATTTATTATGATTAACTTTCAAAATTTAGCAGAAGACACAGAGATGTCCCATACATAGTCTGCCCTCACACATGTACATCCTCCCCCATGATGAACACCCTCCGCCAGAGTGGTACGTCTGTTGCATTTGGTGAACCTACATAGACATCTTCATCTTTCAAAGTCTGTAGTTTACATTTAGGTTCACTGATAAAGCTGTACGTTCCATGTTTATTTGTTTTTTAAGCCCTGACTTACCTGGCAAAAGGCTTATGCCCGCTGGAGCCAGGTTACAGCAAGATGCTGGCTCTTCTCTCCACACTTGTGGCAGTCCTGGAGTATGGCCGTCCAGGAACTGATTTCTAGTTTTGAAGGTGATCAGGATGAGCAACATGTTCAGGGTGATGAAGCTGTAAGTGGCAGGGGCTGGATGGGAACTTATTTTATTCTAAGTTAATGATCTTCCAGAAACATGTAGCGAGTCGGCATGACTGCAAGATTTTCCTGGAATGCTAACATTAGCATTTCTCTTGTGGATACTGTTTTGAATTTCCACCTGGTGCATGTATCAGTATCTAGCTGAAGATAGTGTGTTTGTTCCCTTACTTATTGGCAGTTTGTTTTGAAGAGTAACTTTTGGGCTACTAGAGGGAGGCTATGTTGAGTTGTAATTAATTTGAAATATGTGTGTGTACACACACACACACACACACACACACACCTTTATTATTTCTTTTTATATTAGTTCTGGGTTTAAACCTTTAAACCCACTGGTGCATATACTAAGCAAGTGCTCTAACCCAGCCCATCTCACACACACACACACACACACACAGACTTTACATATTTTTGCACTCACTATATAATAGAGTACTCTATACAATAGAGTAAAAGTGAAAAATAAAAAATTTGATCCATATAATGACATAACTTGGTGATGGAGTATGTCTTTATTATTTTCACACTTACCATAGTCACATCCTTTCTTCACTTTTTTTTTTTTTTTTTGAAGTTCTGGGGTTTGAACTCAGGGTTTGCTAGGCAGGTGCTCTACCACTTAAGCCACTCTCCAGTCCCCTTCTTCACTACTTGTCTGCCTTTAAATGTGTATATCTAACTCATTTTCCTTTCTGAGGAGATAATAAGTTTAAATATTGATTCTACAGTGGGAAAGTTCTAGTGTGGGAGGTATTAACTATGTGTTAGCTTTCTATTACTGTAACAAGTATCTGAGATAGTGAACTAACTAGTGAAGAGAAAAGGTTTGATTTGGCTCATAGCTGTGGAGACTTTGAGCCGTGATTTGGTGGCCCTGTTGCTTTGGGCCTGTGATGAGGAAGCACATCAGGATGGAAGTATATGGTGGAGCAAAACTGCTCACCTCATGGCTGGGAAACAAGGGAGCAAGAAGGGAGCCAGGGGCTCAATCCTCATCAATCACCTGAAGACCTCTCACTGGGCTTCACCTCTTCCAGTTTATAAACCATGCTGGGGACCAAGCCTAACCACATAGACCTTTGGAAGACACTTAAGATCCAAATTATTCAGACCACTTCTTAAATATTTCTTTTTTCCAAATAGGATAAGTATTTTTTTTTAAAATAACATTTGAATTTGAAGTACAGTAAGGCTGGTTACCTAAGACCCACATGGCTTAAAGAGCAACCAGTGAAGGAGGAAGTTGGGAAAGGTTTCAGACAGGCGGCAGAGAAGGAGGGACGAAGGGCACAGAAAATCAAGGTGCTGGGGAGAATTTGTGTGTCTGTGTGTCTAAAATTTTGCCACGTGAGTGGAAAGAAGTCAATAAAACTGGAGATCAAAAGTATGGATGAAAATACAGTCAGTAGTGTTAGGATCTGTCTTGTGTGATCCATTGACTCAGCCCAAGTAGAATATCTTCTTTTACAAAGCAGTGATGTAGTCTTATGAGTCAAGAGAAGTCTTTTGAGAAAGATGGCTTGGAAAATTGAACATAAGATGGGGAAGGGACACCAAATTTTGAAGTGGGGAAATAGTACTGAATGACAGAGGGCTCAAACAGTGGCAGTTTCCATGAAGTGAGTGAGACAGCGTGGGAAATGACTAGGTTTCTAAGCTCTTCTACACCATTGTAATTTGCCACCTTACTGTATACCTATGATCTAGACTCGTTGAACACCATGTTTATGATACAGCATTCTAACTGATGCTTGTGTTGAAGCCTTGCACAGTCCCAAACTTCCTTCCACTTCATTATCATGATACTGAATTGTTAGGACTTAGGTTTACTATAGAATACAGTGTTGGCACACACGTTCAGTTATAATGTGCAGCTCATGGTAATCTCTTTTGTAGATTAATGGTTAATGGAGCTCCTTCCCTGATGGTAGGTGTATCCAGCGAGGTCATCTGAGTATCCAAGAGATTATAGCATAAGCCTGTTACCACCTGTACTTTATAAATGAGAAGACCGAGTCTTGAAGGGGTAAATAACTTGTTTCTGGTCCACAGCTAGTAGGTGGGAAAGTCTGGCCACAAACCCAGATAGGCTGACCTTGAGCCTGAGCTGCTAACCATTGTGCTCTACCACCTTGTGCTTTAAGACCTATCGTTAAAAGACATGTCTGCCGTTAGTGGTACAGCAGGAGCTGGAAACTCACCAGTAGGCTTACCCATGAGGCTGTGGTAAATACTGCATGCGGAGGAGGCACCTGACCCTTTTGAACTTCAGGTTTTGGACAGGTGGATGATCGAAGGCACAGCATGTCCTACGTGCTCATCCAGTTCCTTCTTTGGCTCCAGATTTGGCAAGTTCTGTTCTTGGGCCCAACTTCTTATTTTTCATGTGCCTTCCTTATTTTGTCCTTTTTCTAGTTCTTGGCTCTTTTTCTTGCCCTTAGACAATCTCAGGGATCTTTGTTTTGTCTAAGATTAATGATCGTGGTACTTCTGAGGAACTGTGCCTTTCCTATTTATTATTGGCTATCTCCCAAACCATTAATACTCATCACTGAAGATGGTATCAGACCACTTCTGGCGAAAGCTCTGTCACACTCTTAACTCTTCTTCATGCCCTGTGGCAGGGTGCCTCAAAGGGTGGTCAGCTTGTATCTTGGAATGTTGACTTGCCAGCAGCTGGGGTGAATATGTATAAAATAATGGCTCAGTATGTGATGCCAACTTGGTCTCCTGAAATTTAATTCTAACTACGCAAGTTTAATGCAGACCCCACTGGTTAAGGGCTCAGTACCACAAGATTATCACCATTTCAGATGCCTGTCATAATTTGTCTGACTGGATGAAAATCAGGGTTCCTGCTATCCCCTCTTTGGGTTTTGTAATTTGATAAAATAGCTTACAGAACTCAGGAATGCTCTTTACTTAAATTTGCCTGTTTATTTTATTTTATTTTTTTTTCATTTTTCTTTTATTATTCATATGTGCATACAAGGCTTGGTTCATTTCTCCCCCCTGCCCCCACCCCCTCCCTTACCACCCACTCCGCCCCCTCCCTCTCCCCGCCTCAATACCCAGCAGAAACTATTTTGCCCTTATTTCTAATTTTGTTGTAGAGAGAGTATAAGCAATAATAGGAAGGAACAAGGGTTTTTGCTGGTTGAGATAAGGATAGCTATACAGGGCATTGACTCACATTGATTTCCTGTGCGTGGGTGTTACCTTCTAGGTTAATTCTTTTTGATTTAACCTTTTCTCTAGTACCTGTTCCCCTTTTCCTATTGGCCTCAGTTGCTTTAAGGTATCTGCTTTAGTTACTCTGCGTTAAGGGCAACAAATGCTAGCTAGTTTTTTAGGTGTCTTACCTATCCTCACCCCTCCCTTGTGTGCTCTCGCTTTTATCATGTGCTCAAAGTCCAATCCCCTTGTTGTGTTTGCCCTTGATCTACTGTCCACATATGAGGGAGAACATACGATTTTTGGTCTTTTGGGCCATTGCCTGTTTATTTTAAAAGATACAAATGAACAGTCAGGTGAAGGGGTATACAGGGAGAGGCCCAGAAGGATCCCAGATCCAGGAACATCCATTCTCATGGATCATATCCCCTTCCTGGCACATGGGTTCAGTCGTCAACTTGGAAGCTGTAAATCCCATTGATGAGGGTTTTGATGGAGATTCCATTATGTAGACATGATTGATGAAATCATTAACTCAACTTCCAGTTCCTTCCCCAGAAATGGGGGGAATGGGTGGGGCTAAGTTGCCAACTCCCTAAGTCAAATGGCTGATTTCCTCTGGCAACCAGCCCCTATCTTAAAGTGACCTGGGGATCACTAGCAGTCACTTCATTAGCATAAATTCAGGTTTGGTTTAAAGGGGCTTACTATAAATAGCGCAACACACTTCTCCTACCCCATCACCCTGGAAATTCTAGTGGTTTGAGGTGAAGACCACATATATATTTCTTGTTAAATTACAAGATCACTCTTTGAGAGGATGTTTGTGTCCTTTTCTAGTTGGCCTGCTGCTGTGGGTCTGCAGGCTGCTCCCTCTGCTGTGGCTGTTGCCCCAAGATCCGACAGTCGAGGTCCACCCGCTTCATGTACGCACTCTACTTCATCCTGGTCGCCATCCTCTGCTGCATGATGATGTCACCAACTGTGGCTAAGCAAATGAAGGAGCACGTAAGTTTGCCTCTGCAGCTCTTCCTCTTGATGATGTTCGATGAAGGTGTGTGGTAAATACATGATTTAGAGGTTGGGGTCCTGTGCCACCATGGTTTGTGGTACACTTGCTCTCTCTGAACCTTTCTGGCCAAGCAGACAAGCTGTTTAACAGCTTCATCTTTAGTAGTGGTATAGAAGCAACCTGATGTTTTTTGGTAGGGAATGTTTATACCAGAGGGTTGTGGGTTTGTCTTCCTTTGTTTATAGCTGCTTCTGATGAAATGGATAGGCTTTTCTTATAGACCTCTGCACTTTTTCCCTCATCATAAGGATAGCTGCCAGTATTTCAAGTAGGAGCTATCATAAACACTTAAATTGGCCTGCATGGGAAGAATGATACAGCTTAGGTAGTTCTGCTGAGTGGGCTCTAGGGTGAGTTTTAACCTTTCTGGGAAGATCACTTTGAGGGTGGTATCTCTAGTGGTGAGAGTGGATTTCCAGCCATGTCTTGGGCAGTGTGTGCAGATGTAGGCCATGCTTCTGATGCTCATGGAGACAAACATAAGGACCCTTTCCTGGGATTTCCCCCTTCTACCATTGTGTGTCTCCTGATCAGTTTGGGAGAAGAGGGTGGTTTGTGGTGTGGTGTGGTTTCAAGAACTCCAATAAATAATGGCATTCTTCCTCTCCTCAGTTTTGAACAAAGAGATTAAAATGCCAGCAGACAGATGACAAACATAAAGTGATAGGAGACAATGTGGCTTTATCTGCAATGAGGTGGGCTTCCTCCTCTCAACCCCTAAATGAGCCAGCCTGATCCAAGCTGGCATCATCAGCATGGATCAGGGCAGACTTCATCTGCCAGGACACAGTTGGCTGGGAAGAGAGCAGCAGTGTGTTGGTGAGGGCAACTCTTCTCCCAGGAAAAGCAAGACAGAAAAGTATATCTATCCAAACCCCACTTCCCCTAGAAACTTAGCACTTAGCCTTGCATTCTCCTGGGGCTGACCAGTGAGGAGGTGGAGAGAAACCAGAAGAAGGCTGTAATGTCACTGCGTGTCCTGCACGGTGAGAACAGCCTTTGCAGGGCAACTCCTGGGGAAGCTGTCTCCCCAACCTTGTGCTCAAACTATGACTGTTTTATACTCAAGTTGTTTAAAGCAAACATTCTCTTTATTTCTTTTCTCTCTCTCTCTCTCTTTTTTTTTTTTTTTTTTGCAGTGCTGGGGATTAAGCCCAAGACCTCACACATGCCAGGCAAACACTCTTCTACTAAGTAATACGCTAGCCCAAAACAACCATTCTCTTAAAAGCAATAAGTATGTTTTTATCCATTAGTTAGAGTAGGCCCTTTGAATCATTTGGTTGAGTGATGCATTTATGACTGTAGTTGTATGGTCTTGAATATAGTAGAAACTATTGTCAAAACCTGTGAAATTTGGATTCTCTAATTGCTTTAAACTCAGGAAGGCACTGGAGTGGGAGCTATGGTATGTTCAGATGAGAAATGAAGCTAGTCATTCAGAAGAGAAGATATGGACTCCCCTGAGGCTCCAATTAGGTAGAAGTTAATAATTGCTGGATAGGAGTGAAAGTTTGCTTTCATTCTGCTGTGAAAGTTTGGAGACAGGGAGGGCAAGGATTCATGCTACCTTTTGGGCTTATACCAGGCCTGGTTCCGTATCCATGTGTTTGCCTCTTATTCTAATCATGGCTTAACCTAATATGTTTGTGGCAAGAAGTTCTAGAACTAGAATACTGAAGGGGGTAGATTTTGACTCTTAACTATGAAGGTCTATTTAATCTTCCATTTACTACTTGTTTGTTTTTTGCTCTGCCGAGAATTGAATCCAGGCCCTCACACTTGCCGTGCAAGTGCTTTACCTCTGAGCTACATCTCCAGCTCTCCATTTACTACTTTTGATTGTCCAATAGTATAATGTTCTCTTCTTAAATCCAGTAAGCAGTGAGTTAATGAACCACTGTGGTTCTGTGGTGGGAACTCTGTGTCCCAGATGTCTGTGGTATGATCGCTGCTCTTAAGAAGTTTTTAGCCCTGGTAGAATTAAAGGCTTGGATCCAAAAGACAAAAATCTGTAACTATACAAATGTATATTATCTCTTAGAGGTGAAACATTATCATTGAAGGTAGAGGTAATTTGGAAGCCTAAGTATGTGTTGTAGGAGATGAATTTCATAATTTAAACATCCAATTACCATCTAAGTAACCTGCCCCAGCAAACAGTTCTTAACAATTGTAGCCAGTATGTTTTTTGACTATTGGTAGTGCATTCAAGAAATAGAAGATGCTGACTGGTATCGCGAGGGCAGGACTTATGGAAGAAGTGACTTTTGTAAATAAGTATTTTAAGAGCTGATATGTATTAGATACACCACACGCCAGATTTTATTTTATTTATTTTTTTTATTTTATTTTTTTTCATTGTTCTTTTATTATTCATATGTGCATACAAGGCTTGGTTCATTTCTCCCCTCTGCCCCCACCCCCTCCCTTACCACCCACTCCGCCCCCTCCCTCTCCCCACCCCCAATACCCAGCAGAAACTGTTTTGCCCTTATTTCTAATTTTGTTGTAGAGAGAGTATAAGCAATAATAGGAAGGAACAAGGGTTCACGCCAGATTTTAGTTTGGGCAGTTTATCTGTGTCTTCTTTCTTCATCACTGCTGTACTTTGCCTAACAGGTAGAAACTGTCATCTCTGCTCTGCAGATAAGGAAATGAAAGCATTGTAAGTCATTTTAGTACTTTGTCCAGGTCTCCAGCCTCTCAGTGATACAGTTGGGGAACATTCCTTGGTGGAATATGTTCTTAGCTATGGGGCAATGTGGCTAGAGAGGAGGAGAAAAGGCAAGGATAAGGCATGTACAGAATAGGTTGGAGACAAGATGGGTGAAATAACCTAATTTCGCAGGAATTTTAGTGCTGAGATGATGTGTTAGAACATGGTCTGGTGACAAATGGATTCCGAGCATCATGGAAACAGGGAGAGATTTAGGGAGGTGAGCCCTGCATGGGTTGTAAGTGTGATTTGGGGTCAGAGAGCAGATAGGAGAAGAAGGGAAGGGGCAACTCTGATGCCCACCAGGGGCTTTTGTGCCTGAATGCACTATTTAATAGTGGTTAGGCTGGGCTTCCTGCATAGGGGATGAGGTCCCTGTGGCTGAAACCAATCCTTTCCCCCCCTTGCAGGGGGAGCCATCTGGTCACAAAGTCAGCTTGTTTCTTGGCCTTGGAAGGAGGCTGACTTCATCCTCAGGCAGTGTATGAGTCTGGTGCTGAAAGATCCCCTTGTGGGATGCACACTGGGTTTCTGCTGGAGTCCTTACCCCCTTTGTTGGCCTGTGGAAATGTTTGAGGGTGAGATTGGCAGAGGGAAAAGAACTGGACTCTTGTCATGGCCTGGATGGGGGTGTGTTATTGCCTCCTACCTTGCATTCTCGCTTCTGGGAAGTGGACAGGCCCTGTCAGAGTCACATGGCTTTGGTATGTGGGTGGTGAACACCAGGGCAGCTCTTGTTCAGTTTTTCTTTGGTTTCAGAATGTGGCCTATGTGTAAGACTCGCTGAGAGGGGACTGCAGGAGATGCCAGGCCAACTTCATCTTGCTTTTCACCAGGGAAATTCCTCTTTCCCATGAAAACTTTGGTGTGCAGAAGGCTTTCCTGCACAGGTTGAACAGGGCATGGTTGCAGCCTTCTCTTCGAGAAAATTTCCCATCTCACAACATAGGAGCTACTTTTTTCCAGGCTATTCTTGCCATTCACCCTGTAGTTTAAACAGGTACAAACTTGAGATATTTGCTGTCTAGGGCATTTAAATTGATTTTAGAATGTAGAACATGAAGGGAAAAAAAATGAGTGAGAGAGTAAGGTATCCTGACCTGCACTGCTGCATGCAGATCTAACTGCTGGGTTTGGAGACAGAAGGGTGACAGTTGAGATTCAGGTACTCTGGAAGCTCCGTGGACATTTGGGAGGGAGAAGAAAGGAAGGTTCTTGTTTCTTAGGGAGTCAGAGCCTCTAGATCCCTGCCTGCATGGAGGGGGAAGGACAGGTGACCTGAGAGGTTCAGGCTTTCTGGGAAAGCTTGCTGTGCCCTTACGTATTCCTAACACAAAATATCCTCGATCCATTCTCTTCCTCCCATATTCCACTTGATCCCTGGGGTGCTCTGATTCATTGAGATGTCTGAGATGATTGAATTTTTTGTATTTTAAGTTTTTCAAAACCAAAACACATTACAAACTACACTGTATTGGAGTGTACATGGCATAGGAGTGCAGAATGACTTCTAATCCTGAAGACTGGTTTTTGTGGTGGTGTTTGTGTTGGTTTTAAATTTACATTGCAAAGAAGTATTCATTGTATTGAGAGGAGCATTTACTGTGACCTTTATTTTTAGTGCAATGTTTTTGTGTCCCTTCATTCCTTTCAGAAGGCATTATGTTTTGCTTGCCATCTTGTTTGGCCTCTTCTGGAAACTTATTTTATTTTTATACATTATTTTTGCCGGCGGGTTTGAGTAGTTTTTCTTTGAGTGGGTAGGTATGTAGAAGCCATACTGCCTTGGTTAGTTACTCTAGCCCTAGATGAGAAGAGCTTTTTGGTTCTTTTCAGCACAGGATGATCATGTTACAGGGTAAAATGGCTTCACGGGAACCTAGGATGGGACTGAACGGGACCCAGGTGTGAAGGGGGCTCCTGACTGTTTTCTCCTCAGTATCATAAAGCAGCTCTTCAATTCTGCTGTCTCTCTGACCTTGATAAAAGTTAGCCAGGCTGATGATTAGTACTGTCCCCACTCCCGACTCAACACCAGGGCCACAGCCAGAGATCACAGACAAGCCTAGATCAGACACTTGGCTATTCCTAGCCAAATGCACAAATTTACCTGCAGACTCTTTGTTTGGCTAGCAGATTTTTTTTTACTGTTTATATTTGACTGCCTTTAGAAGAGGCTGGCAGGCTGTAGTGAGGTCCCCAACCCTTGGTGTTTACTTGAATCATATCTCATAAGTTACCTAACTTCCTGCTCCCAAAGAAAAGCATTTGCAACTTCTTGAGTAGTTTAATAATCTTGAGGTCATAAGTTCCTGAAAGATCTGTCAATGTTAAAGTGGACACCAGCACTGTCTTATTCCACCCATCAGGATGGGGAATAGGGAAGTAAGTTGCAGATTGTGCTAGTGTACACTTTGCAACTCTACTGAGACCCAAGAAGCCCTTTCTCTCTTATACCAAGTCTGTCCCTTGCTTGCTAGCATTGGGCATTTTCATCCAAGAACTATTTAGAAATTGTTCTGATCCTCTTTGTCTCCTTGACTCAATGGAACATTCAGCTACAGCCTACCTTTACCTGTTCATGTGGGATGGAAGTGAAACACTGTAGATCTAAACTAGGTCTTTCTCCCCTAGGTAGCATTTGTCATCTGTCCTTTTTTTATCTTTTTTTTTTTCTTAATCTTAAGGGTTTAAGTGCGTACTCTACCTACAATTTCTGCATTTATTATGAAGCGCAAAAGCCACTGGCGAAGGGCAAAGGTCCTTCTTTGGTGAATGTTGAAGTTGGTAACTGTGGTTTTAGGCTCTTTGAATAAAAGCTCAAAGTATTTTTCTCTTTATCCAGAAATTTCAGTCTCTCAGGACACATTCCATAGGGGTGAGATAGATATGTTTAGTCTGTATATCTGTTATTTACGCTTTCACTATTGCCCTCATTGGAGGAGATGTGCTAGAGGGAAATTCCTGTGTGTTAGTTGTATTGAAAGAAGATATATGGAAAGAAGTGAAAATGAACTAAAGAATTATTTGTAGTCCCAAGGATGGGACACAATTGACTCACTAAGAAAAAGTCATAGTAGGGCATGTAGCTTATGGGTAGAGCACTTACCTTGCACACATGAGGCCTTGTGTTTGATCCCAGTACTGCAAAATAAATCAGTAAATAAATAAGTAGGTAAGAAATAAGTAATAACCTACTCTGTAAGGTTTTGTGAAAATTCAGTGATTTTTATCCATGAGAAATGTTTGGAACAATGCCTATCAAATGATTCCTCAGCAGCGTGTGACCAAGTTGACATCTGTAGCATCAAACAAGTCTTTGATTCTAATTTTTAAACAGCCTTGCTGAGATATAATTCATATGCCATATAATTGACCCACTTCAAATATACATTTCGGTATCTTTTAGCATAGTCACAAAGTTAGGAAGCCATCACCACAATCTCATTTTAGAACATTTTTTGTCACTGATAAAGAAACTTTATTCATTGGCATTTGGTCCACTCTTCTTCCCAAGTCCCCCCAGCCCTAGGCAGCCGCTAATGCATTTTCTTTCTGTATGAATTTGCATATTTTAGATTCATATAAATGGGGTTATACAATGCTGTAGTTTAAATGGGTTCCCCAAAAGTTCACATATTGGGAACTTAATCCCCAAATTCATGATATTGGTATTTGGAGGCAGGGTCTTTGGGAGGTAATTGGGATAGTTGGGGTAAGGTTCAGGCCCCCTATGGTGGCACTGGAGCTTTTACAAGAAGAGGAAGAGAGACCTGAGTTAGCACGCTTGCCTGTCTTGCTCAGTACCATGTTAAAATGCAGCAGTGTTGGGGCCTTTAACTGGCAGCCCACCTAGCCTAGAAATCAGCTATAACTGGCATGACCCTTGGGTAACCTCGTGAAGAGGAAGATAGCCTTGAAACAGGGTTGTAAAACATGGTAAACTGTCAATTAAAAGCTGTAACCTCGGACAGAGCTGTGTAGAGATGAAAGGCACCATGCAGAGATAAGCACCCATTCCTGCCTTTCTTTGTCTCCACTTGTAAATAAACTTTCCAAAGCAGAACTCCCTGCTGTTCTTATCTAAACCTTAGGTTTCTATTCCTCTACTAGCCCCTAATTTATGGGCGAACACTTTCCTTGTAACCTGATAAGTAAGCCTCTGGTGTTTCCCCAGTTCCCAATAAATAATATTACCCCACCACCAGGATATGGGCAAGATCAGGATGTGGGCAAGATCAGGAAAATGTGACCCCAGTGGCATGAGGAATTCCTATGTGACGATGATTGATGCTTTAAAGAGTATAAGATCTGCTTAAACTTTTCTCTCAGGGTCCTTGCTGAAACCTGCTGCGTCAGGCGGATGCTTGGACCCTAGCTGGCTAGAAATAAACCTCACCGTGTGACCTCCTTTGTCTCGAGTGTCCTTTGTCCTCTCAGAAGGTGGCCGGCCTTGTACCCTAACACAAGAAAGCCCTCGCCAAATGCTATGCTCTTGGACTTCCCAGCCTCCAAAAACATGTGCTAAATAAACTTATTTTTTGTAAATTACCTCGTATCAGGTATTTTCAACAGAAAACAGACCTTTTTTCTTTCACTTAGCATGTTTTCAAGATGCATTCATGTAGCATATATCAGTACTTTGTTCCTTTGGATGTCTGAATAATATTCCCTTGTATAAATATACCATTTTTATTTATTCATGCATCATTTGATGGACTTTTAGGCTGTTCCCTTTGACTCATACAGTGCTGCTATGAACATTTGTGTACTAGTTTTTGTGTGGACATAAATTTTCATTTCTTTTGGGTCCATATATTTAATCTTTCTTTTTTTTTAAGGGGGGGCGGTACTGGGGTTTGCACTTCTAGTCTTGTGCTTGTCAGGCAGATGCTCCACCAAAGCCACACAACCAGCCCTTTGTTTCACCTGCCTTAGGATTTTCTAAAGCAGCACCATTTTCCAACCCCACCCCTACATGGGACATTCATAATAAATTAATGCGTGAAGGTTCAAGTTTCTCCACACATTCTCCAACGCTTACTGTTTATCTTTTCATGCCTGCCATCCTGTTGTGTGTGGTGTCATATCGTTTTTTGTCTGTGCTTGAAATGCTGCTCTGCGTCCTCTTTGCTTGCTTTCCCTAGGGCAGCCCACTTGTTTGTGGCTTTGATTATCCTCTGTACGTCACTGCACTCAGAACAGCACTAGAGACACTGATAGATTCTTTCTCCCTTCTCGATCCCATTTTTACATGCAGTGCTGACTGAAGACTTTCCCCAGACAGGACACAAGTATTAAGTTTTCACTCTGCATTCTAATCAATCATGGCTTGACCACGCCAGGCTCCCTCCTTATGCACTTCATTTACCTTATTTGGACTTGGATACTTCCTGAATGTTTCCAGCCTCCCAGATAACCGATCCCCATGCTACTTCATTTTTCTCCCAGATAATGCCCCATTTCCAAATTCTGGGGTCACTGTCAGTGAATACAGAGGGTACTAACCTTAGGAACGACCTAGATTTCAAAAGACTATTTTTAAGTACATCTTTTAGTCAGTTCAGAGTGACATTTTATAATACTTCAGTAGTTCCTGGAGTTGACAGCTTTCATCCAGCATAATTTGGTAGATGAGCTGTCTATCAAATGTACTTCATGGGACTATGAAGTATAATAGGAATGCTCCTCCTTGTGCTAGTCCTGGGGATCCAAAATATCAAAGCCATGGTCTCTACCTAAAGGATCTGGTTAACAAGCTGAGTGGAGAAAGGATTCAGCTCACATTTGTGATAGGTGACAGCAAATACCACGCAGTATTCAGTATTATACAGACAGAAATAGTGATCTATTTTGATGATATAATTTCAATATCTTGTTAGGATTTTTTTAAAGTGCTAACCTAGCCAGCCAGTCACTTGACAAATGAGAGGTCATGGCCCAGGAAGTGACATGGTTTGTTCAAGGCCAAGACACCAGGTACAGCTGAGACCCAGATCCAGGACAACTGGCCTGACCAGTGCTTTTCTGCTTATGCCACTAGGTTTGCTTTGTTGGGCCAATGCTCATGGAAGTACCAGTGGAAACCTTTTAGGAACATAACCTTTTTGGAATTCCTAAGGGTTCCCTGGGCCCAGTGGCACGAAGTACTCAGGCTAGAAGGAGCATCGCCTGGGACACATCTTTCCCACCTGCCTCCTTTCTGTCCTCATGGACAAAAACTGAACTCAAAGGAGGACTGTTACTTTGAAGTGAAAAACAGGGCAGCCACAAACCTAGTATTTGTTTTAACAGTGGCTTTGCATGTAAAATAGAACCTGCCCACAGGTTGTGTTTGGTGTAACCATCTTTTTAAAGCAAACAAACATCAGTGCTGAAAAATATTCCACTTTGATCCAAAATACTGTGTAGCTTGTCACAGAATAACAGAACACAGAAGAATAACAGACATTCATGCCGAAACTGGAATGTCTGGCTCTGGTTTTGAATTTGGTCTTTTACTGGTTGAATGTGCTGTGCACCAAGACCTAGTGACAAGGGGTGTATTAGGCATATTGAAGCCCCTGGTAGAACTCTGCATTCTCAGCAGCTGCCTAACTGCTTTTGTGTTAGAATAATGTCAAATTAAAAAAACAGTTGCTGGCCCAGTTGTTTGCTGCTGGAAGGTTTGTTTTGTTTTGTTAACCCAGCTGAGATAGAGTACTTTTCAAAAGTTCCCTTCCTGATCAGCAGCTGAGTTCACTGTACTGTTGTACCTTATTATATGTGTCAAGCATATCAGAAGAAAGTTTTTTGAGGTGAAAAGTAGGTTTAGGTTGTCAAACATGAAGACCATGGTAGAACACTGAGGGCCAATCAGAGTTTGCCTGTGAGGAGCTGCCAGTGAGGTTCTGCCTCTTAAACCCTCTGGGCTTTCTCTCCTGCCAGAGTGACTCCAGTTCTTCTTAAAGCAATGAAGGGAGGGAATGATGAGAGGTGCAAATGGGAGGATTTTTTAAAGGCATTTTTCTGTGACCCTCAAAGGCATCCGTTAAGTGATCATCTACAGATGGGCGTGAATGAACCTGCCCGTAAATAGAACACAGGAGCTTACAGTTGGAAATGAACATGGGTAGTTGTAAAAACACAGCCAGAGGGAGCAAATAGTGTAGCAGAGAATAAAGTAAGATGAAGTAGCATCAAAATAATAGGAACAGGAAACAGTGCATAAATACTGTGGCTGTGGTAGTTTTCCTTATCCAGGGTTTTGCTTTCTGTGGTTTTGGTTATCTGGGGTCAACTGAAGTCCAAGAAAACCTAAATGGAAAATTATAGAAATGAACAATTCATATGTTTTAAACTGTGCACTGTCCCATTCTGTCCTGCCTGGGACATGGATCATCCTTTGTTCAGCATGTCCACACTGTACATATTATCCTCCTGTTAGTTACTCCCTGCCATCTTGGTTATTAGATCCACTGTTACAGTATCACAGCACTTACGTTTAAGTAACCCTTATTTTTGTTTTTGTTATGTTTTATGTTAGTTATATTCTTGCCATATGGTCTAGACTGGCTCCAAACTTGTAATCCTCCTGCCTCTGCCTCCCAAGTGCTGGGATTTACAGGCATGCATTACCCTACCTGACTTCTTTCCTTCCTCCCCTCCTCCTTGCCTCCCTCCCTCCCTCCCTCCCTCCCTTCCTCCCTCTCTCTCTTCATACTATATACCATCTCCGTGCCTAACGCCATTACTGCTATGTCCTATTATAAATACTTCAAACCAAGCAAGGGAGTGGGGCTTCCCAGCTTTAAATACTAACCAGGCATTTTGGACAACACATTCTTGACGACGGAACCTGGACAACATTTATCAAACATTTTGTATTGTGAAAGGGACCGTCGGATAGCAACTCATACAGAAGTAAATATGATGGAAAATTTCAACAAGCCTGCCAAGTGCTGGGACTGTTTTCTTCAAGGGGCTTCCTCCACTGCCCGAGATCTTGAGTACCCTCCTGGTCAGTCATCCAGAAGCAGTTCTTCACAAAGTTGATGAACTTGGCTTCCACTTTGGGAGCAGAACCACCCTTTTCTATACTTACTTCAGTTTCGCTTTAATATCTTCTACGGAACTAGGTTTTTTGATATTTTAGGAATTTTTTTTCTTGACGTTTTGATCTTGGATTGATAGTTTTGAATCTTTTCCTTTCTTGTTTGATTTTTGTGCATTTTTGCCTGGAGTACATATAGATTTCTTCACTGGAGCTTTTGCTTCAGTTTCCTCACCATCAAAATCATGACCATCTTCTTCATCAGCAGCAAGTTCTATTTTTTTCTGTGGAACCTTACTACCACTTCCAGGGCCAGATTGCTTTCCAGATATGCTTAAGAGCTGTACATCTTCCCTCTCTTTGTCTTCTGTCTCTGCATCTTCCTCCACAGCTACTAAGTGTTATCCACTAATATGCGTGGGTCCTGAACCACACTTCAGCCTTAAGTCTACAGGTAATATAATTTCAAAGCCCTCAAGGAAACCATTGGCTATGCAGACATTTTTGAAGTTGTCAGTTACTTTAATTCCTCACTTTCATACTCCTTGACTCTGCTTCAACAATTCATCCTTTGCACCAGCCCTAAAACTGACTGTTCTTAATGACAACTGTTGCTCATTTTCATCATTGTCCCCAGTCAAGTGATAACCTTTGTTGACCAGTAGTTCATAACCAAAAAGATAGTTCTGGGATCTCAAGAGACTTGTGTCCATGTCCATGGAATCTTCCATGGGGTGGTGGCACACACTTAGGTGGCAGAAAATGTTATGGAGAAAATTGATTCCTGCCCTAGAGGACAGATGTGCAAGATGGAATCTCACCAGTCCCTTTTGTTTTTTTTTGAGATTGTCTTACTATGTTTCCCAGGCTGGCCTTGAACTCAGGATCCTCCTGCATCAGCTTGTTCAAGTGATTCTTATTTTACACGAAAGTCTAATCATAGCAATGCCATTGGTTTTATTATAAGAGCTATAGTTCTGTTTTACTGTTATTTATCCCTTAGTGGGTCTAATTTATAAATTAAATCTATTAGGTCTGGTACTGTCCAGTTTCAGGCATCCATTGGGGGTTTGGAATGTATCTGCTGCAGATAAAGTGAAACTACTATAGTGTAACTTTGATACTCTTCACAGAATTTTATTGGGGATCTTGTTAACAGGGTCTTGCTATGTAGCACAGACTGGCCTGGAACTTGCTATGTTGTCCAGGTTGGCCTTGAACTCACCATCATTCTGCTTTAGCCTCCTGAGTGCTGGGACCACAGGTGTTACTCCCAGCTTCTAAATGCATTCTTTTAAAGTGTTTTTAAATCTACTGCACTCATTCATTTAAATGTAGGAGCCAAAAACTCTTGAGGGGCACCGGGAACGTAAGTATGAATGACATATGGTTGTTTAAGAGCATTGGCTCTCATGTAGGAGAAAAAGAAAACAGTTTAGAAGCCAGGTGTGGTGGTACATGTCTGTAATCTCAGTACTTGGGAGGCTCAGAAAAGAGGATCTCAGGTTAGAGGCCAGTCTGTGCTACCTAGACCCTGTCTCAACAACAACAACAGAACAGCTTAGCAAGTGAGTATGGAAGGAGCCCCTAACATTAAACTATATGAGTTCATAGGTGTGTGTTTCAGTGCTAAAATATGTGAACTCCACTTGTGAATATTGGAGAGAGTGCAGTCAAATAAGCTCTTACTGTTGTTGACTTTTGGGTTGCACAGGGATGCTGGAATGCGTTCTCCCTGTCCTTGTTTGGAATCAGAGCTGAGGTGAGTGGAAGGTTTGTAAGAGGGGCCAGTGTTGCCCTCACCGGCTAGGGTGTAATCACAACAGGCTAGGTGTTTTGGGGGTGTGGTTTTTCAAGTTCATGGGTAAGTGTAATCAAATAACTCTAAAATTGTCTCCCAGCTTGCCGGCTGTCATCAACGTGGGTTTTATTTTTGGTCACACAGGCTGTGTTTCTATATAGATGTGAGAACTTCTGCTAAAGCTGATGAGGGCTTCTGAGCCACAAAGAGGCGTGTTGGATACTCACAGACATGTCGTCTCCCATCCCCTCAACTCTCTCCAAAAAAAATCAAGATGAATTTGTTTCTCCATAAGTGACACGTGGGAGCTGCACAATTTGAGTCATTTGAGGACAGATCTGGGGAGGGAGAGGGTCTAAGAGGAGAGGGCTGAAGCCAGAGCCAAGTGTTGGGACAATCCAGCGGAGCTGCTCTTCAGCACTGCTGTTCCTTTGGCTTCTGATGGGTAGAGTGAGTTGTTACCAGTTGTCACTTGCCTTTGAAATGTTAATTTGCACTTCAGCAGTTAACAGTTCTGCACAACTCCTCAGCTGTTCTTCCTAGTAATGCAGGAGTGAGCAATTTTTTCCCATAATGAGCTACTAGTAAACATTGCAGGCCTTGGGCTGACATTATTGTACAAAAGCAGCCCAAACAATATGCCAACAAATGAGGAGCGTGGCTCTGTTTCAATAAAACTTTGTACTAGGATTGGGGAGCATGTGGCCAGGGGCTCTCAGAATCTTGAAGTTGTAGATAAATGGGAGTCCTTATCTTGCCTAGGGTAAAAAATCATGAATAGTACAAATTAACCCTGAAAGTACTTGAAATAACTGTAATCTATACATGGTTATAGGTGTACAGTGTTTCATTAAAAAGTTAGCTCTTTATTTATTTTGCTGTGCTGGAATTGAACCCAGGGCCTTGTGCATGCTAGAAAGTATTCTGCTGAGGTACAGCCCCAACCTGTTAGCATGGCCTTTAAGCCTGTTTTACTCATTGCTGTATCCCCTAACCCTGAATGATACCTGTAGATAGTAGATGGGAACGAGTGGATGTTCAAATTCTGTACTGTAATATGTGCACAAAAGTGTATTGTGTAGTGTAAATAAACAGTATAGGGAATAAACAGTACACATTCAAACTGTAATTTTACTGTAAATTTTCAAAATTATACACAAGACAGTCATGTGTATAGTTGCATCAACATGCAGTGTTTTCCAGGTTCACACATGTAAGAAAAAAGTCAGCTGATTTAGTTAGCTAAGTGATGTTTCACATAGGCTATTAGCAGCCCCTGAATGTTTGCATTTTCCAGAGCTTAGGGCTGGCCTTACTGCTGTCTCCCTCCCCACCTTTCACATTCCTCTGTCATGCTTACCTCCTTTGCTATGTCTATGCTGCCTACTCCCAAATCCTCATCTCTAGCCGAGCTGTCTTTCTGGAGCCCCTTGTGGCGCCATCTGACACCTCCCTTTGATACAGGCTCTCCCTGTGCAACCAGTCATTAGGTGAGTTGCTGCTGCCTCACCTCCCTGAATGCTGCAACTCCCTTCTACAGTTGCCCGCAAACCTTGAAACTGGAATTCCTAGTCCTGGGTCCGTCTTTCTTTATTCATAGGCCATGTCACATCCAGTAGGATGGTCCATTTCATGGCCTTCATCCTCACTGCTACTGCCTTATTTAAGAGCTACATAATTCTTCACTGGAATTTACTCTTGGTTCTTCTAAATCACTTGCTGATGTGGTTCTTGTTCACATATTCTGCCTTCCCTTTAACCCAGTTTTCTTAGTGGAGAGTGGAATTTGCTGACTCTGTTCTGCTTCTGAGGAAGAGCTTTTCCCAGTGTGATTAGCTAGTCCTCTGCCAGTTGTCTTATTTGGATGCAAAACTTATTTAACACTTTAATTAGAGTCATTTTCTAGGTGTATTATATGATAACCACAAATAGAGGAGCTGTGAATGTAGGACCTGTCTATCTTTGCTTTAAAATTAGACTCTGGAATTTTAATTCTTCCTTTTGGCTTTTAATAAGGATACAACGTAGACTTTTCTCTTAAAAAAATGTTCAGGTACCTAAACAAAAGAGAAGTGGGCACTGGTTGTTACTGTTTTAAAATAGTTCCCAGATCCCACAAAGAGCCACAAGGATGCTTGCTGACTGAGGAATGGACCCTGGTTGTCCAGTCTGTCTGGGGAGGGGGAGGGTTGGTGTGTATTCCCATCATAGTACGCTTGTCCACTGGTGGGTGACTAGCAGACACCGCTAGCACGGAGTCTGGAATTACTTCACAAAGAAAACTCTCTTGGAAAGTTTTGAAGATGAGTGGAATATCACAAAAGGAGGCTGACTGACTGCCAGAGGCTTGCCACTCTGAAATTCTTTCCAAGTGAGAGAGATTAAACAGAATCTGCAGATCTTGTTCTTCTGGTTTCTGTGAGCTTAATTCATTGTTCATGCTGAGCTGCCCAAAGCTTTCTCAGTAGCTTGTTTTCATTCAGTGCTCTAGAAGTTTGAGATAATGAAACATAAGACTAATTAGCTTTGCTAATGCCACATTTTTATCTCTTAACTCATATGATATTATAGGCGCATGAGCTCATCCTCCTCTATATTTTTATAAGAACCACTCCCAAAGTCTGTCTGTCTCTCTCTCTGTGTATGTCTCTCTCTGATACATATAATTTATATATCATATGACATGTCTATATATGATTTATCTCTATATATAATATATGTATTATTGTCCCCATGGTTGTGGCATCTGGGCCTCTGGCCAACTAGACCAGCAGGTCTTTCTGTCATCGTTCTCATGTTTCTTGAGATTTATTCTCCTAAGAATGAAGTTGTTGAGTGACATTGCTGACACCTCCTTTGTAGGCAAAATTATGTGGTGCTTCTTCCAGCCTCTTCATAAGTGTGAGCTTCATACTTACTCTCATTTTTTGGAGATGTTTATTTTCGGAGAGGACTAGGTCTGTGAAAGAGTGCTGGCCTTTTGGAACTTAGATCTTTTTTTAAAAATCTCTTTTGTTTTGTTTGTATTTGTAGGACTGGGAATTGGATCCCAGGCCTGGCACATGCTAGGCAAGTGCTTTGCCTTGAGCTAGATTTCCAGCTCTTGGTTTTTTGAGACAGGGTCTCACTATGTAGACCAGGCTGGCCTTGAACTCACCATCCTCTTGCCTCAGCCTCTGGACTGTTGGAATTAGTCTTTGGCCACCATGCCTAGCTGGAGCTCATTTCTTACAGAAGAATACCAAGGAAAGATTCACCTTATTGGAAGTTGACTTGTAGTGAATCATCTGGAAGGTGAATACAGTATCTCCTATATTCTAAGATGCTAGTTTTCCCCAGGTTTAGGTTGGAATGCATCCATCAGTCAGATCCTTGCAAGGTGTCTAGCTCCCTTCCCTGAAACTTCTTTCTTTCTAAACACTAGATAGTGCCTTAGAGCTAAGGAAGTTTACTAATGACTACAGTAGGTTAGGAACTGTGGTCAGCAAGTCACAAGGCTTATCTGATGTGATTCCTAGAGCATCTCCATGAGATTATTTCATATTACTGATGGGGAATTTGAGACTGGGGAGGTGGTATAACTTGCCCAAGTGAGCAATGGAGTCAGGATTTGAAGCCCATGTGAGGTACTTCTTCTTACTTGACGTTTGTGGTTTGAGTTTGGTTGCTGTGAGAGATGGGAGGTAACCCCTTGCCATCAGAGACCTGGACAGAAATGACACAGACTGTGTGCCTGGCTTACATGTTGTGTCCTCAGATGCCCAGAGCAGGTTTAAGAGGTAAAACTCTTGCTTGTAGAATCTGCATGTGATGTACGTTTTCCTTTTCCAAAATTAGGATGGAGTTTGGAACAGCAAATATTTAATCAGAGCAAATTCCTCTTGCTAAAATCCCATTGGCTTGTTCAACTTGGAGGGTTTTTGCCTAAAAATACTCACCACTTACTGAAGGCTAAATATGCAAAGTCACCCAGAGAGCATAAAGGAGGCTTGGTTAGTATTTGGAGCAGGGCGTTGTTTGCCTGCTTTTAGTTTGGGTGAAATGTGTGGCGACACATACTTGTCCCTTGAGGAGCCTAAGGGGCTCTGGGCACAGTCTAGGTAGACTGGAGTAAACAAGCAAGGCAGTGTTTGCTGGGGCCGATAGCATAGAAGACTGGGCCTGCTGGTGTTTGGAGGGAGAAGGAAGGAAGAGTGAGTTTGAGGCAGGAGGGTTAAGAGGGTAGAGGTGAAAAATGGGCCCATGTGGATGGAAAAGGTGGCAATGTTGCATGTATTGTAGTGGAGCGGGGCTCAGGAATTAGTGTTGCTTACAGAGTGGGAGAAGGGAGAGAAGAAGAGAATTTAGGGCTGGCAGAGTGACTCAAGTGGTAGAGCACCAGCCTGGCAAGCACAAACCCCAGTACCACCAAAAAAATAGAAGAAGAAGAATTTAATGATATTATAGAAAAGTAAATCCTAAGGCAGGAGGATTGGGAGTTTAAGTGCTACATAGCAAGAACCTGTCTCTTAAATAAATAATAAAATAAAAAGAAATAAGAAAAAAAATTCTATGTAAATAAAGCACCCTCATAATAAATAAGGTTGTATAGTTTCTTCTTTATCAAATATCTTTTACAGATTTAAAGCACCATTATTTTCTTGTCACCAAGTACTGTTTATAAAGATAGGACTTTCATTTCTTGTTAGAATCCCTGAAACATTCATTATGTGTGTGGTCCCCGCGGCTTAACAACATGTGAAGTTTTTAACCAAGGTGGGTGCTGAGTCCCATTACAACTCAGCTAAAAATTCAGACTCCTTCAGAGAGCACTCATGGGAGTCTGTCATTCCTTACATGTGAATGCTTTCTGTGCTTTTGTGTTCAGTCCTAGTTGCTGATCCAATTCTGGACTGGGTATTCTCACTGGGTCCAGTGGTGATGCCCTCAGCTGCCTCAAACCATGTGTGAAAAACAAACTCCTGCTCTGTCTGCCTGTTCTTTGCCCAATTCTGGCTTTATCCCCCAAAAAAGATCCCTCTACCAATCCTTCATGTCATTTTTGTCATACACATCCTTCCAATTGGGAATTCTACCCATAGAATTTCTACTGGTTGACCTTTTACCTATTGCCCGGGGCCTTCAGACTTGCCCTCCTGCCTCATTCCACCCCATGTGTCCTTCCCTCTGCAGTTACAGGAATTCCAGCTTGCCTACTGAACAGTGCCCAGACTTCTAAGTGTGGCATGACCAGGGCCTTTCCCAAGAAGACCTGGACTTCTTTCCAGCTTCATCTCTTGCCAAAAAAGTTTTAGTATAAATTTGTCACATGAGCTCCTCAGGCTAAGGATGTCTGATATTATGTGGTACAGATTTATACTATAAAACTATTTACTGTTTATTTGAAATTTAATGAGACATTCTGTATTTAATCTGGAAACCCTACATATGTGTTTGTTTGGTATTATAGGAAAGTTCAAACTTTTCCTCTGAGTGTTTGGTAATTTTAGTCTATGAAATAAACTGACAATAGACAGATCCACAGGAGAAAAAATACACAAAATGATTGCACTAAATAAACTGAGGGGTCTACTGAGTCCTGCTCAATAGCCACTTTAATGAAGTATACATTGCTTTTTATAAACTCCTTTTAAACAGAGAGCATTTGGTCAGAAAAAGCATTACGTGTCAAGGTTACATTAGCACAGGGAAGCACAGTTAAAATTAACTCTTTGTTATGTCTCATTTAAAACGGGAACAGAGAAGCAGGAGAAGCACACAGTCAACATAACTTTCTTATTTACATCTGAAGGACATGAAGTCATCTGGGAACCCTGAATACTGTTTTTCTGGATGTCGGGCTTTCTCACAAGGCCAGATACCAACTCACACAGGGAAGGTCTGGTCTGAGACTTTTGCCCCAGTTCCTTGGAGCTTTCTCACAAAACCAGATGCCAATTCACACAGACAAGGTCCCACTGCTGGCTCCGACAAAAAACCATCCCCAACAAAAATAATCAGTGTCCAAATGTGTATCAGTTTTGACCTAGCCTTGCTGTCACAGATAGTGGTAAAAAAAAATGGGGTGGAATTTTGTGTATTGACAGACAGAGATCTCCATGTAATATTACTAATTTGAAAAAAAATAAACATTACAAAACATTACATATAGTCTTTTAATTGTTTTTTGTGGTGCTGGGGATCTCACACATGGTAGGCAAGCACTCTACCACTGAGCTATACCAGCCCAAATATTTTTTTATAAAAGCTATTTTTATGTATCCACTGCATGTATAGTACTATTGAGTGCATATATGTGTGTCATGTTTATATTACATATACAGTTCTATTTCTATAAAATTCCCCTGCCTACAAAGTTGTTGACTCTCCTGAAGGAGGGGAGTGACATTCTGAGGTGATGGCGAAGGTGTTTCTCACTCTGTATTCTATATATTTGTGCATTTCAAGGAAAAAGAAAACACCCATGTATTAGAAATGTAGTGAAAATTCTGATAATGCACTTCAGAAATCACTGGGACAAGTAAAGGCTGAGTGATATTTTATGAGAACTATATTCTTTAAAAAAGATTCAGGGAAAATTAAGAAAAAGTCTTTACAAGATAGATTTTTTTTCCCTCAGTCTTTGTTTTCTTATGTACACAGTCCATTTGCACATTGTATTTTGACTTCAGGCTGAATGAACACTGAAGACAATGCCTCTCTAACCTAGTTCTAATGGACAGTTTTCTCTTTTCCCTCAGATTCCTTTTTTTGAAGACTTTTGTAAAGGCATTAAAGCCGGTGACACCTGTGAGAAGCTGGTGGGGTATTCTGCAGTGTATAGAGTCTGTTTTGGAATGGCTTGTTTCTTCTTTGTCTTCTGCCTACTGACCTTGAAAATCAATACCAGTAAAAGCTGTAGAGCCCATATTCACAATGGGTAAGTTTTCTGTTTTCAGGGGGATTGCTTCTCCTTCCTTATATTTTGGGACACATCCAAGATCCCTTCTACCTACCCTTCAGATCCCCAGCTGCTTGTTCTCTAGTTAAATCATTGACCCAGATTTTAGGGAACTTCTGCTTGTCACTACCCAATAGCCTAGGAGCTACAATGCTATTTGTAACACCTGGTACCATGATGAGAAATTCACTGGAGACAAAGAGTTTATTTCTTGTACTAAAGCCCTTCTTCCAGGTCATTTCCACCCCTGCAATGAAATGCAGTTGCACACAATGGGAGGCCAAGTGTGTCTAATTATGGGAAAAGGCATTCTGCAGTCACTTAATTACTTCCCCTCCATTTGGAGAGAACACTACCAATGGCAGAACCATGCATTGACATGCTACCTTCCAAAAGTTTTTTTGTTCTTCTTTGAATATCATTTAAATACATTTCTTTCTGTCTCTTCCTCTCCCTCCCCCTTTTCAGCTTTTGGTTCTTTAAACTTCTGCTGCTGGGAGCCATGTGTTCAGGAGCTTTCTTCATTCCGGATCAGGAGACCTTTCTGAACGGTACAGATGGGGAATTTGGTGTATCATTTATTTTGTTTTTACCTGTTCTGTAAAATTATCAAATTATTATTTAGTCCATGGTGCCTTTCATATTTTGAATCACTGATTTTCTTGTGGCTATAGAAGAATTCCTGCCCACCTGCCCACATATCCTCACTACCCCCTGCCCTGTTCCCCTTCTAGGTAACCTTTAATAAGAGGACCTTTTGTTACTTTGCTGGCTGAAGAATTGAAATGATAATTTTAAGGTTATTGGCCTTAAGGGAAAATGAGACACTTAAAATTTTGCTTTGAAAACTAGTTTATCATGTTAGCATGACCCCAAACAGCCCAGGGGAGGCCTTTTTCTTTCTGAGCACTGTATAGAAAGCCCAGCAACACAAAACAGAGGCTTTCCAGCAGTGAAAATGGGGAAGGAAGTCATCCTCCAGTTTGCTTCTAGAATTTATGTGAAGCTATGTAACATTGAATTGTGTTCCTTACAAATAGAACCCAAGTTTCATCTAATATGAAGCCTTTAGCCATTGCCGAAACAGGGCCCTGTTACTCATTTGATCTTGGGCTGGAAGGGGAGCAGAGGTCCCTGAATTTTGGTGGTTCCAAATGCTGTGTTCAACCCAAATAGATTCACTTTCCTAATTAAGATAGTAAAAACATTCACATTGTGCTAGTTGATAAAAAATAGCTATAGTCCCTCAGACAGTTATATATTAGGGTCTGGCTAAGTTTTTAGGATCATACTAGCTTTTCATATGCTTCTTTATTATTTTATTTTTATTAGCATATATAAATTATACAAAGTAATAAGTTTCATTGTGACATTTTCATATGTGCATATAATGTACTTTGATCCTGTTTTCATATTCTTAAGTATACTGTGTCCAGGCTAGGCATGGTGGTATATGTCTATAGTCCCAGCCCAGCTAGGCTGGGGTAGGAGAATCATGAGTTCAAGGCCAGCTTGGGGTAGAAAGACCCTATCTCAAAAAACAAACAAACAAACAAACAAAAAATGTTATAACCAGGTCTTGCTTTTACCTATACTGTTAACTCATCTTGTTATTTTCCACAGAGAGATCTAGTTATTTTATGTATATTTAGGATAGAATATTTAGAATGAGAAGAACACTATAAGTCTTCAGCATAGCTTTGTCATTTTTATTGATATGTGCAACCCACATGAGATGGAAGAGCCAAAAGAAGCCCTCATCCCTTCTAGGCTGAACCTCATTTTGTCACTGGGTATTGGTGACTCTTTCCCCAATAAGATTTAAACTCTTGATTTTTTTGGTGATAGGTGTTTTTGTTTTTAAACTGTGCTCCATTGGGGATTTTGTGAATTACTTCATCTGGCAGTTTAGCATGGAGGTTAAGCTTGCATGCTGTAGAATCAGACTGTTCAGATCCCAGCTGTGCCTTTTGCCATGTATGATGCTTTGCCAAACCACATAGATTCTTGGTTTATCATCTGTGAAGTGAGTGCATATAATAGCGCCCACCTTATGTGTTTTTGTGTGAATTGATTTGTGATTAAGGTATACTAAGCATTCAGTAAAAATGAATCCTTCCTTTTAAGCTAACCACATGGAACACTCACCTCATTGCCTATTGCACGGTTTTTCTTTACAGCCTGGCGTTATGTGGGAGCCATCGGAGCCTTCATCTTCATAGGTATCCAGCTACTCCTGATTGTGGAGTTTGCACACAAATGGAACAAGAACTGGTATGTGCTTTTATGCAAAGCTTCCAAGCAAACTCTCTCATTGACTCAGAGAAATTGCCAATTTTTGATGAAGACTGAACTCTGAATTCTGTTACCAGAGATTAGTAGTCTTTTTACACCAAAAACAATTGGCCTCATTACTTTCTTTTCACACTTGTTTTTTGGACTTCTCCATTTACTCCTCTCCGGTATTGTTTTTCTGTCCTTTCTGCCCTTCCTTCTTGCATTTACTTTCCACTTTTTGACGTTTTTTTCTCTGAGCTCTCTTTTTGGGTTCTATGTCTGCCACTGGTGTGAACCATTACTGGTACCTTTCAGTGCTGGCTCTGTGGTTTTGTAGTGGCTGTAAACTTGAGTGGGCTTTGTCTTAAGCTGTCATCCTTGTGAGATTAGCAGGAGAACAAATAAAAAACAAAAATACTTTGGAGGTGGCGATTTGCCTTCTTTCTACGGAGCGTGGGATGGAATAGTTTCCTTTTAGAAATTTTTGTTTCATCTCAACTTCCCAAGAAGGGAAATACCCTTTATTAGGAAGATCTGTTGTCTACCTGAGAGAGCCATCTCGCCTTTCAAAAAGATGGACTTTTACTAAATGCTTTGAAAGTAGATTCACGTCCCAAGCTGAGTGGGGAATGCACTCCTTTAACAGCCAGTTTTTTTCTTGCTGAGCTACATTGAGCAAATGACTACCAGACAACAACCTCCTAGCAGCTGACTTCTGAGGCCAAGTTGACTTTTCTGATGCTAGAAGACTAAAGCACTTATTAACTCTCTCTCAAATTTATTTTTAAAATAACCTCTTTTTCTCAGTTTTGTTTGTTTGTTTGTTTTTAAGGTAGCCCAGGCTGGCCTGGAACTCATGATCTGTCCGGAGTGCTGAGATCATAGATGTGCAACCACTGTGCCTAGCAGCATGGCGGATTTAAAAAAAAAATTAGAGTGCCAGATGAACGTGAATATTGCTTTTGTCTTGGATAAGACAATACACACTGTCCAAACTCTATAATACTTTTTATTTTCAATATAATCTTCAGCTTGGAAGCTGTTCTTTTCTTCTGCTTCTGTTTTTTTAAAGATCAAATAATGAGTTGTAGTTGTTAGGATACATCAGTAAAATGGTAGTGTCAGTCATTTTATTGTTAAATATTCAATTAAGCACTGCCAAATATGAGCAACTTTTAAAAACGTTTACAGCATATTGAAGAGTCATACAGATAGCACTAATATTTTTTGTCTTAATCTCTACAATTATATGAATCTTGGCATGAGTTATGCTCTTGTGTAAATTACTATACTTTTTGAGTCATCCTTAAAACTTAGTAATTTATGTTATGGTCTCTTCTAGATCTTACGTTGAGGCAGCAGAGATTTCTTAAAGATAAACTGAATGGGTGACTATAGTTTTATGTGACCCAATTTTATTATTTGTATAGAAGAAATAGCCATGAAAACTTGCATATGTATTTTAATTGATTAACATCACTTCCAAGTAGTTCTTAATGTGTGAACTTTCACTGTTTCTTTTGAATTAGACAAAAATAAATATGCATTCCTAAAATTTTTACAAATATACTTCTAGTAGGGTGCTTGATGGTAAAAAATTAACATCTTGGGTACTGAGTTCCTGGTTTGACCCTTAAATCGCATGTTCCCTTGGGAATACTTTGTGCTTTTGCACTCTGACATTAATGCTTTGATTGATCCTAGAACCACTTTCTGGAACCTGTTATCAGTGCCAAGTTTCAACAGCTATTTTGGAAGAGTTTGGTTGCTTTAAAACTTCCTGGAGCTGCTCAGTAAGAACAGCCTAAGAGCTCTGCAACAAATACTGTTGCTGGTGCCCAGACTTTGAGAACAAAATCCCAACAAAAATCCCCTTTGTGAACATATTTATAGTTGATTTGTCTGCCTAAAATTAGGAATAAGCTAGGAAGCTCATTGATACTGTTATTTTCTGTTAAACTTTATCTGATTTGGCCTACTTTCTGCTGTGCTTTTAAAGAAAATCTTCCTTAATGGGATGGTCTAGAGAATATGTGTGTCATTCTTGTTGGAACAGCTTCCTAGATGGAGCTTTTTCTTCTCTCTTTCCTTTTTTTTTTTCTTTTTGCTCTTGTAAGTATGTTGAGGAGGAGAAGATACCTAACACAGTAGGAGAGAAGCCAGAAGAAAGCAGATGTCAGCATCTGTCACCTTCTAGCTTACCATTCCTCTTTAGGGCATATCACGCTTGGCCCCTTCGACCTCAGTCTTCATGTTGTAAAATCATGGAGTTGATTGGACTAAATGTTGAATTTTTGTTGTTGTTCTTGTCTTTGGCTTTCTAGGTCAAATCTTATGACTGAAAGTGTCGATTCTATTTTAAAAAGTTGAAATAACAGAAAGTAGATAATGTAATCTAGTGTTTTGTATGAAAATCCTTTTCAAGACATACTAGGTTTAAAATTCACTTTGTTGGGTTTAGTTTAATCCTGACGCTTCCCTAAACCTGAGCTCACCCAGCATTCCCAGCCTGGTGCTCACTTGCTGCTGTGTCTGTGGACTCTGCCCTGTTAACCTAGTCCTTTTTCTTCTCTATCCCATCTCACTTGCACTACTCAGCATGCATTTTGGAATATATATACCAGACAACTTTGTGGTAGGCATGGAGACTACAAAGATACATAAGTCATGTACTTATTTGAGCTATTTCCAAAAACAAGATGCCATCCAGAGGACCAGACGAAGTTGAAGCAGCAGGAACAGCAGCCTCTCTGCTAACATTGCTGCTTAAAGTTATTTTTAACAGGTGATAGTCTTGGCATTAGTGTTCAGTGATCACCTACCAGTCTAGGCAGTGACAAGTTAGCAGGGTGCACAGCCATGGCCTGGGGCTGGTGTTCTTGGGGGAGGGAGGAGAGTACTCAACATGGAATCAAGCAACTATGCAATAGGTTCATTGGTGAAGAAGTGTGAGAGGGTTCAGGAGAGCTGGGTAGGCTGTGCTCTTTTGAGGGAGAGCCTGAGGCAGGACCCTGTGGGCCTTAAAGTTTAGGGTTCATTTAAGGAGCAAAGGGGATTGACTGTGGCTTGGGCCCAGTTGTGCAGGAAGTGTAGGAGATAACATCAGAGGTAGCTTTGTGCTGATTGCAGTGCCTTTGGGAGCCAGTGCAAAGGGTTTGGTTTTTACTCTTTTTCTTAAATTTTTTTGTAGAGCTAAGGATCAAATGCAGGGCCTGGTGCATGATAGTTAAGTGCTCTATCATGAGTGACATCCCTTCCCTTAAGGCTTTTGTTTTTTAAGAGAGATGTTGGAGGGCACACAAGGGTTTTGAATCTATGTTTTGAATTGAGAAAAGATTAGAGAGGAACAGGTGTATGCAAAGAGACCAGTGGGGAGGTGATCCAGGTGACAGGGGGTAGATTGGAAGCAGGTGGCAGCAGTGGTCAGATTCTGGTATAATCTGAACATGGAACAAGTAAAGATGGCTTCATAGTGGGTGTAGGTGGCATTGCCAGAGAAGAGTTCAGAGCGGCTGCACTTAATGTTTTTCCTATTTCTCCCCTGCCATTTTCCCAACAATGGGAACAATGGAGTTGGCATTCTCTGAGGTTGGGAAGATTACACACAGGTTTGGGGGGAGTTTTGGAAAAGGGAGGTGTGAATATAGATAGGAAAGTCATCCTAGATGAGCTAAGTTTAAGGTGCAAAGTAGACCCCCCAAGTGGAGACATGGAGTAATGTGAGTCTGGAGTTCAGGGGAGGGGTTAGGGTCAAACATTTAACTTTGGGAATATAAATATAAGGAAATCCTTCTTATAATAATAACGGCATAATCCAAAAGACTGGAGAAAAAGTTGGACCTCCCCACACTAATCAACAGTGTTTACCTTTTTATATATAATTCACTCTGTCTCCTTGTCATCAGTTATTATTTGGCTCTTAGATCCTCTCCCCCCCTGCTTCTTGAGTCTCATTTCTCTCTCAGTTCCTTTGTGTGCCTTTTTTGTAAGATAATTCTGTGGTCATTGAAGTGTCTGGCTTGGTTTCAGGAATTTGATGGTCATTATCATTTTGGCCTTTGCTCCCTATTTTTTGGTCTCTGGCAGCAGTAATTTTTCCATCAGTAATACATTTTAGCTGGGTTGCTTGAACGTTTTCCAGTTTTGTGAAAACATCAGACAAGTTGCTTTCTCTGTGAAGGTTTGGGAGAATTTGGTTACAGAGAGCAGTTGAATCCTGGGGCAGATGACAGTGATTCAGTCCATCTCTCTTTTGTTCTGTCTTTGTCATTTAACATTATGTACACTCTTTGTTCTGAGCAATTTCTATAGATTTAAACCACCACTTTATTAATATTTATATTAACTAGAAGGCACACAAATCCCTTCCCTTAGTTTCTTCATGATACATCCCATGGTACATGGTACACGTTTTTCTTTGCCTGATTTTATTCACTGTTTTTTAATGTCAATTCTCCTTTAATATTTCCTGATATTTGGGAGAAGAAATATGATTCTTTCAGTACTTCTTTCAGTACAGGGAGAAAAGAGTTGGGTGGGCCAGGCTTGCGTTTGTTTCTCTGTAAAGAGTAGGTGGAGTCTTAGTGGAGCTGTTGGCAACATTTGGAGCCAGAGTCAGTGGCAACCCCAGGCTCTGCATTTATGGAGAAAACTTGAAGGGAACCCTAGCAAAGAGTCAGAAAAGAAAATTTTTCCAATGTTTAAAGAAGATTCTAAGGCTGAGCCAAAAAGCTGGCATGCTTATGAGAACTCTCTAGCTGTGATGGGCATACTCATTGCTAAACCGTGTCGTCTGCACAGTGGATTCTGGTGGCAGTGGTGAGGCTGATAGCATCAGTCAGTGCCTGAGGGGTGGAAGATGGCAGAGAATGGAGCCATCACTGATTTGTCTTTTCTCTTCTCTGTCTCACCCATTTCCTGGAGAAACAGGACCGCTGGCACTGCCAGTAACAAGCTGTGGTACGCCTCCTTGTCCCTGGTGACGCTTATCATGTATTCTGTTGCTGCCGGAGGCTTGATTTTCATGGCAGTATTCTACACACAGAAAGATGACTGCATAGAGAACAAAATTCTCCTGGGAGTGCACGGAGGCCTGTGCCTGCTGATCTCAATGGTAGCCATTTCACCCTGTGTCCAGAATCGTAAGCAAGGCTTTTCTATTCTTCTGTGCTTCTATCTTCTCTAAGTGTATTTGAAGAAACCCAATTCAGGTCTTCTTTAACCTTCTGTGGATGGGTCTGCAGTAGGAAGGGTGGGACTCCAGTCCTCTCTTTATGTCCTGGGGCTGGGCTGAAGGTGATAGCCACGTTTGCCTTGTGGCCAGAAAGTCCCGAACTTAATATACCACAAAGAGCCATAGTTGGGAAATGAGCTTAGTCTATGTTAAGCAAGGTGTTTGTGAGTTTTTCCTGTAATCTCTGGGTAAACCTTGAATGAGAGGAGTCAGGAAAGAGCTATCTCTGGGGCTGTCTTTCAATCAAGCTGTGAACCAGAAAGCCAGGACAGCGTGGTCCACTGTCAGGAAGCAGGAAATCCTATCCCAGCAGCAGCTGTCCTCAGACCCAGGCCCTTACTCAGTGAAGTCAGCAGAAACATGCAAACCTGACCTTGCTTGTGGTTGTTTCAAAGCCATAAAGGAAGAGACAGTGGGGTTTGAAAGTGCTTTAGAAAGTGGAGGTGTGAGTTGTCATTTATAAACTACTTCTGATGTTTTCCGCTATTGCATGGACTCTGGGGTTATAGAGAGAGGTTCCTAGTCTAGTCTCTTGTAGGAAACATCTATTCTATTGGTGATTAATATGCACATGACATTCAGATTTCTAGGTAGGAAAGGGAAAATTTGTACAATAAATTTATAGCCACCTTGAATACTTTCTAAAATAATGGTTTAAAAAAGTAACCAGTGGCAAACAAGTTTTTCAGAACTAAAAATTTTTCAGTACTAAAAAATTTCCAGTCCGTTATTGAAATTGAGGTGATTATTCTCCCAGCCCCTTTAATAGATCAGTTAAGAATTTTGTAAAACACAGTATTGCTATTCAGATTAAAATTTTGGGTTAAATCTTGCCTTTTGAAATAGGTAGAGCATTTATAATATTTGATTTAATGCCATGAGTTGCTAAGATAAGCAATTCTTATTCCCATGCAAAGAGGAATATTATGAGATTCCTCTTAATTTAGCCAGATATGAAATTTTAGCCAGATATGAAAGACTGAATCTTTTCATGTCAGCAGATGGTTGAAAAGTTTCACAATAGAGAAATCCCTTGTTACCAAATCCGTATTTACTCTGAATGATCCAAACACTAAGTTTAACTTAAATTTTGTAACTTTAAAGCCTTTCCCTCAATGAGTACCAATGAATACCACATCCCACAGCTTTCAAGTTAGCCCGGATCAACTCTTGTACTTAAACAGTGTACTCTAAGACTCCTTTGCCCACGACAGATGATGAGATGTCGGTAGAGAATTTGTCATTTCTAAAATAGCAGTATTAGGGTAAGTGCATGACCCCCACTTCCTTCACCCCTGCACTAAATTTTAGTTTTGTCTGAGAGACACATGAGGTACCTCTTTTCTGAAGTGGCATTATGTTTAAGGAGTGTAATTCTGGCAGGGAGGAGGGAATCTGTTCTTTGAGAGTGTACCATCTTACTGCTGAAACTTAAAAACTGTCTCCCATCTGTCTCATCATTTCTAGGACAGCCACACTCCGGGCTCCTGCAGTCAGGACTCATAAGCTGCTATGTCACGTACCTCACTTTCTCTGCTCTGTCCAGCAAACCTGTAGAAGTAGGTAAGCCTTAGTAGGAAGCATGTGCTTGCGGTACGAATGTTTTCATTCATGGAGGAATGAGCTATTATTGAAATGTCAAGGACTCAATAAATCAAAGAAGCAAGAAGACTAGACTTTTTCACGAACTAAAGTGTTTAACTTGGCTGTGAAAATGAAAATTCCTTCGTTTGGGTCTTCCACCTTTGTGGAAAAGACATGAACAAAAGTCACTTTTGAGTTTGTGTTTAGGCCTAGTTTACATTTTGCTTCTCTGTGTTGTGAAGAATTTTTTTTTAATTTTTGCTTCATTTTAAAATTTTTCTTACTTTCTTTTCTTTCAGAGGTTATTTCTTTGACTGTAACAGAGGGAGTGAAAAGACTATGGAGGAAAGGGAAGCAGGAGGCATGATTCAGACCCAGGTCTACCATTTGCTAGCCGGTGATCTTGAACTCAAGATGACCTGCTAATCGTAAATGACATTTATTTACAAAGACAACAGAACACAGTGGTTGGAGCCAGACTGCCTGGGTTTATAACCTGTTTCTATAGAGTGTTTTTTGTTAGTTTGTTTTTTGGAGGAACTAGGGCTTGAACTCGGGGCATATACCTTAAGCCACTTCACCAGTCCTTTTTTGTGAAGGGTTTTTTTTTTTTTTTTTGAGATAGATCTCTTGATCTGTTTTGCCCAGGATGACTTCAAAGCAATATCCTCCTGATGTCTGCCTCCTCAGTAGCTAGGATTATAGGCATGAGCCACCAGTCCCTGGTCCATAGAGTGGTTTTAAAAATTCAGGGAGAATGTCTTATCTAGATATACGTACCAGTCACTTAGAAGAGTTCTAGGCACATAGTAGGTGCTGGGTTCACTGTTGTGATTGTGGAGTTGTTGCAATGATTATTTGAAGGATTTTTAAGCTATGAGAGTATTATTATATTCTGAGGTGTTCTTATGAGCCCCCAAGACTTGCCAGCAAAATACCAAAGTTTCTTTTTTGATATCTAAACTCAGCATTTTCATCTTTATCACTTTTGTGACATATAAGTGTACATATATGCATATATATATATATATATATATATATATATATATACACATAAGAAAATGAATGTGTGTATGTTGGGGTAAATTCTATCCTATATAAATCATGTTAAGTAAATATAGTCTCTTTAAAGGCCAAAAATCATATGTTCTCCCTCATATGCAGACTTTAGACCTAAAACAAATGCAGTAATATTATAGGACATGGGACACAGGCTAAGGGGAGAGTGCCTACAGGAGGAGTAGGGAAAGGTAGGAAACCCAAACTTGAAAGTGTTTGATGTCCCCACTGCAGAGGAGCTAATACAGTAACCTTAAAACAACAGAGGCCACTATGGGAAGGTGACCAGGAAGTAGTGAAGAGGTCTGGTAGAGATGAATCAATTCGGGTTGTAACGCACATGTGCATGGAAGCAATGCTAGAAATCTCTCTGCATAGCTATCCTTATCTCAAACTAGCAAAAACGCTTTGTCTTTCTTATTATTGCTTATGTCTTCTCTTCAACAAAATTGGAGAAGAGGGCAGAACAGGTTCTGCCTGGAAGCAAGGGGGGTTGAGGGGAGAGGGAGAGGGAGAGGCAGGGGCAGGAGGGAGAAATGTCCCAAACAATGTATGCAAAATATGAATAAATAAATAAATAATAAAAATAAGTAAATATAGTCTGCTTAGAATAGAAAATTGAAGTTGTTCAAATTTAAAAGGCAAATGCTGTGATAGTTTTGAATGAAGGTTTTAGCATGCACACGTAGTATTCATGGGTAGGTCTTATCCCTAGAGCTGTTTATAGTACAAAGTGATGAGTGGAGGTCTTATGGTAAGTGTAGTCTATCCTGTAGTTAATTTTTTTTAAAGTCCACCTTGACTCTAAAGTTAATTTAAATCAGTCCTTTAAGACTTTCTTTTATGACTTTTATGCATTAATCTGTTTTTAACTGAATAGGGTTTTTGTTCACAGTAGTTTTTTAAATAGCAAGTATCACTTAAAAGCAGGAAAACACTTTTTTTTAATTTTAGAGGATACTACTTAGAGAAGTTGTATTTTGTTCATTTTTCTTAAAACGTTTTTCATTGGCTTAAGAATAAAGGTCTTTTTTAAACCACAGCACACATAGTTAAATTTACTGTTTCCAGTGTGAATACTAGTGATAATTTTAGTCTAACTTCAAGCAGAATGTGTATGTGAAGTGGTTTCTAGACTGTTAAGTTTTGTGTTTATGTTCCTTATTTTCGGGCCAAGTTGGCAACCAGATGTAACTTGAGTGTTCAAAATTGAAGATACAATGTTAGGCAAAAAGTAAATTACCACTGATGGTAATATAGAAATCTTCATACATAGCCTCAAAATTTTGCTAAAAGACCACCTTAGGAGGCTCTCAAATTACAGACTGAAAGAGGCCGTGACCTGTTTACTGTTACGTACAATAAACTAACTTCTCTGGGTTAAGAGACTGGGCCAGGAGCTTATTAAATTGCTTCTGTGTTGGCTGTTGACTGGCCTCAGCACACCTGGGGACTGGCACCCTATTCCGCTCTTCAGATACTGCTGAACCCAGAGAAAAGTGGATCTCATTTTTCTTTTTACTCTTGTTTAAATAATGTTGAAAAAGAACAAGACTGAAAAGTCTTTAGCACCGAACTGGAATGTGGGGGTCTTGTTCCATGTGTGTGTTGATGTGCGATGGTGGGGTTTTGAAACAGCAAAAGCCTGGCCTGAGTAGAATCTGATGGTACAGTAGATGTTTGCAGCAGTAGGGCTCCCTGCTCTGAGTCACACCGGAGCTACCTGAATTTTTCCAAAATGAATGGGCCTGTGAATTGCAATAGTCCTTTCTAATTTGTCTGTGATTACTTGGTTTTCTTTTCAAGTTCTAGATGACCATGGGAAGAATGTAACCATCTGTGTGCCCAACTTTGGTCAAGAACTGTATAGAGATGAAAACTTGGTGATTGGACTGGGTACCACCCTTTTGATTGCATGCATCTTGTATTCATGGTAAGTCTTAGGAGTCACTTGAGGTCAATTTGTAGACTTTAAAATTACAGAGAAAGAATTGAAATAAGTTTCAGCCACTATCAGGCATCAAAACAAATACCATCTGAGGCAGAAGTAACACTCTATGTTACTTCATGAACTCTGCATATTTGAACTCCCCTTAGCTTACTTGTATTTATATGAGGCAGATAAAATAAATACATGATATTTGGTGGCACCATTGCCTAATGGCCTTTAAAAGACAGTTTAATAGTTGCTATAGAGCTCTTGAAGAGGAAGGGTCACAAAGTGAAGAAGAGATAGAATGTGCCAGAATATTCTGGCAGCTTTCTAATCCAAAGTAAATAGCATTTGTCCCATTGTTGATGGAATGAGAACAGAGCATTGCATACATGGTCATTCTGCAGATGGTCCAGGAAAGACAGGAAATGTCTCTCTTCTTGTATGCGGAGCCCCAGGAAATGTCTCTCTTCTTGTATGCCGAGCCCCACGATGCTGTTAAGTAGGTGAGGCAACACGTCCCAAAGTTGGTGTGACATACATAAACAAGCTGTGTTTCAGATGCTCATGGTGGAGGCTACTCTGCTTTTAAAATGTCTCAAAGATTGCTGGACAGAGAAGGCAAGGATAGAAGTAGCTGTTCTGATGAGTAAGCTTCCTTTTGGCAGTAGCCATTACACATTAGGTTTTACTTCTGTTTTGCATTTTTGCATATTAAGTTTTAGTGTGTAAGAAATTCAACTTGTCATGCACACATTATACACTTCCTTTTTCTGAAACAATTCTGGTGGTGATAGCTTGTATAATAAAACGCCTTTCCAAGTGTGATGGTACTTATACCTTCTTATACCTTCAAGCCTTACAAAGGGGCCAACAGAAACAGAGTCTGCTCAGAGTTAGCCAGAAAACGGTTGCTCGTTTTCCAGGTAGTTAACGTCATGGTTGTCTGACATTGATTCTCAGTCCGTGACAGTGCGGCAGGGTCTCATGTTGGCATCAGAAGGGACCATGGTGCCAAGTTTTGGCCTTTTGTTTTTATTCTATAAATTGTTCATGAATACCTGCTATATCCAGATGGTGAATGGGATTCAAGCCCAAGTCAGTGAACATTTTCAGTAAACCCACAGAGCCACCAAGATTTGAGTCCTGATTCTTAGCTCTTCCTTCCTCAAGCTTTTCCTTCCTTTCCTTGTCTGTTACTGTGGCTTTTGGGGGGGTGGTGAATGGCAGCAGCATTGGGCTAACTTCATGGGTTCTTACTCAGTTATTTTCTGTAGTGGATTTTTCATGTAAAAATCCTTGTAAATCAAGGGAGAAATAGGTTACTAAATGCACATATAGATCATTGCATTTTAAAAATAAAGTTGTGTTACATATAGAAAACATCTAGGAAGAAAATAAGCTGAATTTATAACTGTACTGGAATTAAGGATCACTGATTATTGCCTCTTCTTTTTGTTCTTTATTTCTTTTGTGGTACGGTGCTGGGTTTTGAACTCAGGTCCTCCCACTTCTTAAGACAGATGTCCATCACTTGAGCCAATGCCCCTAGCCTGTTCTTTTTGTTCTTAACAAAAAAATGTTTTTTGCAGTGGTAGCATTTCTTTTCATCATTTTTGTATTATCAGAAACATCTATAAAGGTATTTAATAGAATAAAAACATATGTTTTTTGTGGGTTGCCAGAAGCCCAGTAGAACATAGAAAAGTATGTTTGCTCCTTAAGGGGCAAAACAGGGAATTTGGATTTGCTATACACCATCAGTAAAAAAGATGGCATAAATTCTGCTTAGTGCACCAAATAGAATTGTCACCTGTGGAGGTATTTTGCAGTGTGAAATTTATACCTGATCAGATTTTTAGCAGGTGTAAAGAATCACTTTTAACTGGGTGTATAACTCAGTAGTAGAGTGCTTGCTTAGCATGTGCAAAGGTTCAGTGTTCTCTCCCCAGAACTGGGTGGGGAAAAATCACTTTTTAGCCACTGTGAATAAAAGACAGTAAATAAAGTATCTATTTCAGAATTGAGGCATCATAGTGGAGGGTTGGCAAGGGCTAGTCTGATATTCTCAAAAGATGTCAATTTCAAAGCTGACAGCTGCTATTTGAAATCTAAGTGCCAACAACAAATGTTGTTATTGAATGCTAGTAATTAAACTGCATAACTTTATTGGCCAATGTTGGGGAGACATGAAACAGCAGTACCCCAATATGGAGATAAGGAATAACCAGGTTGTTCCGCGAGGTGTTTCTGTAACATGTGGGCAGGAGTACTCTGTATTGCTAGGTGATTTATTCCTCCCAGGAGTTAGTGAAGCCACATGGAGCTTTGGTGATTAATGGCTGCTGTAATTACCCATGGCAGCCCCACAAGGAGTCAGTTTGGAGAACACTATAAACACACTGGCTTCAAGATCACAGGAGAGTGAATTCGGACTCAGCAGGCCCTTGAAAAAAGGAAATTCTGATAGGGATAGGCCTCAGCTCAGTGAGAGGCTTTTCAAATCTTGACTTCCTAAAGTTTACATTTTCTTTCCTGTAAGAGGAATGAGAGGTTGGGTCATGATGCAAAAAGAAGCCGCAGTCATTTGGGCAGAAACTGTCACTTGAACGTGATTGCAATATCTAGAATTTTTAAAAGTGATTGCAGGGAGCCAGAAGACAGTGGGTGGCATGCAGGCTAAAGGAGAAGACATCCCAATGTTCAGTGCAAGGCCCAGATCGCCTAGGCATCACTTTTGGTAAGGTTAAAATAGGGCTCGGACCACTGAATGACTTTCATCCCTTTGGAGTCTCCCTCCCCCTTTCCCCAAAACCCATTTCTTTAGGGGCTGTCTTCTGTCTTGAGTCCTGCTGTTGGGGTCCTCACTGGGAGGTACATTTTTCTCTGTGTTATCTCAGCCGAAGGTACTGTTTAGCCAAAACTTACTCCTGGCCTTCTGCCTATGGGAAACTTTTCTCCTGAGGCCCCTTCCCTGGCTCCCAGGAGTTCTTGCTATGAATGAGCCCCAGCTTAGATCCCAGGAAGGCCTTTACCTTGGCCTTGGTGAGATTCAACTTGCTGGAGTTCCTTGATGGCTCTTTCTGTAGGTCCTTCCTCTAGACCTGCTAGTCCTGCATCCTTGCTGTGACAAATCCCAGCCTCCACCAGCGATTTCCTTACTCCCTCCTTGCTCTCCAGATTTTGATTGAGGTTGTTACTCCATTGACTTTAAGCTCAAGCCATCAGGCCAGACAGGATCTTGGAATCTGTCAAGGTCACTTCCCTCTTTGGACATAAAGGGATGAAGTCTGTTCCTGCAGTGCTCTACCCCAATTTCAGAAGTCCTTTTCTTGAGTCTCCTTTGCTGGAGGATTTGGAGAGACAGGTTGGCAGACTGTCTCCCCACCCCCAATCCCAGGAATGGTTTGAGGTAATACCCCTCTCTTAAGACAGGACTGTAAGCTGAATGACTTGTATAATTAGACTACTAGGATGCATTTTTTGCTCTGAAATGTTCCCTGTCTTTTTCATTGTTAGTTATGCTTAAGAGGAAAAAACTTAACTCCTTAGTATTTAAGCTCTCTAGGAAAATATCCTTTGAATTCAAAATTAGAAAAACTAAGAATCTTTATTAAATGTTAAACAACATCCCAGTTCAAAATGGAACACTCACAGTAACTCAGCAGACCAAGTGGATCACAGTTAGTGTGATCTCACTGAAGAGAAGGTTGGCTTCCACTGAGAAAAGATAGCCATCAAGTTATTTATTCTTCTGGTATGTTCTGGGCCTGCTACTTCATTTAAGAAAAAAAAGGAAGGAGGGCTGGATGTAGTGGTGCAAGCCTGTAATCTCTGCTACTCTAGAGGTAGAGGTAGGAGGATCACTGTCTGAGGCAAGCCCCAGAAAAATTGGTGCAAGACACTGTCTGAAGTAAAAAAACAAAAGGACTGGAGAGTATGGCTCAAGTGGTAGAGTGCTTATCTAGAAAGCATGAGGCTCTGAGTTCAGGACTCAGGACTACAAAAAGAAAAAAAGGAAGGAGTGGTAGTTTCTATCTTTATTTTGAGAATTCTGCTACTGCCTAACCTGCTAGCTAGAAATCTTCATGGCTCTATTAGGAGCATGGGGTGGGCTCACTCAGGTCACGCAGGATTCTGGTCTCCTTTGGAAGCCATGAGTCATGGATTACATACTACTTGGGAATTTTTTTGAACTTTGTCACACAAAGGTTGGCAGTAGTCATAGGAGGGGTCCAGGGCCTGCCCTGTAAGTCCATCTGGGAGGCCAGGATCCATGATTGCCAATAACATAGTCTGGGTATGTTCTTTAGAGATTTTCTGTGAGCAGGAGACTGGCAGCACCATATTCAACTAAAGCCAGGAGGTCAAGGAGCCCTGCGTTGTGATTCACTCTGCCAATATGGAGGAAATACGGAGGATGTGTTGGGTACTGCAGTGGTTTCAGGAGGGGAAGGAAAGGGGGGAACACATTTTGGGGGATGTCTTAAGGATGCAAGGCACTGGGACATTTTAGGTGGGGCCCAGAGAAAGTAAACATACTGCTCCTGCTGGTGCTGGTGCTGGTATTGGTGCTGGTGCGGTGCAGTGCGGTTGACGTCTTTGAAGTATTGCCTCAATCAAGTGCTATTAGTCTCCTGCTCCCCTGTAGGAAGTACTGGGCTAAGGTCACATATTCCTTACCCCTGGAGAGATCTTAAAGATGACCTTGGAGTTGTTTTATAGCACAAAGTCAAATAGATGGGTCTTTGTAATAGCTTGCATGCCAACCATAAGAATTTCCTAGGCCTAGAGAGCCTACAAAACTAGTATTTTCTTGATAATATCAAGAGTGCTCTATAGGGAAAGGCTATGACTAAATAAAGGCCTTGTATTATGGTAACATCTACTTGGAGAAGTCACATGTCAATAATGATGAACTGGATATAAATATTTTTACAATAAAAGTAAAACCTTCCTGTTTTAGTGCTCTGTGATAGTGGAATTGAAATGACAGAGATGTTAGAGTCAAGTTACGTCTTTCTGAAACACTTATTCCAAAGAATTTATAAAATGGAGTGTTTATAATAACTCATAAAGAATAGTCATCATCTTCTAGATGAATATTTCAGACACTAATCTCATCCAAAAATTAAGAGTTATGCTCTCCACTATGGAAACTTTATGCTCTACTAAAGCATAGTCCATCTGCACAAAATACAGGGCAGTCGTAAGTGCAGGAGCAGATGTGTAGATTCCTTGGATGCAGAGCCAGTGGTCAAGTATTTCCATCCTGCATCTGACCCGGCTCCCAGTCAGGAAGTGGGAGTGCACTGGGCCTGGACCAGTGTCCATCTGTTCAAAGCAGATGTGAAAGTGATGCTGCTGATCTTGAATAAGTACAGAAGAAGCAAGAGGCATGGATCCCAGAGGACTGCTTTGTGAGCAAGGCTTCTTACTGCTTCTCTATAGCTCATGGATTTCTTCTTTCCTCGGGAAAGAGGGTACGAGCAAAGAAGGCCATGCCGCGTCATGGGTTAATTTGCTGCAGATGAGTCTTACTTTCTGCCCTCCACCAGCAGACCAGCTTTTTGAGCAGTGACACTCACCCCCATCTCTGCATGAGGCAGGATTGTTGCCTTTTTCACTGAGGAGTCCCCAGTGCTCAGAACAGGGCCTGACACATAGTAAACCTTCCACACTTTTGCTAAATGCATCTATAAAGTTAGCTAGAATCCTAAGTGTTGTGTATATTTGAATTTGCTTAAAATGTTTCCTGTTTTTGTTTTTTGGGGGAAATAAATGTGTTTACCCTGGAAGCTAAATTTTATAACATCTCACCTTTTTGGGGTGGGGAAAATAGTAGGAGGAGTTTTTGTAATATACTGAGAACTACTCTGCTAAATTTTCAAAGGAAAAAACATCATTCTGCCATCAGCTGACTATCACAGTAAATGACTGTGGCCTTTGCATTCATGCCTTTTTTTGCTTTTTAAAAATTCATTCGCTTTTTCCTTTTTGATTTTTCAAGACAGGGTCTCACTAGGTAGCCCAGGCTGGCCTGGAACTTGCCATCCTCCTGCTTTTCTATTGCTCCTTTGGGCTCTCCCATCACCTTTGATCCCTTCTAAGTGAGACTGGTCAAGGGGAAGAAAGATAAATGTGAAATCAGGAAGTTATTCTAGCATTTGAGGGAGGAAAAGCAAAGACCGATAGTGAAAATGAAGACAGAAGACATCTTTCTCTAAGTACACACTTCTTGCATGAAAGATTTAATGTGCTCCACATAAAAAGACAGAAGCTGTAGAATTCAGCCAGCTAGTTTGGAAATAAAGTAGAATATTAAAATAGATTGCAGTCATTCCTCAGAGTCTGTTGAGGATTAGTTCCAGGACCCTCCTCCAACACCAGAATCTGCAGATGCTCAAGTCTCTTATAGAAAATGGTGTAGGTGTGCCGTTTGCATATGACCTACACATCCTCCATTTACTTTAAATTATCTCTAGATTATTTGTAATACCTGATACAATGTAAATGCTATGTAAATAGTCACTATACTGTATCCTTTAGGGTAAGGACAGGGGAAAAAAATCTGTATGTGTTCAGTACAGATAAAACCCCAGCCCCCAGGTATTTCTGATCTGAGATTGGTTAAGTCCACAGATGAGGGTAAGGAGGACAGTGGACTTTCACTTAAGGACCAGAACTATAGGTTACTGTGAGCCTCTCATTGGGGCATTGGCCAGGCAGATTTCTGTTTCCTTCCAGGTGACATTACATGTTAACATGACCAGCTAATTTTCTGTTTGTTTCTTAGTTTGACATCAACAACCAGATCCAGTTCTGATGCTCTGCAGGGGCGGTATGCAGCTCCTGAACTGGAGGTAAGTTCATTTTCTTTTCTTGTCCTGCTTCAACACAAGACTCATTTCCCATGAAGGCCTTTTGTGTTTGTGTGTTTATCAGTCTGCACTCCATGATCCTGTTTTTTTTCTGCCTGGGGAAGAATAAGATTTTTGTATAGAAAAAGAAATGTCCTGTATATACTGTGGGATTAAAGTGAATGAACCAATTGTTGCATTTCCTCCAACAATGTTGGCTGTCCCCACCAGAGGCTTGGGTAACCTTGTCAGGCTCTACCTTGCTCTTTCCTTAGGTCATAATAAGAGTATGGATGTTTCTTGTTTGGTTTGTTTGTTTGTTTGTTTGTTTTTAACTTCTAGTCTTTTCATCTGTTTTATATCCACCCGTCCATACACAGAATATCTATGAGGTTATGCAACAGCTGTTCTGAAGGAAGAGAGAAAGACAGAGAAGGGAAGGAACTGTACGTACTCCATGCAGACACTGTGCCAAACATGTTTGATACATTGACTGCCTTAATCGTATATCAGTTCCATCAGGTGGGCAAGTCATTGGGTGAAGAATTATGAATAGTAGATACATTGGTGACCGTTTGCCTGCAAGTGCAAAGCATCAGAACAGTCCACAGCTGCTATGTGGGGCTCTTGATGGAACATGTACCATAGTCAGAAAGGTTAGTGAGATAGAGACAATCAGGAAAAGATTTAGCCCTGATCCAAAAATAAAAGTTAAGACAGGCTTCTATTTGCCAGGATATGGTCCCAGAGTCTTATTCTTGACCCTGTTGCCCAGGGGCTCAGCTGCTGTCCTCTGGTCCCTGCTGCTGGCCTTGCCTGGCACTCAGCCATTGGCTGCATTCTAATGATTTCTGTAAGTGGAAGAGCTGAGTGTCTGTCCAGATACAGGCTCTTGACTCTGCAGCTGCATGTCTAGGGATGGTCTTTCCTGCACCTGACCCAGAGATAGTGGACCATTATGAAGGCTTGTCACTCTGCCAGCATCATTTACCAGCTCTTTTTGTCACTTAGAGGAGAAAACTGTGCTGGGATTTGAATAGGTTGTACAGAAGAGAATGGGCTCTAGAAAGTAGGCGTTTGTTCTCAACACTGACTGGGTGGCCACCTGCTGTGGTTGGACCTTTATGGTTTCAATGTCCCTATTGTGTACAGAGAGTTTAAGTTCAAAGAACAGCAAATCTCTAGGTTAGATTTAAGAAAGAATGTTGTTCTTACTTGGAGGGGAAACCCAGTGTTTTCCTTTAAGCCTGTGGGTTTGCTCTCCTGCATCATTTTTCACAGGATACACCTTTGAAAGGACTGATGTTTTCTAGTGGTAACTTAAGCTTCAAAAGAACTAGGACCTCAGCTTACTGTGTCTTGGGCCCACTGCATGAATTAGTGAATCATACATTGCATCACATGATCCAAGGCCTGTCAAGGATAGGGTGCCCCTATTACAAGTTTCCTTGCCATGGAGAAAGGAAACAAGCGCTTGGCCTGGAGCTGTACAAATGGGACGAAGGCTTAAGCTCCCTCATCCTTGGTCCTGCCTCTCTGTTTTTTGCAGTTCACGTATCTTCTGCTAGGAAATAGCAAGAACCCAATGCCTCCCAGACTGGTACACATTGTGCTTTTTACTCTTTATCAGTGTTTCTGCAATCATGTATTCATTTTTCACAACTTCATTTCTTTTCATGAAGATTATCATTTTGAATAAGTAAGAAATACAATATGAAATTCAAAAAGCACTATCCCTCAGAGGCAAGCATCCCATCCATCCATGTTTGCGGCTGATTCAGCAGACTGACTATTTTGTTTGTTGTTTAATTATCTTGGTTTTTCCATGTGCTTTGTTTTTTCTTACTCTGTGTATTTCATTTTCCTTTAATCATTAATCCAAGGTATACTCTTTGGTGATTGTCTTTGATTAAGATATCAGACACATCACATCTTCCAATGCTGAGATTCTCTGCAGGGGCACTGTTGCTCTCAGAAATGTTCTTCATCATTACCTGGCCTCTCCCTTCACCACTCCTTTTTTTCCTTTGTTATACTGGGGTTTGAACTCAAGGCCTCACACTTTACTAGGCAGGTGCTCTACTATTTGAACCACACTGCTGGCTCCGGCAGTCTGATTTTAATAAGAAATTCCTTCATGTCCCATTTCAGATTCTGTCAGCTCCAGCATGTCACGTGTTGTGAATCCTGGACACAATGGATGGGGGTCTCCATCCTGCATTTGGGTCCCAACTCTGTCATTGAGCTAATTTGGTGACTTCAGGAGAGCTATTTAACCTGCCTGACTCAGTTTCTTCAGCTGTGAACAGGAGCCTAATCCTGGCCTCAGAAGTTGAAGAGGATTTGATGAGGTGGCCTGTAAAGCAGAGCCACAGAAGGGAGTGAGGAGAGTACATCCTTGTCATTCACTGTAGTTTCAGGTTGAGTCTTCCAGAATGAAAACAGAGGCAGCATGGTTATTAGTGGAGGGAGGAGCAGAAGGGGAAGGGGCAGAATTGGGAAGAAGGTGAACTTAAAGGGCAGTGCAGGCTGGACAAACCTCACTAACTCCAGGGGTTGTTCCAGAACATAGGCGATCCCTCAGAGTGTACCCAGGTGGTCCTAACGGCTGGGCCTTTTTACACTTTTTACACATGGTCTGTCATTCAATGGGTGTACCCAAGAAGGTCTTGCCTTTGGGTGGGGTGGCTCTGGAGCTGAGCAGAGCCTATAAAGAAAGGAGCAGAAATCTGGAGGTTTTGCTTCCAGCGATCACAGTAATTGCAGTAAGCACCAGGTTCTTTTAAGGGTACTTAAGTGACACATCTTTGCCCGTGGTATTCTCTGTCACCAGCATTTGGGAAAGAACAGATGCTTGGTCACACTTTTTGAGTATGTAGGTTAGGGCAGCTCCAACCATTCTCCCCACAAAAAGCCAAAGAGCTTTACTGATGTAGAAATAGGAAACAGAAAACAGGCATCTAACTCTGTTGCTTTTGCTCCCCCAGGTAGCTCGGTGTTGTTTTTGCTTTGGTCCTGATGGAGAGGGTAAGTGGAGCACTTTCACTCTGGACCCTGCAGATGGTAACTGTCACTTGTAGGCATTTGGGATGCAGACACTGATAACTTAAATGGCAAGGGGAAATTTGGTTTACTGTTTATATACTTTTCTCATTCTCCCTCAAGGGTAGCTGGGTTTTGTTAGCTCGTGCTGGTGTTTTGGCAAGGGAAAAATCACTTTACATTGTGGCTCATATTGAAGTTAAATTGCACTGTGAATTTGGAAAAGCAGATTTTTTTTTTCTTTTACAATACTGGGGTTTGAACTCAGGGCTTGTACTTTGTTAGATAGGGCGCTATCCCTTGAGTCACACTTCCAATCCTTTTGCTTTAGTTATTTTTTGGATAGGGTCTCGTGAATTTGTCCCAGGCCAGCCTGGACCAGGGTCCTCCTACCTGTGCCTGTCACATAGCTGGGATCACAAGTGCACACACCACACCCTGCTTATTGATTGTCGGGACTGGCCTTGGACCACAGTCTTCCTAAGTAGCTAGAACTAGAGATAGGAGCCACTGCACCTGACTGGATGTTTTAGTTGGTTTTTTTTTTTAGGAATGATTTAGAAAATAGTGAGGTTCAGTGCCTCATTTTGGGGACATTTCTTTCCTTCAGCTTATTTTTCTTCTTGGAAAGAAAAAGTCCAGGGACTAGAGAACTCTTGGGCTACTCTCTCACTTTCTGCTAAGGTTCTAATGTGTTTTATGTCTTCAAGGGCTCTTTCTTCTGCCCTGCTAAATTAAGCATAGCAATTTATCCTTCAAGGGAGTTCCTGCGGTGGTGTGGTGGTTTGGTGCTCATGATACAGGTAGAAGTTGCCTGAGGGTACAAATGGCATTTGACATCTTTTCTACTCAGCAGCAGCCTCCAGGAGTGCAGTGAGCAAGTGTTGTGCTGGTGAAGGGGTGAGCGTGCATGTGTTCACTCACTGAACTTGGGTTCCCTTTGTAATTCACAGACACCGAAGATCAGCAGAACGTGAAAGAGGGACCGAGGGTCATTTACGATGAGAAGAAAGGCACTGTCTACAGCTACTCCTATTTCCACTTTGTGTTCTTGTTGGCCTCCCTCTATGTGATGATGACCGTGACCAACTGGTTCCAGTGAGTGACCCTTTTGGGTTTCTTTGGTGGTCCTGGAGGTTGAACTCAGTGCCTTGCACTTGCTCGGCAGGTGCTCTACAGATTAAGCCGTACCCCAGCCCCACATTTGATTCTTTTAAGAATCAAGTTCAGTGCTGTTCTTTAAATCGCCAAGACACAGAGCCAGTCTCCTCAAGTCAGCTAAACTCTGCAAGTCTCACCACACTTTCATCCTTCATAGCCCAGTTTGAAGCTCTTACTGCTAGACTGGCATCCTTTGTACTCTGTCATTGGTGGTGCTCAAGAAGCAGAAGCTTGCTGGAGGTATAGCTCAGTGGTAGAGTGCACACTTAGTATACGAGAGGCCCTGGGTTCAATCCCCAGCATCTAGAAACAAAATGAAACAAAAAAGGAAAGGAAAAGAAAGGTTACCTTCATATGGAAAACATAGTAATTAGAGGGGGACAAAAAGGAATCTTTTTTTAAAGAGAAAGCACCACCCTCTTTTTTTTTTTTTTTTTTTTTCAGTTTTCCTACTTCAGATTTTGTATGAATCTTTTTTTCCATTTTTGAAGTTAACAGTACCTAAATTACCAGACTTTCCCTGCCCCTATGTGGAAATTCATACTATTTGTACAGATCCAAAGTTTCAGTTTGTTTGAGTATAACTTAGGATAGACAGTGTGGCTCATTGCTGGCTTTTTTTTTTTTTTTTTTTTTTACTATTTGAACTCAGGGCCTCACGTTTGCTAAGCAGATTCTCTGTCACTTGAGTTACTCTGCCAGCCCGCTTTTGTGTTGGGCATTTTCTATGTTTTCCAGACAGGGTCTCACAAGCTATTTGCCTAGGCTGGCCTCAAATCGTGATTCAGCTGATCTCTGCCTGCCGAATAGCTAGGATTATAGACGTAAGCTCCTAGTGCCCAGCTCTCTATTGGCTTTTATTCAGTAGATGCTCAGGTGAATCCAAGGTGTCACACTGTTATTAGTGGCAGTGCTTGTAATCAAGTGGGAGAGATAGACCATGATCCAGCACATCAGATAGTGATGGGCACTGGGGAGAAAAATGAAATGAGGCAAAGGAATAGGAGTACCAGTGGGGTGGGGCTGGTAGTTTCAATCCCAATGATTGGAAAAGACTTCTTTGAGATTCTTCCTGAACCTCTTCCAGAAGGAGGAGTTGGGGAGAGAACTTTCAATGCTTCCCAGTGATGCTTTAGGAATTCCTAGGGAATTTTGGGACAGGAAGTGTGAGAAAGGATGGAGGGAGCTATAATCACAAAGGTAGACACTAACAAATGTTGGTTGAGGATATAGAGAAGTTGGAACCCTCTTGCATACTGGTAAGAATGCAAAATGAAACCATATTGGAAATTAGTTTGGCAGCTTTTTTTTTTTTTGTGGTACTGCGGTTTTGAACTCAGGCCCTTGTACTTGCTAGGCAGGGACGCTACCACTTGAGCCACTTTGCCAGCCCAGTTTGGCAGTTTCTTAATTGGTTAAATGTAGAATTACAATACGGTCCAGCAATTCTACTCCTAAGCATATACCCAAGACAAAAAGAAAACTATGTTCATATAAAAATTGTATACAAATGTGCATGGTGGCATAATTCATAACTGACAAAAATTCCTACACAACCCACTGATAAATGGATAAATAAAATGTGCTATATCTATACAATGAAACATTATTTAGCAATAAAATGGAATGAATTGCAGGTTGAGTATCCCTAATCTAGAAATCCAAAGTGCTCTAAAATCTGACATGACCCTTAAAAAGTTTCCCACTTTGGCAAATTTCAGATTTTGGACTTACTCAGCTGGTAACATCTATGTAAATATTCCAAAATCTGAAAAAAGTTGGAAAGACTTCTTGTCCCAAGCATTTCAGATAAGGGATGCTCACCCTGTACTGATAGATGCTACAGTGTGCTAAGTAAAAAACGCCGGTCAAAGGAGGTCACATATCTATACACAATGGAATTTTATGCAGCCATGAAGAAGAACGAAATGTTATCATTCGCTGGTAAATGGATGGAATTGGAGAACATCATTCTGAGCGAGGTTAGCCTGGCCCAAAAGACCAAAAATCGTATGTTCTCCCTCATATGTGGACATTAGATCAAGGGCAAACACAGCAAGGGGATTGGACTTTGAGCACATGATAAAAGCGAGAGCACACAAGGAAGGGGTGAGGATAGGTAAGACACCTAAAAAATTAGCTAGCATTTGTTGCCCTTAACGCAGAGAAACTAAAGCAGATAACCTTAAAAGCAACTGAGGCCAATAGGAAAAGGGGACCAGGAACTAGAGAAAAGGTGAGATCAAAAAGAATTAACCTAGAAGGTAACACACAGACACAGGAAATTAATGTGAGTCAACTCCCTGTATAGCTATCCTTATCTCAACCAGCAAAAACCCTTGTTCCTCCCTATTATTGCTTATACTCTCTCTACAACAAAATTAGAAATAAAGGCAAAATAGTTTCTGCTGGGTATCGAGGGGATAGGGGGAGAGGGAGGGGGTGGAGTGGGTGGTAAGGGAGGGGGTGGGGGCGGGGGCAGGGGGGAGAAATGACCCAAGCCTTGTATGCACATATGAATAATAAAAAAAGAAAAACAAAGGAGGTCACATGATTACAATTATATGACCTGGCTCACAAAAGGCAGATCCATACAGACAGGAAGTAGATTGATGAATGCTAAGTCATGGGCGACAGTGGGAATGCAGGGGTAGTAGCTAAGGGATGCAGGAGGTCTAGAGAGATGAGAGTGTTCTAAAACTGGTTGTGATGGTTGTACAAGCCTGTGAATATAGTAAAAATCATCGAATTGTACATTTGAAATGGGTGTAAATTGTATTGCCATTGAGTTGTTAAAAGAAAAAAGACTTGTCAGGGCAGGAAGAAGGAAAGCACTTAGTAACAGAGAGAGGGACCATTCCCCCATTTTCTTTCTGCTCTGACCATAACTGGCTGTCCTTTTTCCAACAGCTATGAAAGTGCCAGCATTGAAACCTTCTTCAGCGGAAGCTGGTCCATCTTCTGGGTCAAGATGGCCTCCTGCTGGGTGTGTGTGCTGTTGTACCTGTGGACGTTGCTGGCACCCCTCTGCTGTCCCTCTCGGCAGTTTTCCGTGTGAAGATGTCAGCAGGCCCCTTGGATCAGTGGGCCTGCACCCTGAAAGGGTGTCCTTTGAACAAGTGTGCCAGGAGTTTGAGCAGCAACTGGCACCCTGTGAAAAGCTGAGCACCCTAGGCTCTCTTAAGTGGGTCTGAAAAAGCTTTCAGGAAACAGAAAATCTCTGGATTAGCTTTTAAATTTAGAAGTTCAAAAAGATACTTCCAGTTTGACACAAGGGAATTGAGATTTTCAACCAAACTGATCGGGTGATATATGTATTTTCATGTCTCTCCTTAATTATTAGGTAGTAGTTATATTACTGTCTTCCTTGGATGTGTTTTTACCAAAACAAAGTTTGTTCCAAATCTTGTCACAAGGATAAAAGTTACCTTGTCATTTTCATTCTTGTTATTAAAAAAAACAAAAACGAAAACATTGTATAGGCTCACGCCTATAATCCTAGCTACTTAGGAGGCGAAGATCAGGAAGATCATTGTTTGAGGCCAGCCTGGGCAAATGGTTTGTGAGACCCCATCTCCAAAATAACCAGAACAAAATGGACTGGAGGTGTGGATCAAGCACCAGAGTGTGCTATGTCAGCCCAAGCCCTGAGTTCAAACTCTGGTCCCACAGACAGACAAACAAACAAATAAAAGTACCATGCAAAATCTTGAGTCCCCAGCTCCTGAGAGAATCCAGACCCCTTTTACTCACTTCACCTCCTAGAGCCTCATCTCCAGAGGGCTCCTACCCACAGCTCCTGGTATTTATAGGGTACAAGAGAAAGCGCCTGCCTCTAAATTTACTTTCAGTAAATTCAGCTGCTTCCTCCTGTCCCCCCCAGTATTTCCCTTTGAGGTTGTGATGCTGGGAATTACAGCCTTCCCTCTCTGTCCTCACTTTGCCCTGAAGCCCCTTATCCTGGGGGAGGGGGGTGGTTCAGCATCTTTGTAATAATGTGAAAAGCACAATTTGCCTTCATGGCCCTGTGATCCCCACCATATCACTACTTGATCCACGTTACTGCAATAAGTATGGCGCTTATTTGTGGTGTTGGTGTCATTATGGAACAGTACTCATTACTTAGGTTGTATTCTTTGCCTCAACAATGGAGGGCTATAGTTCTGCCTTCTTTGTGCCATTAATAATAATACTGTAAGGACTTTATCAGAACATTACTTCTTGGCTGAAGCCTGTGGCACACACCCCTCTTTTAGGTGTTAAGGTCATCCACTCAGGAGGAACTGAGGCCCTTGAACTTGTGCAAGCAAAAGCTTTTGCTTCCAGCATTTGCAATGTGACCACACCATTAATAGTCATTATGCTTTCCTTGGAGGAGATGTGCTGAGGTGCATATCCCCAACAGGGCTGGCCCGACATACCTGTTAGACAGCAGTGTGAGAGACTAAATATACATAGAAGAAAAGTAGGCTGGTTGAGGGCATTTAGTTAAGTCATACACAGCATCCACGGGAGTTTCCAAAATGCATACCTGCAGAGTAATACAAGATGCACATCTCACTGTTGATGCCCTTGGTCAGGGAAGAGATTTACTTAGTGGAAAGTCTGTTACAGACCCTGATGGAGATGCATGAGGATGTTCCTGTTAGTTTGTCATGCAGGGTAGGACTCCTCTTGAGCTCTCTGGAAGACTCAGCCTAGACAAGTTTTCTGTGCCCATCTGTGTAAGTTGGGCAGAACTGGGTCCCACGTAAGCCTGGCTCTCATGTGCCAAGATGCTTGTGGGAGAAATTGGTCAAGTTCTTCATCCCTCCTCACTCCTTTTCCTTCCTGCCAAGAATTCCAAGGGAGAGGGGAGTGAAAACAGGTCAATTCCTTTGAGAATTTGCCTTATTTACAGATTTTGAGATTCAGTCTTAAGGCACTCAGTGTGTGCATGTGTGCAGTTTGTCAACTTTATCCGTTTTTTCTTTTTGTAGGGCAGAAGTTCTTTGTATTAGCAGTCCAATGACACATCCAGAGTCAAAAAAGGATTAGCTGTGTGTTAACCCTGAGATACCCTACTTAAGCCGGTGGGAGTGTGAGCTCCATGAACTGGGGCTGTTTCAGACAGAGGGGCTGCGTGTGGCAGCTTCCTGGCAGAGGCCACTGTGGTACCTGGTGCAGTGACAACGGGGTTCTGGGGAGCTGAGGTCCCCTTTAGGAAACACTGTGAGAAGAAGATGAAGGAGAGCCTGGGTGGTGGTGTGAGCAGTGTTACTCTGTTTTCCTCCTGCCAGGGTCCAGTAGAGGCTGGGTTTGGCAGCCAGCTGGAATGACTTCAGAACTGGCCCTCACACCAGGTCAAGGTCTAGCTCACAAAGGCCACACATTCCTTGGCTCACCTTTTTTGGCCCCTTTCCTCTGCAGAAAGCAGCTCAGAGAAATGCAAACAAGAGGACAGTGCCAGTGGCAGCTCCTTGTAGCTTCCTTCCTTCTTAGCCAGCCCAGCCACCCTCCTTTTCCAGCTGATTAAGTCCGGGTCTGTAGTATGCAGTTCCCTTCCGAAGGGAGGTGTGACACAGGAGGAAGTGTTACGGTCACTCACATTGTCACTCACATTTTCACTCTCGGCTCACTTTGGCAAGGTTATTGTGTAGTTCAAAGCGACGTGGCTGTACTCTGAGGGCTGAGAAAATGTAGTAAGACGTTGACTTTAATTATTAATTACAATTATTACTCAAACAATTCTCAGGTGATGAGTCAACATTCATAGGTTTGAGAAACCTACCTTTTGTGCTAATGGGACTTAAGAAACTGGAAAACTGTGCCAATTGCTTTGAGTTAACAATAGTGTTAATTTGATTAACTCGCTGATGTCTTTTTTTTTTTTATAAATAATAATAGATCTTTGCTTCTACAAGTTTTTGTATCTAATTGTAAAAGTGCATTCCCTGAAGCTGCTGGTCAGACTCCTTTAGCAATGAAAACTGAAGATTTTTAAAAATTGTGTGTATTTGTGCTCCCTCTGTGCTATGCATCTCACCTGGGAAGTTCTTCCCTCTTTTTTTCATGAGTAAAACACTCAAGGGGGCGGGATTCTTATGAGCGTGTCATTGTACTTAGACATGTCACCTGACTGAAAACCAGACACTATTTTCTATCCTAGCCTTCAGAAAACCTACCATGCCGTTACCAGGTGGAGCTTTCTTGGTTTTGTTCTCACAGTTTCTCGGGAGATTGTCGGAGGAATTGTTTGTAAGAGATATTTGATTTCTTTTCTGGTTTATAAAGTAGCAGGTGTAGGTGGGTGGGGGTGGAAGGGTAGGGTATCACAACTTTGGGATTCTGTTTCCCTTAAGGAATGGCCGGCAGAGTTCCCACTTACAGCATTGTGTATTTCCACTTCCTCACAGGACCCTTCCTTAGGAATGAGCTCCATGTAGTGTTAACTTCCCCCTCCCAAATTGTTACTTTCTGCCAGACTGTTTTCCACCATTGGTGCTTCATGTTACCCTGCAAAGGGGATTCCAGAGCCTGTATTTAAGCTTCCTGGGTTTTTTTGGTTTTTTTTCTTCCTTAATTTTTTTGCCTTTCTAAATAGTATTTCGTTTTTGTGTGTTCTTACGTCCTAAACCTTTTGGAAGTGAAAGAGGGCTTCACTTCATAACCAGTAAGGGTCTGACCTTGAGCTGAGGCCTTGAAAACCCCAGAACACTGAGCCCTCCTCCATCAGGACAATGCGGTAGACTTTGGCTCGTGGAATTCTCTGTAGGATTCTCTGTAACTTCCTGAGTTTTGCAGATATGGGCTCTCTAAAGTTGAAGTTGCGATTTCATGGGACAGAGAGCTGCTAATACAGACCCTAGACATTGCGCTCTCTCTCTCTCTCATTTTTTCCTCAGTAAATCATTCACAGAGACGGTCATTTTGAAAAGTTGAAATATTTGACTTTTACCAAAGAGATATTATTTTTAGTTTTTATTTTAAAGCAAAATCTTTTCAGATAAAACACCCGGGGAAGGGCATACTGTGTATGTTCAAGTCCACTTTGATGGGAGTTTAATCATACTCATAAGGTGAAAACGATGGAAGAATTCTTTAAGGTAATCCTTTGGGATAAAGGATTCTGGGAAATTCTCTCAGGTAAAGAAATCTTACAGCAGATGCATAATATATGTCTTGAGAGCTATTTATAAGAAACTTAAGAGGATTGTTTTTGTTTTCCTTTATTAAAGATTTAAGATTTTTTACTACAAAAATTTTATAGTCATAACTGTTAATTTTTTACTTTTCTGAAACAATCTGTAGCCAAATTTTGTGGTTACATTTTGCTGTATTAGAATTTGAAAATGCAATTATGTGTGGTAAGTCTACTATGTGAAATCTATGAAGGTCTCTGATAAGGTTAGATTTTGCTAACTTTTTAAATAGTTATTTTTCCCCTTTAGCCACAGAGCCAATTATGGATTCGTATTTGAGGTTTTTTTAATTGCTAATTTTTCTATAAAACAGCTGAAGTTGACCAGTCTTTTCCTATGTTAAAAACTCAAAACTTGTTAACTCTGAACTTTAATAAAGTGTAAAATTGAAAACCATGGTCTTCTTTCCCTTTCTGAGAGGTGCATATATAATGTAAGCCCTGCAGTTAGTGTCTTCCAAAGATTCTGCCTTCAGACATCAATCAGGTCTCCTTTAAGCATTGAAGTGTTTGTGCTGATTTTTAATATCGACAAATAAAAATTGTATAATTTTATGGTATCCAATATGATGCTTTGAAATACAGATATACTCTAGAATAGCTAAACTAAGCTAATTGGAATATATTAGTTTTTAATGGGGAGAACACTTAAAATGTAACCTTTTTGTATTAACTGTAGTCACCATGTTGCATAGCAGCTCTTGAACTTCTAACTAAAATTTTGTGTCCTTGGACTTACATCACCAACCCCCCCAGCCCTTGTTAACCACAATTCTGCTCTGCTTCTATGACTTTGATTTTCTTTTTCTTCTTTTTTTTGCTGGGGATTGAACCCAGGACCTCATGCATGCTGGTACAATGCCACTGAGCCACAACCCAAGTTTGACTTTAAAATTTCGTATATAAGTAAATTCATGCAGTATTGTCTCCCTCTGCCTGCCTGGCTTTTCTCAATAATGTCCCCCAGGTTCATACAAGTTGTTGCATGTTACAGGGGTCCTATCTCCCCCGACCCCCATGGTACAGAGGCTTGAACTCAGGGCCCCATACTTGTTCAGCAGGTGCTCTACCACTTGAGCCACTCCATCAGTCCTTTCTTGTGTTGGATATTTTCAAGATAGGGTCTTGCAAACTATTTGTCCAGGCTGGCCTCGAATCACAATCGACTTGATCTCTGCCTCTCAAGTAGCTAAGATTACAGGAATAAGCCACTGATGCCTAGGTAGGAGGCACTTCTTTTTCAAGGCTGAATAGTATTCTATTGTGTATATAACACATTTTCTTTTTATCTGTTCACTCGTCCTCTTCATAGGAGAGTGGCAAAGTCACCTTGCAAAAGACTGTGTGGTATGAGATTTTTGCAGCTGTCTAGATGACTTTCCATCTTATTCAAAGGAGAAGCCAAATCTTTACAGTGGCTTAAAAAAACCTACTTCATACATGGCCCATCCCTGCCTCAGTTACCTCTTTGACTGCACTGCCTATCCCCCTCCCCTTGCTCACTTCATTCCAGCATCCCTGGCTTCCCTTGCTGATATTCATGAAATGTGCCCTTCCTGAGGGGAGAGGGGAATGCCTCTCCCCTGGATTGCCACTGGGCTCCTTCTCTCATCATCCTCACACTTTTGCTCAAATATTACCTTTTCAGTAAACTTCTCCTTGACTACTTTTAAGACTTTGTCCCCTCCTGAATCCCCTACTCCACTTTTCTGCTTTACTGTTTTCCAGAGTACTCATCACATCCGGCCTGCTCTTTATTTTCTCATTTGCTCACATAAAGTACCTGAGGACAGGGATTTTTATTTGTGTCTATTCCTGTGTCCTGAGTGTCTAGAATTATGCCAGGCATGTCAGAGGTACCCAACAAACGGGGTGAGTGAGTAACTGAACAAATGAATGGGTGAAGAAGGATTTGTGAACTGCAGTAATAGAAGACGAGGCTAAAGAGGCTTAGTGCCCTGTGAAGGGCTGTATATGCCAACTGAAATGCCGAAACTATTCATTTGGCAGTGTGATACGGGATGGGGTAATAGTTGTGTGATGGGTGGTACCTTCTAGACGTGTGTGTGTGTGTGCTGGAAAGCAGAGATTTGAGTATCTGAACTTATATCAAGGATTGAGGGTTCAGCTCAGTGAAAAAATACATGCTTAACATACTCAAGGCCTTTGGTTCAATCCCCAGCACTCCCCTGTCCCCCACAATTATACCAAGGTCATAGGAGGCCAGGAAACTGTAAGCAATATGACCATGTGTTAATAATATCTTTAATAATTAAGATTACAAGTCAATAAGAAAACAATATAATTAATAAACACAAAAATAATGTTTAGCCTCCTTACTAGTAATCAAGGAAATTTTGTTTCACCAAATTGACAGGTTTTGACTAAGTGTTGAAAATGATGTTGGAAATGGAATTTTTCATGTCGTGTGAGTGGCTCAAATGGCCTTGGTTTAGCAGTATGGATCAAATCCCTTAAAAACTGGCACTCCAGCCAGGCATGGTGGTACACACCTGTAAACCCAGCACTCAGAAGGCCAAGGTAGGAGGATCATGAGTTTGAGGTCAGTGTGGACTACATAGCTAGACCCTGTCTCCAAATGAATAACTAAGTGAGTGAATAACAAAACACACCTTTCAACCTGACTTGTGATTTAGAGAATTTCCCTAAGGGAAGAAAATTCCCTGAGAAATTAATTTTACATGATTATAACAATTGTAAGAATATCCTGCAGTGTTTATAAAAACAAAATAATAGAAGTAATTAAAATCCATCTAGAATATCTATACATACAAGTGATACATAGCTAATAAAATAGTGTTATAGAGAAATGTATTTTTGATATTCTTAATATTCTGCTGAATGTGTTGCAGATGAGTTGTAGGAGCAATCATGAATGAGGAGGGAGGGAGGGAAAGAATGGTCTTCCTAGATTTCCTTTCTCAATTCTAGTCCATTCTGGAGGGCCATCTTAGTGAAACAGTGACAATAGCCACTGTTGAGCTCATAATGTCCCTGGTATTCTCAAAGAAATCCTATAACCTTACTGTTCTAATTCCACTTTACACATGAGGATCAAAGGCAACCTTTTTCCCAAATCCTTACTAAGTATATTTGCTTTTACAGAAGCTGACAAATCCCCAGCCTCTCTCCTCAGCCCTTTTTCCTACCTCCCCTGCACTGCTATTCCTACCCCCAAGACCTTCCCATGGGTCATTCTTTCCTTCTCTATGTACTGTTTTTTCCTGGCCTCTGTATTTGTGTATACTGTGCTGGAAGGAATTGCATTTGACTAACAGGCACGTAAGGCTTGAACCCTTGGGATGTTGGTTAAGCAGCTCAAGGAAGTCAGGCCAAAAATTACTGTGGATTTCTGACTTTCCCCTCAGTGGCCCTCAGGACTGCCTTGCAGATCTGTCTCATCTTTGTTCCAGCCTAAAGTCTGAGAGAGGGGCTGGACTGCATGTTTTAGGGCAGGAAATACCACAATGAGGCTGGAATATCTTGTTATTGCCAGAAAACAAAAATACTTTCAAAGACCCTTTAATGACACACTAAGTTACTCCTAGTTAGGACTTTTATCTAGAAATAAGTTTTGTAATTGTTGTAATATTTTGTGTATATTTTCTTGCTTTTGAAGGTGAGTAGAGACTACTATGTTAGACTCCAAATCTTAGTTAAAAAAAAAAAAACTGACAAGACAGATAATTAAGTTTAGACTCAGTGTTCAAATATTTATACTTACATTAAATTTAAGCTTAGCGTATTTTAAGTGTTTAGTAAGATTTTTGTGTGTAGACTAGAAGTGTAAGTCTGCTCTATTTTTTTTTCCTGAGGGAATTGAGAAATCCAGTTTAATTTAGATTGTAGTTTGAAATGACTAAAACTTAATTTTAAAAGTTTGACAAACATTTAGGCATTCATTATCAAGTTCATAAGGCTGTTAGGCATTAGTCATTATCTACTCCAAAGATAAAAAATAGTAAATATACAAGTTTAAAGGCCTTATAAAACTGAAGCAAATACTTATTTTATTACACTAAAGCTCTCGACATGAAAAGAACTCAGCTGACACCTTGCAGGTGGTAGGTGTCTCAGTCAATGTGGTAACAAGCACCTCCGTGGTTTGTGATGTAAGTCGTGGGCTGTCTGCAGCTCTGCTCTGAGTTCCTCTTACTCTGGGACTAGAGCTGTGTTTTAGTTGCTATTTGGGATATTGTTGATTTCCTGGGAGAGAAGAATATGTCATAAACATGATGAGTCTTAATGGTTCTGCTTGGAAGTGGCACACGTTACTTCTTGTCATTTGCATTGGTTAAACAAGTGTCACGGTGACTTTTGAGGCCAATAGGGTGGGATGTATAACCCTCCCAAAAGGCTGCAATAAGGCAGGAAAGCCTTAACCTTCCCTGGGGTGGGGCAGCAGATACCATAAGCAATCTACCATAATGGGAAATAGAAAAAATTTTAAAAATTCTTAGGATTTACTTTTCCCTAGCACATGTGCTGTCAGAAGTGATAGCTTCTGGTGATTAGAATTGTGATACTTTTTGTTGTCTTTGAAAACTTTCTACCATGAGTATGTATTTCTTTTGTAACCGAATTAAAATTTTTTTTTCTTTGACACTGGGCTAGGAAACGGCTTTCCCCATCTGTAAAATGGGGTTGACATTATTATGCCTAACTCCAAATTAAAATTTTTTATAAAAGTTTAAAATTAAGCCAGGCACCAGTGGCTCACACCTGTAATCCTAGCTATTCAGGAGGTAGAGTTCAGGAGGATTGTAGTTTGATGCCAACCTGGGCAAGTTGTTCTAGAAACCCTATCTTGAAAAAAACCCATCACAAAAAATGGCTGGTGGAGTGGCTCAAGGTGTACTCCCTGAGTTCAAACCCCAGTACTGCCAAAAAAAAAAAGAGAAAAATTTTAAATTAAAAACTTCATTTGTAGCTAGATTGAAATGTATAAATTTCATTTAACTATTTGAAAAAAAGGCCGTGGGTAACTAATATGTATTTTTCCCCATTTTTATTAGGATATGTTCATTGTACGTTGGGGGGGGAGTCATTGTGACAATTCCAAATAGCCTTACATTGTACATTGGTTAGATTACCTCCAGCATCTCCCTCCTGCTAGCCCCTCCCCACCCCACTTGAAGCAATTGCAAAAGGTTTTATCTATTTCATGTATGCCTATGAAGCCTATCAACCATGTTCCCTCACCTTCATCTCCTTCACTCAACCTCCCCTTCTGAAAACTACCCCCCACACACACACTGCACATATCGAACTAACGTGGATTTTTAATACAGGAAGGGTGGTATGTGTAGAGCACTGCTTTTAGAAAGGCACATCTCACAACACTGAGGAAAATGTGTATTGGAGTATTTATGTCGTAGGTGTATCTATTCAGCATGTTAGCTGTGAAATATTGCCTATGAAATGGAGTGTGTTTGTTAAATAAGTAAATCAGTAAATGACAAATGGTGGTCAGTTGGGTCAGGAAAGGTTTCAAGGTATCTTGCATTACAGGATACATTCTTTGGTGGTTATTTGGTTGACGTCATGAAATTCTGACTTATGCCACCAGGGAAGATTATATTTCTCTTTGGCAGGAGATTTACTGCATATTGTCATAGTAAAACTTTTGTGCTTGACTCTTCATTTGCTTCTGATTTTACAGTCAATACTGATCTTTCCTGATGAACTAGCTTTTTATGATCCAAATTGGATCTGTAACTAGTTGATTGTTGCCATCCCAATTCTATTTGGGACAGGGGTCAAGATAAAATCAGACTTTCAGTTCCCTCTTCCTCCTCTCATTTGGCTTTTCAGTGTATTCTGAATATCTGTAATGATGACTCCAAAGGACTTTTCCTTTGTCCCATGGTCACAAGAAAAACCACAGGGCCACATTGATGGCTGGCTGGAAAGCTCCTACACTTCAGATAGTTTTTGAATTGCACAGACTTTAGATCAGTTTTGCAAGAAGTCTCTTGACTCAGTCCGAGAGTTCTGCCAAATAAATAGTGATAGAATCAGTCTCTCAATTTTTCATTCCTTATTCCAAGTAGTAACTTCATTTACATGTCTTTCCCTCCCACCCCACCCACTGAATGGCCTTTTCTTGACCCATGTGATGACATCTCTTGAGTCATTTCTTCTTTTCCATATCTAAGGCTGTTATCATAGGTCACCACAGTGACTCCAAGACCACTGTGACAACTACCTAACTGGGTCTCCACATCTTCATAAACCCCCAATCCATTCTCAGCCATGGTGACTCAGTTTTTCTTAAACACTCTTCTGTGACAATGAAACTTCCTTCTCCTGAACACTTTTTTCACCTGTTTCTACCAGATCCCTAATGTTGAAGATTCTATTTAGACAGCACACTGCCTGGGAAGCATTTCATGATGGTCCTGTCCTTAGTCCAGCCCCCTGATCTGATTTACACTGCTGACTGAGCATGGCACTTCTCCCAGTACTGTGATTGTCTATACATATGGGGGTATCCCTCTCCCCTAGAAGACAGAGATGTGGTTCTGGTTTTCTTATACCGTTGTGTACCTACCCTAGCTTGACGCTGGGATGTACAATTGTACTAAATGAATGAATGATGTCTTTGAAGGAAAAACTGGTAACTAGAGTATGTTGGTTATTGATCCAGGATACTGGGAGGTGTAGAGTGTATTGTAGTGAGAGGTGTACCACCATCTCACTGTGCCATAAGGAAGGGAATGGATCCTATTGGGTTGTCTGTCCATCTACATACAATACAACTGCCTTCTTTCCTCCTCTCGCCTCCACATGGTCACAGGAATGGGCTTTTGATAGAGCTGCTCAAAAGAAAGACTGCCTAAAACCACTCCCTACCTGGGGTGGGGGCGGGGCATTCACGGAATTGGTTTAGGATGTCCCTTGACTCAAGGTAATTCAATCAGCATTGCTTCCCCAGAAACTTGGAATCAGGACACAGAATCATCTCTCTGCAGGAGATGATTATAAACAAACATGGGCTGTGCCCATAGTTGTTTTCTGCCACTTGAACCAGAGAAGCCAAGAAGTATGTTTGCAAGAAGAAAAGGTAAAGCTGTCTGTGAGCTATAAGAAACAGCTTGGATTTCTTTTCCAGATTTGGATCTTCCAGTGGTGTAACTGATTTCTTGACCTTGATGTTCCACAAAACACTCTTGCAGACTTCTATGCAATTTCCTTAGAGCCTTGCCCTAAATCTGCCTGCAAAATAAGGATTATGGAAATAAGTGAAGCCCACCCAAATGACAACTTCCTTGCTAGCAAGCCAACTCAGTCAGCTCCCTCACATTTAGCAGACTTAAGGTAGCAGAGAACTGGGAATGTGTTATAATGGGAAAAACGGAAGACTCTTAAGTTTTTGCTGATTGAATGCTGGTGGTGTGGGGAAGCTGCAAGAGGGCTTTATATGCATAAAACTGACCCACAACCTGCAGCAACTTGCCCAAGAAGCCAAACTACTACCTAGCAACCAGTCCAGGAGCCAAATAACCCCCATAGCAGTGGGCCCACAGGGGCTAGAACTCAATTAATGACTGACAGCTTCCCTAACTTATTTTTTTGGTACCAGGGATTGTGCCAAAATTCTAGGAAGAATTCTAGGTGATCAATTAGGGCTACATGTGTGGCTTTCTCTGGTTAGTCTAAAGTTGGAAGTGGGAACAAAAATTAGGGAGGCTGGCTGGGTGTGGTTGTGCATGTCTATAATCCCAGGTACTTGGGAGGTGGAGGTGGGAGGATCATGGTTCAAGGCCAACCTGAACAAAGTTAGCATGAGATCCTATCTGAAAAACTAAGAGCAAAAGGACTGGGGTGGTGGCTCAAGTGATAGAGAACTTGCCTAGCAAGTGCTAGGCCCTGAGTATAATCCCTTCTACAAAAAAAAAAAAAAAATTAGGGAAGCTGTCAGTCATTAATCGAGTTCTAGCCCCTGTGAGCCCATTGCTCTAGAGGTTGTTTGGCTCCTGGACTGGTTGCTAGATAGTAGTTTGGCTTCTTGGGCAAGTTGCTGCAGGTTGTGGGTCAGTTTTATGCATATAAAACCTGGCCATTTATGCATTCACACCTTATGACAATACCTCTCTTCCTTCACTTCCTAAATTTCTCTAATTAAGGGCATAAACATGTGCAGAAATACTTTCTGCTTTTGGAAGGAGGGTGTTTTAGGACAAGGGGATAATGTGCAGTTATTATTTGGAGATGGGGAAAGGACAGGAACATTTCCTGATTATATATTAGTTTTTTAAAAAATCAATCCTAAATGTATATGAGCTTATTTCTCATTTGCAAAAAGTCTGAGGCAGGTATTCTGGCTAATGGACAGCTTTCCACTATCCAGGAATTCAGGCACCCAGGCTCCTTCCATGTCGTAGCTCTCCAATTCCCTAGGACCTACCACCTGTATCTATTGGTAGAAGATGAATGACAACATGGAGGAGGCATATCTACTCCTTAAGCCCTTGCCCAGATTCCCCTGGTGAGAACTTGTCACATGGCCATGCCTAGCTGCAAAGGGCAGCTATGTATCAATGAAGAAGAGATGGATTGGTAAATACTAATGTTCTCTGCTTCAATCTTCAATCCACCAGCATTTCCCATAATTCTTATTTAATGAACACCATGATACTCAGAGGTATATTAGTTCTACTTTATAGGACAGGAAGATGAGACTTGCCAATGTCTCACAGCTACTGTGGAGAACCCAGGATTGGACATCAATCCTGTTTGACTCTTACTCTTTTCCCATATCACGTTTTGACTCCACTGGTGGAATATTTGGAGCTCAAATTCATAACTAGGATGAATAATTATATTCATATTATAATTTGATTATTATGGTTAGCTTTCTCCAAGTGAATCAGAATTACCTAAGGGGCTTGTTTAAAATGGTTAGTGCCTATCTCCACTCCACTAAAGCTTTATTTAGCCAGTCTGATAAGGCCCTAGAAATGGGCATGGAAACAAGCTCACAACATATGCAGAGGTGCTATAATGTTTGTTATATGCTAGAGGAACTAGCTTTTTTTGGGATAGGGGAAACAATTAGGTAGATTATTAGTTGTGTTTGGAAAAGTGACCCTCTCTGGGATTGGGAGTCGTGATCAGTTTACGAAATCCTTCAAAGTGGAATTCTCCAGGGTGGCTTCCACCCATCCTCAGGAATGAGGTCGTAGGAAGGGATTTCAAGGAATGGTGAGTATAGATAATTCTGTGCCTACCCTAGTGGCCCTATTCTCTATCCAATGCCCACTCAGTTTGTCCTTCCAGTTCTCAAGTTGGGGTCACTGTTGGATCTCTCTAATGGTTACCTTTAGGACCGTAAAGAATTTCAACCCAACTTTTCTAACACCCGTGTAATCAGGTAATTGGTGACAGTGGCTATCTAGGCCACTTGTTCAGCCAATTTATCACTGTCTTCACAGAAGGTAGACCGTTCTAGAGCTGTGAGGGAAGCAGAGAGTGAAGGTACCTGCTCTTAGCTTACAGTCCAGCAGGATAATCCTACTGTTAGTAATGAGATCAGCCGTCTACTGGGTACTTTTTATACATTAGCTTATTTAATTTCACAAACAACCCTGAGGTATAAGCACTGTTGACCCTTTTCTAGAAGCCGAGGTTCAAAGACGTTGATTAATCAAGGTGACCCCACCAGTGAATGGAACTGGTATTTGAATCCAGGTCAGTCTGAATCTCAAGTCCATACTGTTAGGTACCCTGAGCAGAGGACTGAGTGATGGAGCTATGGACGGAATATTTGTGTTTCCCCCAACTTCTTATGTTAGAATCCTAGCCCCCAAAGTAATGATATTTGAGGTGATTAGGACATAAGAGCAGACTCCTCATGAATGGTATTAGTACTCTCATAAAAGAGACCCCAGAGAGATCCCTGACTCCTTCCACCCTGAGGACAGTGGTATATGAAACAGGAATTGGGTCTTCCAGCCATGCAATCTGCTAGTGCCGTGATAGTGAACTTGTCAGCTGACAGAATTGTCAGAAATAAATTTCGGTTTCTAAACTATTCAGTCTCTGGTATTTTGTTATAGATGCTTGAACAGACTAAGACAGATCCGTTATGGTTTGGATATGAAGTGTCCCCCAAAAAGTTCATGAGTGGGAGCTTGCTCCCTAGCTGGTGGTGCTGTTTTGGGAGGTTCTGAAAACTTTAGGAGGTAGGACTTAGCTGGAGGAAGTAGGTTATTGGGAGCAGATCTTTGGAGGATATCTTGTGTCTGGCTCCTTCCTGTGTCTCTGCCTCCTGTCTTCCCAGAAGCGAACAGCCTCCACCACATACCGCCACTGTCATGTTGTATTCCCTCACTATATGCCCAGAAACATGGAGCCAAATGACCATGGGAGAACCCTCTGAGACCACAAGCCCAAATAAATCCCTCCTCCCTTAAGTTGTTTATGTCAGGCATTCTGTTATAGCAATGAGAAAGCTGACTAATGCATGACCCCCTAGAAGTATAAGTGTTAACTTTGAAGGTATAATGAAGTTGAGAATCTTGAGAGAAGGAGATCACCCTGCATTATCTGGTGGGTGTCACACTGTTGAAGCAAGAGGTAGCTTTCTGCCCTGCCCCACATTCATCCATCATTTCCAGCCTTCCTCGGCATGGGGCTCCCAGAATGAGGCCATGTTGTTAATTTTATTTTAATGTGTGTGGAAATGACATCTTCTGCTCCTTTTAACAATGAATTAACTTTCTGACCGACTCTTCAAGAACCCCCAGACATCCTTCCTTTCTTTAATTTTCCCCATTGGCAGCAGAGGCAGAAATCTCATGGAATGTTTGTGAGAGAGCCACAGGAGTTCTAAATGGCTTTGCTTGCAGAGAGTAACTGCACTTGACCTTCCTCTGTTTTATGTATTTTGCAATGCTCTTGCCTGGCCTTCATAAATACACCTGGGACTGAAATTGCCTTTACCAAATGTCAGCATGGTGGCATTAGATCTAAAGGAAGTAAATGTAAAATAGCAAAAATACTCTTTTTTGCTATTGGGAAACTTGGGAAACTTGGGAAATTTTTGCTCATATGTTCATTCCTTCAACAAAATTGTCAAGAACCTTAAATGGAACAAGTCCTGCCCTCAGCTTGCTGAAAGTCTAGTTGCAGGAACAGAAAATAACAAACAATTATGGTGTGGTGTAATCTGTACCACAGCCTGAAAACTGAAAACTCAGAAAAGATTGAGTTAATGATTGATGGTTTCATAACAAATAATTAAAATAAGGAATATTAGAGGGTTATTCTTAATCCTCCAAAATCATCAAGAAGGATAATGTTGCAGTTTGGAGACTGAGCAAGGCTAGAGCTGGCGTTGCATTTAAGCTATGCTGTGTGAACTCCAGCTTCACCCTAGTAGCAATGACCCTTACTGTTTTATCTGCTTAATTCCTCCTAACCTTTTTTTTTTTTTGTGGTAGTGGGGCTTGAACTCAGGGTCCCACACCTTGAGCCATGACACCAGCTCTTTTTTGTGAAGAGTTTTTTTTGAGATAGGGTCTCAAGAACTATTTGCCCAGGCTGGCTTCGAACCCGATCCTCCTGATCTCTGCCTCCTGAGTAGCTAGGATTACAGGTGTGGGCCACCAGGACTGGGCCCAACCTCTTAATGATAAAATGTCTGCTGAAGATTATGTCAATAAAACTCTCACATTGGGGTTGAGAGCCATGTTTTAGGACTTTGGGTGTGAAACAATTGAACATAGGGAGAAGAGGGCTCCACTCTCCTTTTTTTTTTTTTTTTCTCTTGCTTTTTCTGATTTGTTCAGTGCAAATTACTAAACAGAGCCATGCCATCAAACCCTGGAGAAGGGCTCTATCTCTGCTTTCCCCCTGGTTTGTAGAGGGATACAATCTTTGAAACACACTTTTCTTTTTCACAACTGGAATTAATGTGTGCTGCCACCTCACTCATTTGAAAACCCTTGTGTATAATTTCTAGTCAGGGTCACTTGGTAACAAGCTTTTGTGGATAGCCAAGCTATTGACTAGGTGAAGAAATTTAGCTGTGTTTCTCTGTTTGCAGTCACTCCTTTAACTTAGCATGAAGAAGCTGACTGAAGAAATGGGGCGCAGACAGTAACTGTTAGCTGGGGAAGGGCGCTGAACACTGGACTATCTCGCAGGCACTCAGAAGCAGGAGTGTGGGTAAGAGCATGCAGTCTAGTAACAAAAGCGACTGCATGGGCAACCACACCAATAGGTGAGCTACAGCATGGCAGAAGTGGACCCCATCAGATGGTGACCTTTCTACCTACAGACTTGTCTTCTCCTTAAAATGGGCTCACGGAGGATGCACATGGACTAGTCTCAGGAGATAATAAATCGCTAGTAAACTGAAAAAGAAATATTGATGCGCACTGGGAGTCCATAGTGCAAACTAGAAAAGACACTTTGGCAGCCCTAGGGGTTGAATTCAGGGCCTTGCACTCGCTAGGCAGGCATTCTACCACTTGAGCCACTCTACCAGCTCTTCTTGTGCTATTTCTTTTTGTGTTATTTTTTGAGATAGGCCCTCCCTTTATGCTGGGGCTGGTTTGGACCTCCTATACATAGCTGGGGATGACAATTGTGTACACCACTGCACCCAGTCATTGCTTGAGATGGGGTCTTGTGAACTTTTTGCCGGGGCTGGCCTTGAAACTCTATCCTCCTGATCTTTGCTTCCCACGTAGCTAGGATTACAGGCTTGAGTCACTGTGTTCAGCTAGAAAAGACAATTTTTAGCCTACCAAATTTGGAAAGAATACAAGAAAATAATGCAAACTTTTGATCATCATTTTTTGATATAGGTACATATTGCTGCCGAGAGGGTTCCTTAAGGCTTTCTGGAATCAATTCAACAATATCTATCAGGAACTTTAAGAATATTTTAACTCTTTGGTCCAAAATTCCAAGCCCTGAAATGTATTCTAAGGCTATAAAGAGATCATAGAGTTAGACAGTTTCAATAAAATGTTGGCCAGAAAAAAATTACTTATCTCAGGAAAAAATTAATATTCTCAAATAGGGCAAGAACGAAGCTGATGACATAGGAAAATGTGTTATGCAGCTATTAAAAATCATGCTGTCAAAGAATTATTAACATGAACAAATATTTTTTTCTACAGTATTAATTTTGGGGGCTTAGGGAGCCCAATGTAGAATTGTACACAAATCATAACTATACACATAAAGACTGGAAGGACATTTTTCAAAATGCAAAAACTGGTCATTTTAAAGGAGTGGGATTATAGGATTATTTTCTTCTTTATACTTCTAAACATTCTAAAGTGAGTTGTACAATTTTGATAATGAGGGGGAAAATGTCATTAGAAAATGATTGTACCTGATTAGTTGCAGCTTGCACTCTGCAACTAGCTGATCCTATGCCTTGGGCAAGTGCCAGAATTCACAAGCCTGGAAGGCCTGCCAGGAAAGATGTGGCTCACCAAAAGGAATTCCACCCTGGGATGGGCCTGGCCAGGCCCTGCTGGACAAGGGAAGATACAGAGAAGCCTGCTACAACACTGTTTTTCAGGTGCATTCCCAAATTGAGCTGTGCCTACCTAAGGATTCCCAGGGCCCTAAGTAAAGGTTAATTGCTAGTACTGACCTCAAAATTCAGCCAAATGCCACCTGGGCTCTGGGGCTGTATGCACAATGCTGGCTTGGAGAGTGAGGGAAGGTGGCCTGGCAGAAGCTCAAGTGACTGGGTTTCCTCATCCTCTTCTGAATGGCTGTGAGCAGCTGGGGATAATATCACACTTGGTTCCAATCGAGCCACTCCAGCCAGGTGTCCAGATTTCCACTCAAATGCATTTGAGGCTAGAAGTGCCTCCTGCTGTATTGTCTTGCATGTTTCCGCTCTGACCAGTGACATCTGCATTATCTGGGAGCAGGTGGGACATGAAGGAGTTCCACCTCACTCCTGTGAATGTGGAATGAGAATGTGTTCTAACATAGCATAGACGTCAAGAGCCACTGAGTCTGAACTCGCTTCTCAGGAGTTGGACCTCAGACTGGGTGGTCACAGGGTAGAGGGAGTGGAAGCCCGTGGGAAGCCTCCCTTCAATCAGGTGGGAGGGAGGCACAAGTGGCTCCGAGGGGAGTCAAGAGCACCTGGACAGAGCTCTGATTAGTGGCTCAGTTCTGCTCTTTAGGGCAAAAGGGGCTGGATGATAAGGCTGTTCCACGACAACTTTCTCTAGGGATGTGAGGCTTTGTGCACAGTCTTGTCCTGTCCCTCACAGGGTCTCTGCAGCTTGGTAGGAAGCAGAAAATCTTATTTTAATTTTCCAGATGGTTTTATTGTGGGGGAGGGGGCGCTGGAATGTTGCCAGCTGGCTGAACAAGCTCAGGACCCTCTCCTTGCTTTTGTAGTGCCAGCTGGTTCTCCAGCCAGCTATGAAGGCTGTGCCCACACACCATTCCAGGTCCCTGGAGAAGTGCCAGGAATTGGGCTGTTGGTTTTTCTCATCACAGCAGAGACCCTGCCTTGTGGTTTCTTAGAGGTACAGAAAGACCTGGGCCTCTCTGCCTCTTTTCTTTTTTTCTTCTCTCTCTCTTTCTCTCTCTCTCTCTCTCTCTTCCCTTCCATTTCCTTTCCCTTCCCTCTCTCCCTTCCTCTTACCCTCCCTCCTTCCCTTCCTTCCTTCTTCCATCCCTTCCTGTCTTTCTCCCTTTCTTCCTTCCCTTCCTCCCTCTTTTCTCCCTCCCTCCCTTCCCTTCCTCCCTCTCTCCCTCCCTCTCTCCCTTCCTCTCTTCCTTTTCTTCCTTCCCTTCCTTCCTTCTTCCATCCCTTCCTGTCTTTCTCCCTTTCTTCCTTCCCTTCCTCCCTCTTTTCTCCCTCCCTCCCTTCCCTTCCTCCCTCTCTCCCTCCCTCTCTCCCTTCCTCTCTTCCCTTCCTTCCCTTCCTTCCCTTCTCCCTCCCAGATTTATTAAGGTACAATTGATGAATATGGGCCACTTTCATTTGGGAGAGTTCCCAATATATTAAAAATTGCAGAAATGTCAAAACAAGTTAATGTATCAGTCTTTTAAAATTTCTTATATTTAAAAAATTAATGCTTAAAAACATGCAACATGAATATGGATGTAACATTGTACAGTTTGCTGGGGCTGCCATAATAAAGCACCACAGACTGGTGGCTTAAACAACAGAAATTGTCTCCCAGTTTTGGCAGCCAAAAGTCTGAGATTGAGGTGTTAGCAGGGCCTTTCCTCTGAGACCTTTCTCTATGATTTGTAGACATGGTCTTCCCTCTGTGTCTACGACCAATTTTCTCTCTCTTATAAAGACACCAGTCTTACTGGATTAGGGTTAATCTTCATTAATTCATTTTAACTTAGTTACTTCTTGACTCTATCATCCAAAGACAGTCACATTCAAGGGGGGTTAGGACTTCAATGCATGAATTCAATCTGGGTGTGGGGGATAACTCAGCCCATAACAAACACTATTTGAAAATAATGTGAAAATTCTAAAGTAAAGCCCTCTCATGAATGTAAAAACCAGGCCCAGTGGCCTTCCTGCCCCCATCTGTATCTATGTCCTGAACTCTTAGACCATCTAAGTGTGCAGCAGAAGGGGTCTGATTGCTCCTGTGTTCATATGTTGTCTCAGTCTGTTCAGAATGCTATAATAAAAATACCACAACCTAGGTGGTTTCTAAAAAACAGAAATTACTTTTCACAGTTCTGGAGGCTGAAAAATCCAAGATCAAGGTGTGGACAGACTCATTGTCTGATAAGGACCAGCTTTCTGGTTCATGGATGGTGCCATCTCATTGTGTCCTCACATGGCAGAACAGGCTTTCTAGCTCCCAAGGTCTCTTTTACAAGGGCACCAAATCCAATCACAAGGACTTTGCCCTTATGACCTAATCATCTCCCCAAAGCCTCACTTCCTAACATCATCACCTTGGGGGTTAGGATCAGAACATATGAATTTTGAGGGGACACATGCATTCAGTCCATGAGGTGGGATCGGGGAGAATTATTACCCTTCTCCTTGCCCTGATCTGGTTGGTTCCTGGCCTCTGAATTAGTCTCCAAGCAGCTAGCTTACGATTCATTGCTTCAGGCGTGCAATGTGCTGTGAGAAGGTAGGACTGGTTTAGGCTCTAAAGGCCCAAACCACTTCAGGATGGATGGGACTCCAGATCTTGCCAAAGTATTTTGGCCTTGGGAAGGAGTGTGATGAGAGAGTAGTTTCCTCTGGAGAAGCAGAAAGAAGGAAAGAAGGAAGAAGGAAAAGCCATGACAGTGCAGAGATGGTGGTTCCTGAGGTAAGAGGAGATGGTCCTGAGGTTTGTAAACTAGAAAGAGCCCTGGAGACCCCAGAGAAGAAATGGCTTGTGTGGTGTGTTCTGACAGAGTGGACCTTGACTTCTTGAGGTGCTTATCATGCCTGGTCTAGATCAGAATGAGCTCCTTCCCAGGACAGCCATTGTGGCAGCAGTGAGTCTTCGACCTTGAAAGGACATCACATATCCAGTGACTGTGGGCTGAAGAGGACAGCGATGTCTCCCTGGACACACAGGCCAGCAGCACTGCTCACCTCCAAGGGGGTGCATCCACATTGGGGTCTGTGTGGTGGGCAGAGGTGGAATTCCAGATAACCCCTCTCTCCTGTTCCCTGGTTCACCAATCAAACACTAATTTTGGTTCTGCTTGGCAGGGACTTTCCAATTGGAATTAAGGTGACTAATCAGCTGACTTTACACTGGAGAAGCAGGCTACATTCTACAGGTGGGCCCAATGCAATCAAGCAGGTGAGGAAGTGAGACGAGGTCAAGAGAGGCAGGAGGAGGTAAAGTCCATGCTCAAGCCAGCGAAGGATCTGATGCTTCGTTGCTGATGAGCAGGTACTGGAGAAAGGACACGAAGAACTAAGAGTGAACCTGGCTCACAGCCAGCAAGGAAATGGAAACCTCAGTATCTCAGCCACAAAGAACACATTGACCAACAGCCTGAATTGACCTGGGAGAGGACTCTTTCCTGAGGCTGATCCATGCCCAGCTCGGCCAACACCTAATTTTAGCTGGAGACCCCATTGGACTTCTGACCTACAGAAACCGTGAGGTAATGAATTGGTACTGTTGTAAGCTATTAGATTTTGTTGTAAGTCATTAAGGTTGTGGTAATTTGTTACAGCCCTTGGATGGTGCACCTGCAGTTGCACAGGCACAAAGTGACAATTAGGCGGCCCCTCCAGACGCCTATATGACTACGATACTGAAGACCCCATTCTCCAGCATGGTGAGGCAGCCAGGTCTCGGGCACTGAGAAGGCTTCTGGGAGAGGTGTATAAGGGACTAGGTGTAAGGAAAGGTATACAGTTCTGTAAGGTTACAGGCACAAGCTCCCCAGTCAGGCCAATTAACCATGTCCCAATCCTGCTTTTTTCCCCCTTCTAGACACACTTCTCAACCTCTCCATGTAGTAGATTCCTGATGTTTTAAACGGAGCTGTTAAGAGGATTTGTTTTTTGTTTGTAAGGCTTGTTAAACTCAGGAGAGCAAACTGGCATGCAGCATGTGTATAATCCAGCTCATTGGTGATGGTGCAAGAAAGTTCCAGGGGGAGCTTTGCATCTGATAGGATGCTAAGTCCCTATCAAGGTGCTCTAGTAGTATTAGGGAAGAATGTGTGGTCAGTAGGGATTCCTGTGCACTGGACATCGGTAGCTTTTGACTGGGTACCATTTCCTTATGATACTTATCACTTTCCTTTTGGGGACCCCACCCTTGGGTGTATTGTGATGGAAGGTGGTTTCCTTTCCCTATGGAACCCAAAAGGACCAGATCTTGCTCTCCTTCCCAAGCCATGGCTTGGGCACATGCTTTTGCCTTGGCCAGGTAAGCTCTGTCCTGGAGGACTGTATCCATTCCCTCCTAGTGGCCTCCTGTTAGGTAGATACTGGGCCTCTTCTTTTCTGCCATTTTTTCCTCTCTCAATTTTTGTTCCATTTTTCTGGATAGTTCCTTTATTTTATCTTCTAGAATTTCTGCTGAATTTATTATTTCAGCTATCATATTCTAACTGCAAGGACTGTTTTCTGATTATTCCTATTTATCCCCATAAATGTAATATTCTGTTTTCATTGAGTGGATGCATATCTTTTTGGATTTCACAGGGGATGTTATTTATAGATTGTGTGTGTGTGTTCCTCTGATCTCTTTTTGGTCTCTCTCTCTCTCTCTCTCTCTATCTCTCTCTCTTCTCCCTCCTTCCTCTTCCCTCAGCTGCTTTTATTTTGGTTGTTTGATCTCTCACCTTTTACAGTGAGGCACTAAAGAGCAGATTGAAAGCACCAGCACTCCCAACTTACGCCTCGAAATCATGGTGTTGATTTCTTTGTTCTTCCCTTTCCCCCTGAATGCTATTTAAACACTTTTCATTGTTCAATATGTTCCATTAAGTTAATGGAACTTTTCCAATTGTTTTGTTGGACTTTAAATTCTTCCTCTTTTTTATACCTTCAAAAATAAGTTTGCCATAAAATTACTACACATAGTTTTTATTTTCATCTAAATCATTTCTAGGAATAAATTCAGGGAATGGAATTCAGCTCCAAAGCTTATGGGCATTTCAGCACTTTCCCAGTGTCAATTCCTTTCAAGGATGTAGCTTCATGTAGCTTCATGTCAAGAGCAACAAATGAATACAACCCTCCCTGGACTTGACTGGGAGTCTTTTCTTTAAGTTGTTTGCTGTTACAAAGGTACAAAGAGCACCTCAATGGCATTGTTGTTTAAATTTTTCCATCTTAGGTTGCTGGGGAAGTTGAACATTCTTTCCCAAACAGCAGGGAAAAAACAAGACTGGAGAAACATTAAGAAGTCTACTAGATATAGAAAAAAATCCTTTCAAGCCTTTCAAGTACATACACAAGCAAAATTATTCTGTGTTAGCAGTGGATCTTTCCCTGGGGTTCATAGGCTGAAGGGGGTTGATCCCCTAAAATTATATGCATGAAATTGTATCCATTAACACATTAGCAAGGAGAGGGTCCTTTGCTTTCATCACAAGGTGATGTGATGGACAACTTCTGCCCCAAGGAGAAAAGCAGCAAGATAGGAAGACTCTGGCAGGAGCCTTCCTTGGTTTGAAGTCTCACACTCCCCACCCCACTCTTGCTCACTAGCTGTGTGATCTGGAACAAGTTATTAACTTCTCTGTGCTGTAGTTTTTCTTTCTGTCAAGTGGGGATGGTAATGATACCAGCTATATCATGGAGTTGTTGTAGTGACTAAATGAGTTGACACAGAGCACTTTAATAGTGACTGGCACAGAGCAAGTGTTTAGTGAGTGATGCCTACTCTTAAGAATGACTAATAATTAGAGCCCCCCCCCAATAATGGAACAGAGTGCCTCAAGTGGACCAAATTCCCTGTCACGTGAGGAGACTGTGAAGCAGATGATGACCCTCAGGAGGCCCTTGGGGGCACCCCTGAGTTGGGAGAGAGGTTGGATTTGGCAAGCTGAGAGTCTGTGAATTACAGTGTCCCTCTGGGCAGGTGGCACATGGTGAGACTAACAGTCCTCACTAAGCCAGGTGGCCTCCAGCAGGAGCGACAGCTGCACTCACTGAATTGGAAATGTGCTCCCAGAGTGTGTTCCTGGCTTGCTCTCCCCAGCAAGCAGAAGAATAGGTTGGAAGAAACCAAGTGGATTTCCTCACCATTGTGTGCAGAGAGAGCAGGAGCGGGAAGTCGTCCTGATGCCCCCCGAGGTCGTGCAGGGTGTGGGGAGCAGAGACCACTGCCTTCTGCGTGGAAGAGCAGATGTGCACCAAGCACCTGCCACACTGCAAGATGGCGGTGGGAGGGTGGCGCTGGAAAGCTGAATGAAACCAGGGGGTGAGAGTCTCTCCTTGTGTCCCTCTCCATTTTGCTTGTTAGTCTTCTGGAATATTCATGAAGGGACAGCAAGTCTGGCCGAGTGACTGAGAAATAAAAGCATCTGTGGGTAGTTGGGAGGTTGGACATTTCTGTGTGTGTGTGTGTGTGTGTGTGTGCACATGTGCTATGTGCACAAACCTAAGATTCCCTAACCAGATAAGTTAAAATCTGAGTGAATCAATTTGCTTCTGATACTGAGATAAGGATTTCAGTGTAATTTCTTTGTTTGGGAGTGAAGGAACCCTAGGTGGGAGAGGGGAAAGGAAGTGATTCCACTGAGGGCAGCTAGAGCTTATCATGCTGGTGACACAGACAGCATTTTCCTCAAAGTCAACCCCCACCATGCACCAACTCCCTTTGGTCCTGTTGGAAGCTGTTCTCGAGTGTCCTGCTGCCCACCCTCTGACATGCTGCCTGGGCTGTGTTACTCAGTTTTTCATCACTCTGACAAATACCTGAGAGAAACAATTTAAAAGGAGCAAAGATTTTGGCTCATGGTTACAGAGGTTTTACCATGGTCAGTTGGCTCCATTGTTTTTGAGCTGTGGTGAGACAGCCTCATAGAGGAAAGGCCTGGTGGAGCACACTGTTCACTTTGTGGCAGCCAGGAAGCAAAGAAGACCGAGTCTGTGCTATGGGCTTCCTTTTTCTTCCTCTTTGTTCCATTAAGACTCCCAGCCTATTGGGTGCGGCCCAACAATCAGGGTGGGTCTTCCCCTTAGTTATTTGTCTGTGGAACACCCTCCCATGCACACCCAGAGGTGTGCTTCATTAATCTAGGTGGTTCTCAATCCAATTAAGTTGACAGTCGAGATAAGCCACGGCACCTATCAAGAGCCGACTTGGCAGTAGGACCTTTGTAAGGAAGCCAGACATCTCAGGCTTCCTATGTTAACCCTTGTCTGAACATCTAATGGATGTTCCCTGTAACTTTAAAATAATTCCAGATTTTAGAGTCAGTGATGGTGACTTGACCTCAACCATTTACAGTTGTGTGCCTCAACCATTTAGCCACAGCCTTTACTCCTGTCAGCTGGTATTGCTGTTCCCTTCCTCTGGCCTTGTCAAGGGTGGTAGGGAGTGGTGGTAATACAACATATAATAGCTCCCCTCTCTTGCTTGGTGAGGAGTTTGCAAAGAGGGAACACAGGAAGGGGACACTGCTTTTTGTTTCTTGAAACTTTTATGAACAGCTTCATTATTCAATTCTCCTCAATTATCCTGCTTGTTCCCTCAGTTTGTTAGGCGGTCTTATGTGTTATGGAACTAGGATCCCAGGGCTGGAGTCCAGGCCCTGCTAATTCACTAGCTGAGGGACTAGGAACAAGTTACCTCACCAATGTCAGATTGGTTGAGGCTAATCCTTCCCCATGCTCCCTAAGGCCTCACAGAGTGCCTTGAATGTCCAAAGTGGAAGAAGATCTTGGTCTCATCAACTGTAGGGACCTGGTAGGAACTTAAATGAGTGAAAAGAGTTGAATGGGGATGGCAGCAGATGGAGGACGTAGGTCCTCTTTAACATTCCTGGTAGACAGGCACAGAGTATGGCCAGAGAATCTGCATTTTTAATTTTTATTTATTTGATTTGTGGTGCTGGGGATCAAACCCAGGGCCTCACACTTGCTAGACAAGTGCTTTTCCACTGATCTACTTTCCAAGCCCACGTCTGAATTTTTTAAAAGAGATGTTGGAAGTCCAAATTTTTGTATGCAGCCTCCCAAGTTTTAAGTATTTGCTCAATTTAACAAAACTAGAACAAAAACAACCAACGCAAAACTTTTATGTAGTTTTTGACTTCATCAACTGGTATCAAGTAACCTTCCCAGGCCAGGAAGCTGGCTGTCCTTGCTCCCTAAAAAACCATTCTTCCCGGCAGGAAGGTTTAGGACAAGGATTTCTTTGGACCCAGATAAAAGCTCTCATGGTTAAGTAAATGCAGGTTCTTCCAACAGAAGAATGCCTCCTAAATAGAGCCAGAAAGCAAGAGAACTTAAAGATTGACTTGAAGGCTATCTTAGTACTTTTGTGTTATTGTAACCTTAAAGGAGAAAACATTTATTTTGCTCATGGCAGCAGGGTGTGTGCAGGAGGAGCCTATTCACCTCACGTAGACAGGAAACAGAAAGAGGCAGGGACCCAGATATAACTTCAAAGGCACGCCCCCAGTGACCGGCTTCCTCCAGCTAGGCCCCAACTCCTTAAGTTTCCAGAACCTCCCCATATAGCACTACCTGCTGAGTGAGGACCAAGTATTCAACACGTGATTGTTCCTGTGGGGTATATTTCATATTCAAGCCATAACAAGAGCTCATGTAGTTCTAAAATAAATCGGTAATTAGAATGATGAAGGATCTCATTCACACAGAAGCCTGGGCTAAAGCTGCTTTGAGTTGTGCACTGTTTTGGATTCATCACAGTGCCCTGTACAGTGCCTGGCAGATAGGAATGAAAGTTTGACGAATGACAGATGAGTGGCTCTTTGCTTCTCTCATGGAGATGACTCTATCTGTGAATTTAGACTGAGGGATATGGAAGAAGCCTTCTCTAGGCAATTCCTGAAAGAAAATGAAGCTTCAGTGTTCATTGAGAGCCTAATTTGCAAGAATTCAAAATTAGGTGGTTTCCTGTGTGGTAGTTGTAGCTCTTTGTTGAGATGTTTGGTTTGATAAATAAAAAGTTCTTAAGCACTGAACTATTAGCACTTAGCATAGCTCCAGGAGCAGAGTAAGGGTCTGATAAATTATAGTTGTTATCCTATTTGTAATGAACCTTAAAAACAAAAAAAGTGGATGGTTGAGACTAGGGCTATTTTTAGAGGATTGCTGCCCCCTAGTGGATTCTATACAAAGAGACAAGCATTGGAAGCCTCTTGTGGCGGGAGTGGACTTGATGGCTTTTCCAAGTTCACAAATTCTGAGAGGATGAGGGAGCAACATGGAGATCTGAATGTGGCCTAATCCTCTTCCTCCAGGAGTGCTTAGAAAACCACAGCACTGAAGGAACTTTTGAAAGGTTTTTTTTAAAAACCCTAATCATCAGAAATTGTGAGAGAGGCTGGGAGTGTGGTGGAATGATTGAGAATGACTCATTAAAATAAACTGATTGAAAGCAAAGCATGGTGTTTCACACCTGTAATCCCAGCCCTTGGGACACTGAGGAGGAGGATTGTGAGTTCAATGCCAGCCTGGGCTACATAGTAAGACCCTGTCTCCAAATAAATAAATAAGTAATAAATAGATAACACATTGAAAAAAATTTTCAATTAAAGTGTTCCTTTCATAAATACATTTTTCTTAGACATTAGATATTTAATATTTTTTTTACTCTGGTAGTCACTATAAAATAAGTAATTAGTGAACAACTATCTAGAAAAACCCCAAATGTAGTGAGGGATATTCACCCTAAGCTGGACTCAGCTTCTTTTGTGGACACATTTGCTCTGACCAGTGACTTCTTACTGTGCTTTACAGTGTATACAGTTACTATTATGGACCAAGTTACGCCTCATGTGAAGAGGACATGTGCGCTACATCACAGCTCGGACAGTGGATTGAAACAAATCTTTTTTTCAGAGAACACCAGATCAAAGCTGTGATTTCTCAGGACTTCCCCAGGGCAGGAATGGGACCTGGGCTCAACCACTCAGCTGTTGGAGCACCAGCTCAGGGAAGTTTGTGGCACTTTGGGGAGAATGATATGGCCTGGTCTAAACTCAGCCTCTGGTAAGAACAAATCCACATAGCAGAAGGTAAATAATCCAGGTTTAATTTGTGGTTCAAGAAACTGAACTTAGACTCAGGTGGAGTCCAGCATTATTGGTGTGAAGTGGGAGGTAAAAACGAAGGGTGTTTGTCTTAATTCAGTTTTAATTTTTATCGACGTCTATCGTTTAATTGCCTGTACTTCTCTTAGTCAATGTTCTATCAAATCAATCCAAACTTCTCACTGGTTTCTTGGGAACTTTCTTAATTTTATACTAACCCTTGTTAGTATTCCTCTATGCTCAGGAATTTTATTTGAGAATGACATGTGTGCTTTGCCCACTCCTCATCTCTGCATGTGGGTCTGGGTTGTCTGCTTCTGCCTCTGGTGACTGGAGTTCATTTTGGAATTGGAAATGCAGACCTGGAGGCAGCCCTGGCTATCTTAAGGCTTGTTTCCCTACCCTGAGTTCAGGCCCTTTTGGTGCAGCAGCTTGTGTCTTCTTCTCTAGTTTCTTCTGTCTCTTCCCCTCTTTTTAGGGCTGAGCAGAGCCCAGTTCCCTGCCCTCAGTATGTCCCCCTTTCTGCTCACCTAGCTGACCTTTTTTTTTTCCTTTTATTATTCATATGTGCATACAAGGCTTGGGTCATTTCTCCCCCCTGCCCCCACCCCCTCCTTTACCACCCACTCCACCCCCTCCCTCTCCCCCCTACCCCCTCAATACCCAGCAGAAACTATTTTGCCCTTATCTCTAATTTTGTTGTAGAGAGAGTATAAGCAATAATAGGAAGGAACAAGGGTTTTTGCTGGTTGAGATAAGGATAGCTATACAGGGCATTGACTCACATTGATTTCCTGTGCGTGGGTGTTACCTCCTAGGTTAATTCTTTTTGATCTAACCTTTTCTCTAGTTCCTGTTTCCCTTTTCCTATTGGCCTCAGTTGCTTTTAAGGTATCTGCTTTAGTTTCTCTGCGTTAAGGGCAACAAATGCTAGCTAATTTTTTAGGTGTCTTACCTATCCTCACCCCTCCCTTGTGTGCTAAAGCTTTTATCATGTGCTCAAAGTCCAATTCCCTTTTATGTTTGCCCTTGATCTAATGTCCACATATGAGGGAGAACATACGATTTTTGGTCTTTTGGGCCAGGCTAACCTCACTCAGAATGATGTTCTCCAATTCCATCCATTTACCAGAGAATGATAACATTTTGTTCTTCTTCATGGCTGCATAAAATTCCATTGTGCATAGATACCACATTTTCTTGATCCATTTGTCAGTAATGGGGCATCTTGGCTGTTTCCATAACTTGGCTATTGTGAATAGTGCCACAATAAACATGGGTGTACAGGTGCCTCTGGAGTAATCTGTGTCACAGTCTTTTGGGTATATCCCCAAGAGTGGTATTGCTGGATCAAATGGTAGATCAATGTCTAGCTTTTTAATTAGCCTCCAAATTTTTTTCCAGAGTGGTTGTACTAGTTTACATTCCCACCAACAGTGTAAGAGGGTTCCTTTTTCCCCACATCCTCACCAACACCTGTTGTTGGTGGTGTTGCTGATGATGGCTATTCTAACAGGGGTGAGGTGGAATCTTAGCGTGGTTTTAATTTGCATTTCCTTTATTGCTAGAGTTGGTGAGCATTTTTTCATGTGTTTTCTGGCCATTTGAATTTCTTCTTTTGAGAAAGTTCTGTTTAGTTCACTTGCCCATTTCTTTATTGGTTCATTAGTTTTGGGAGAATTTAGTTTTTTAAGTTCCCTATATATTCTGGTTATCAGTCCTTTGTCTGATGTATAGTTGGCAAATATTTTCTCCCACTCTGTGGGTGTTCTCTTCAGTTTAGAGACCATTTCTTTTGATGAACAGAAGCTTTTTAGCTTTATGAAGTCCCATTTATCTATGCTATCTCTTAGTTGCTGTGCTGCTGGGGTTCCAATGAGAAAGTTCTTACCTATACCTACTAACTCCAGAGTATTTCCTACTCTTTCCTTTATCAACTTTAGAGTTTGTGGTCTGATATTAAGATCCTTGATCCATTTTGAGTTAATCTTGGTATAGGGTGATATACATGGATCTACTTTCAGTTTTTTGCAGACTGCTAATCAGTTTTCCCAGCAGTTTTTGTTGAAGAGGCTGCTATTTCTCCATCGTATATTTTTAGCTCCTTTGTCAAAGACAAGTTGGTTATAGTTGTGTGGCTTCATATCTGGGTCGTCTATTCTGTTCCACTGGTCTTCATGTCTGTTTTTGTGCCAGTACCATGCTGTTTTTATTGTTATTGCTTTGTAATATAGTTTGAAGTCAGGTATCGTGATACCTCCTGCATTGTTCTTTGACTGAGTATTGCCTTGGCTATTCGTGGCCTCTTGTGTTTCCATATAAATTTCACAGTAGATTTTTCAATCTCTTTAATGAATATCATTGGGATTTTGATGGGAATCGCATTAAACATGTAGATTACTTTTGGGAGTATAGACATTTTTACTATATTGATTTTACCAATCCATGAGCATGGGAGATCTCTCCACTTTCTATAGTCTTCCTCAATCTCTTTCTTCAGAAGTGTATAGTTTTCCTTGTAGAGGTCTTTCACATCTTTTGTTAGGTTTACACCTAGATATTTGATTTTTTTTGAGGCTATTGTAAATGGAATTGTTTTCATACATTCTTTTTCCGTTTGCTCATTGTTAGTGTATAGAAATGCTAATGATTTTTCTATGTTGATTTTATATCCTGCTACCTTGCTATAGCTATTGATGATGTCTAGAAGCTTCTGAGTAGAGTTTCTTGGGTCTTTAAGTATAGGACCATGTCGTCTGCAAATAGGGATATTTTGACAGTTTCTTTACCTATTTGTATTCCTTTTATTCCTTCTTCTTGCCTAATTGCTCTGGCTAGGAATTCCAGTACTATGTTGAATAGGAGCGGAGATAGTGGGCATCCTTGCCTGGTTCCTGATTTTAGAGGGAATGGTTTCAGTTTTTGTCCATTAAGTATAATGCTGGCTGTAGATTTGTCATATATAGCTTTTATAATGTTGAGGAACTTTCCTTCTATTCCTAGTTTTCTTAGAGCTTTTATCATGAAATGATGTTGGATCTTATCAAAGGCTTTTTCTGCATCTATTGAGATGATCAAGTGGTTTTTGTCTTTGCTTCTGTTAATGTGGTTTATTACGTTTATTGATTTTCGCATGTTGAACCACCCCTGCATCCCTGGGATGCAGCCTACCTGGTCGTGGTGAATAATCTTTTTGATGTGTTGTTGATTTTGGTTTGCCATTATTTTGTTGAGGATTTTTGCATCAATGTTCATTAAGGAGATTGGCCTATAGTTTTCCTTTTTGGAGGTGTCTTTGCCTGGTTTTGGGATAAGTGTAATACTGGCTTCATAAAATGTGTTTGGCAGTTTTCCCTCCCTTTCTATTTCGTGGAACAGTTTAAGGAGGGTTGGTATCAGTTCTTCTTTAAAGATCTGATAGAATTCAGCAGAGAATCCATCAGGTCCTGGACTTTTCTTTTTGGGGAGACTCTTGATTGCTGCTTCAATTTCATTTTGTGTTATAGGTCTATTCAGGTGATTAATTTCCTCTTGGTTCAGTTTTGGATGATCATATGTATCTAGAAATCTGTCCATTTCTTTAAGATTTTCAAGTTTATTTGAATATAGGTTCTCAAAGTAGTCTCTGATGATTTCCTGGACTTCCATGGTGTTTGTTGTTATCTCCCCTTTTGCATTCCTGATTCTTCTAATTTGGGTTTTTTCTCTCCTCATTTTAGTCAGGTTTGCCAGGGGTCTATTGATCTTGTTTATTTTTTCAAAGAACCAACTTTTTGTTTCATTAATTCTTTGTATGGTTTTTTTGGTTTCTATTTCATTGATTTCAGCTCTTATTTTTATTATTTCTCTCCTGTTTGTTTTGGGATTTGCTTGTTCTTGTTTTTCTAGGAGTTTGAGATGTATCATTAGGTCATTGATTTGGGATCTTTCAGTCTTTTAATATATGCACTCATGGCTATAAACTTTCCTCTCAGGACTGCCTTAGCTGTGTCCCGTAGGTTCCGGTAGGTTGTGTTTTCATTTTCATTGACTTCCAGGAACTTTTTAATTTCCTCTTTTATTTCATCGATGATCCATTCTTCATTAAGTAATGAGTTATTTAGTTTCCAGCTGTTTGCATGTTTTTTGTCTTTACTTTTGTTGTTGAGTTCTACTTTTACTGCATTGTGATCAGATAGTATGCAAGGTATAATTTCTATTTTCTTATATTTGCTGAGACTTGCTTTGTGCCCTAGGATATGATCTATTTTGGAGAAGGTTCCATGGGCTGCTGAGAAGAATGTATATTGTGTAGAAGTTGGATGAAATGTTCTGTAGACATCTACTAGGTCCATTTGATCTATTGATATTTTAGATCTTGGATTTCTTTATTGATTTTTTTGTTTGCATGACCTATCTATTGATGATAATGGGGTGTTAAAGTCTCCCACAACCACTGTGTTGGTGTTTATATATGCTTTTAGGTCTTTCAGGGTATGTTTGATGAAATTGGGTGCATTGACATTGGGTGCACACAGATTGATGATTATTATTTCCTTGTGGTCTATTTCCCCTTTTATTAGTATGGAACGTCCTTCTTTATCTCGTTTGATCAATGTAGGTTTGAAGTCTACTTTTTCATAGATAAGTATTGCTACTCCTGCCTGTTTTCGGGGGCCATTGGCTTGGTAAATCTTCTTCCAGCCTTTCATCCTAAGCATATGCTTATTTCTATTGGTGAGATGGGTCTCCTGTAAGCAACAAATTGTTGGATCTTCCTTTTTAATCCATTTTGTCAAATGATGCCTTTTGATGGGTGAATTAAGTCCGTTAACATTAAGCGTTAGTACTGATAGGTATGTGGTGATTCCTGTCATTTAGTTGTTTTAGTTGTTTGAAGGTTTGATTGTGTATACCTAAAAGTTGAGGTTACTCTCTACTGTCTTGCTTTTTCTTTTCCTGTGGTTTGGTGTTGCCTGTCTTTTCATGGTTAAGTTGGGTTTCACTTTCTGTGTGCAGAATCCCTTGCAGAATCTTTTGTAGTGGTGGCTTTGTGGTCACATATTGTTTTAGTTTCTGCTTATCATGGAAGACTTTTATTGCTCCATCTATTTTGAATGATAGTTTTGCTGGGTAGAGTATCCTGGGGTTCAAGTTATTTTCATTCAGTGCCCGGAAGATCTCACCCCACGCTCTTCTTGCTTTTAACGTTTCTGTTGAGAAGAAGTCTGCTGTGATTTTGATGGGTTTACCTTTGTATGTTACTTGTTTTTTCTCTCTTACAGCCTTCAATATTCTTTCCTTAGTTTCTGAACTTGTTGTTTTAATGATGATATGTCATGGGGTAGTTCTATTTTGATCTGGTCTGTTTGGTGTCCTGGAGGCCTCATGCATCTGTATGGGAATATCTTTCTCTAGATTTGGGAAATTTTCCGTTATTATTTTGTTAAATATATTACGCATTCCCTTTGCTTGCACCTCTTCTCCTTCTTCAATGCCCATGATTCTCAAGTTTGGTCTTTTGATGGAGTTGGTGAGTTCTTGTATTTTCTTTTCACAGGTCTTGAGTTGTTTAATTAATAGTTCTTCGGTTTTTCCTTTAATTACCATTTCATCTTCAAGTTCTGAGATTCTGACTTCTGTTTGTTCTATTCTGCTGGATTGGCCTTCTGTTTTGTTTTGCAGTTCTGTTTCGTTCTTTTTTCTGAGGTTTTCCATATCCTGGCTGGTTTCCTCTTTAATGTTGTCTATTTTTGTCCTGAGTTCATTTATCCGTTTATTCATCATGTTCTCTCTTTCACTTTGGTGTTTATACAGTGCTTCTATGGTTTCCTTTATTTCTTTTTTTCCTTTTTCAAATTCTCTATTTTTGTTGTCTTGGAATTTCTTGAGTGTCTCCTGTACATTTTGGTTGACCCTATCCAGTATCATCTCTATAAAATTCTCATTGAGTACTTGTAGTATGTCTTCTTTTAAATTATTCTTGTGGGCTTCATTGGGTCCTTTGGCATAGTTTGTCTTCATTTTGTTGGAGTCTGTATCTGAGTACCTGTTTTCTTCATTCCCCTCTGTTTCCTGTACTAATTTTTTGCTGTGGGGAAACTGGTTTCCCTGTTTTTTCTGTCTTCCCGTCATTGTCTTTGGTGTTGTTATTGTCCCTGTACTGTGTATAATTAAGTATTTTCTAGCTTGTAATAATAACAATGGTAATTAGAATGGAAGGGTGAGCTGAGATGGAAAGCTAGAAGTTAAAGAAAAAAGGAAAACAAATACATAGACAAAAGGGAGAAAGCAGAGCAAGGTTTTAGACAAGAAAGTTTCAAAGGTATAAACAGGGATTGTTAGTGTACTAATTAACAGTAAGCTGAACAGACATTAGAGAGACAGAGAGAGGATTGAAAATCAAAGATAAAAAAATAAAAAATAAGTAAATGAAAGAAATATCTATATATAAAAATGAATTGAAATAAAATGGAAAATAGAAAATTAAAAAAAAAACCTAAAAAACCAAAAAACCTCCAAGTTTATATGCAATGCAGTTTCAGTCTTAATAATTTGGGGTGTCCGTCTCAGTCTCCATTCCTGGAGGTGGTGCCTCAGATGTTGTTCTGTAGTTGTCTCATCAAAGGGGATGCATAAAGTAGAACAAAACTACACACACACACACACACACACACACAAAGCCCCACCAAGTGTCCCAAGTTCAAATGCAATACAGTTTCAGTAAATTTTTCGGCTTGCAGGTGTAATTCAGTTGTTCTCTCATCAAAGGTAGGGAGAAAAAGAAAAAAAAGCGTCTGGAGACAGTTCTGAGAGTGGTATCTGCAACTGTGGCTCGCCTGCCTGCTGCTCTCAGCCTGCTGCTGCTGGAGGCGTTATTTATGCAGATCTCTGGGGTGAGCTTAGCACTCACCTGGCCCCACAGGCTTTGTTTGCTCAGAGTTCTCCTGAGCGGGAGCCTCTGCTACAAGCTTTCCCCTTTCCAAGCACTGGGAAAAGTAACACTGTACTCGCGTTGTCAGGCCTGCATGTTTATTTACAGTTCATGTGGGAGGTGGGTCTTCCCCCTTCTCCTGTGCAGTTTTTCTCCCACCATCACTTTCACAAGCTTTCCTGCTCCTGATTACTGGGCGGTGCTGCTGCTCCTGCCAGCCGCCATGTTTGTTTACAGTTCACGTGGGAAGTGGGTCTTCCCTCCTCTCCTGTGGAGTTTTCCTCCCTCTGCCACTCTCACAAGCGTCCCCGCTCCTGGTTGCTGGGCACGCACCCCCGCTTCTGCCAGAGGCTCTCCGGCCCGCCCGGCTTGTTTATTTACAGTCCCGGGAAGGGTTCCCTTCCCCCAATCTTCAGCCCTCAGGGTGCCCCACCCTCTTTCCAGCGTGTCTTAACTGTTCTTATTGCTTAGTACTCAGTTTCTCTTTTTTTTTTTCCCAGGTGGAGGTCAGTCTGTCCAGGGGGCTATGCTGCTCTGGCCCAGGCTTGTCTGTGGGGGAACCGCGGTACCGCGAAGCTCACCTGGTCTGCGTCTTCCCAAGCCGTCTGGGCGCCGGCCACTGGTGGCCCGGGGGCCCTCCTCGTTTCTCCGTTTAAGGTGAAGTGGAGATTCTCTGCGCCGGCAGGAGGTGTGGAGGAGTCAAAGTTATGCCTCTTTTCAGTGATTATGCCTGCAAAGTGTGTCTCCAGTGTCTCTCCAAGATTTCACTATAGGAGGCTCACTTTCTGCTTCTTCCCTCTAACCGCCATCTTGGAATCCTGTTTAGCTGACCTTTGATGCCAGTCCTTACTGGGGCTCCTTCCTCAGTCCCATCTCCCCTTCTGGAATTCTGGGGCTTCTGTGGCTTCAGAAGCTTAAGCAGTATCTTTGGTGGTTGCTGAGGCTACCACTGCTCTTTAGTTATGTGGTGTACCTGTGGGAAATCAGGTCTTCCACCACATGGGGTGCAGTGGCCTCAAGATAGCTGCAGTGGCACCCATCAAGTGGGCTTGCAGACTTGGCTCTTAGGAGCCTTTGCTTCTGTTCTCTGCAATGCGCTAAACATCCTGTCTACAGTGGCCCAATCTGTCCCATCAGAGAATCTGTCACTTTCTCATGCCATGTAGGATTGGGACAGATACAGCCACTCCTGACTTCCCACCCTCTGTACCCCAACCTGGGGGGAAAGTCCCTTTTTCTCTTTCCTCCAGTCTCTTGAGCCACTCTGGTTTCATTCTTCAATGAGTCTGACTTTTTCAAACAGTGTCCTGGGTGGCTATTTCATTTCATTTTATTTTTTAGGTAGGCCCCAGATGCCCAAAGATGAGCCTACTCTTCAGATACCAGCATCTGAGGTCATTCTGATGTGATGGGCTAGCACCTCCAGACAATGACCCCCTTCATTCTCATGTTTTCCTGGCCCTGTCCTTCCATCAGGCAGACACTGGATCTGAGCTGCTCACCTCAGCTAGGCCTACAAGCTGTTCTGGCTTTCATGGACCCAAAGTTAAGCCCACAAGGGAAGTTGTGGGGCTTGGGGAGCGGAGGGGAGTAAATAAAAGAACACTGGGAACCAGATAAAATTTATTGTCCAAAAGCAAGAGGAAGTATGAAGCTTCCCTTGTCAGGCTACAGAAAGATCTACACTGAGGGAGGGAGTGGAAGGGAGACCTGTAGGTGACTTCTGTAACTCCACAGCTTCAGAAAGAAGTGGGGCACTACTTGTAGTCTGTTAGCCTCCCAGTATGCGGATAAGTGTTGCCCATAGTCATCTCAGGAGTAATCTGTACATACTTATGCCTTCCCTCACGTTAGTCAGTTTTCTTTAACTGTAATGAAATACCTGAGGTACTTAAAAAGAGAAAAGGTCTAGTTTGGCTCATGGTTTCTGATGCTCTTATGGTAAGTAATACAGCCTCACATGAGCCAAGAACTCATTACCATGAAAATCATTAACCTGTTCATGCAGGTTCTTCTCCCATGACTTCCACTAGGCCCCTCCTGTCAGCATGTTACATGGAGGAACAAAACATCAACATGAGTTTTTGTGAGGACAAACCATATTCAAACCACAGCAAGGGGTTTGAGAGCTGAGAGCAGGCTAGCCCAAGCCACTTGGTGATTCTGCAGCCAGTGGCTGGGTGAGCCAAGGAGAACAGTCGCAGGTCCCTTTCCCCTCTTATGAAGGGGTGGGCTGTGCTCCAGAACAACTGGGAGTGAAGGATGTGTTTCCCCAAGCCCTCCCAAATTAAAAAGTCCTATGAGTGTTGACTACCACTGTGCTGGTTTTTGTTGGTTTGCTCACAAGCAGTTTTTGTACATAGAAAACACAATTTATGGTGCCTTTGGTTTTTAAAGTTAATATTTGATTAAGGTTATAAATTGTAAAACCTTAAATTTATAAGTTCAGCTCAAAAATCTCATTACTCCTTAAAGATACAAAACTACTTGATACTCTATAGAAAAATTTGTAGTCACTTTTAAGCTTCTGATTAATGTTTCATGCTATTTGCAAACTTAAATTTCCTTAAACATTTTAAATTGCATTTATAAATTTGATGTTTAATTTTTCTGCCATCTGTTTGACCAAGCCTACCTAGGTACTTAAATAACTCTTCTAAATAGAACTAGATTTAGATATGGTAGGTTATAAATTATCTTATCTTCCACAATGTTATTTACATATTTGACCAAAAGTGCAGTCTAAAATGAAGTACTCAGCTATACATTTTAAACTGGAATCACAATGTCAATTTATTGACTTCTTTAATACATCAAATTTTCTTAAATATTTCAGATGCTTTAAATATCACACATTCAAAGATAATTCCTGCTGTGGTTTGTTAGTATCCCCCAAAGGTCCATGTGTTGAAGGTGTGGGCCCCAAGCCTACGGTGCTCTTAGGAGGTGGGGCCTAATTGGAAGGAGTTAGGTCATTGGGGGATATTGGTACCCCAGCCCCTTCCTGTCTCTCTTTGTTTCCTGGATGCTATGAGGTGAACAGTTCTCCTCTGCCACATGTTCCCGCTATGTAGTACACTGTCACAGGCCCAAGTTATAGGGCCAAGTCACCATGAATTGAAATCTCTGAAACTGTGAGCCAAAACCTTTCCTCCTCATAAGTTGATTAGCTCAGGTATTTCATAGCAGTGATGGAAAGCTGAGTAATACAACTCTCAACCACCACCCCAAAACATTAGGGTCTGACTTACTTCAGCATCTCCATACTTACCTCCAGATTTTCTCAGAAATGAAAGATCTTTACCATAAAAGAACTACACTATTCCAAGAAATTTGGGATGAACCTCACCTTTGGATGAAATTATTGTTATTATTATTATTTGCTACTTATGTTTTCACTCATCTTCCTAATTTGGGCCATAAAAGACAAATACTTAAATAATAGGTGATTGGAGTCTTTATGTCTCTCACTCTCTTTGACTCTATCACTATTTCCAGAGTTAAGCTGTGGATAATCACAATCACTTATAATTATGAAACGCAGGACTAATCACCTGGGCAGGAGAAGGAAGAGCTTTCTCTATCTCTCTTGGGCAGGGGCAGAATGTGCTATTCCTCTCTTTCTGCACCTGCTCATGGGCCTTTTTCTGATGTTCCTAGTCCCCTCCTCTGTTCCAAGAGCTCTCCCTCCCATCCTATGGATGCACCTGCTATGGTTGTCTCCCCACAATGCCATGCTTCTCCTCTTCGCCAGCACACCTCCCATTCCCTCAGTGAGGAGTCAGGACAGGCCAGGCACCGGAAAGAATTCATACTGGTGGGTGAGTAAGTGATATCCACTCCAACTCCTGAAGCCATTAATACTAATAGATTTAAATGAGGACCTTACTAACCCAGTGAAACACTAAAAGGAATTTCAATTACTATGCTAAGGTCAAGTATAAAAAGTATCCAAGAAACCCAGGGAGTGACTTGGGGGTGAGTGTACCATATCTGCTAGCCAATTCATGGAGGTTGTACATGGCTAACCTTTCTTAAGTGCTTCCTGATTTTCACAACTTTTTCAAAAACTTCTGAAAACTTCAAGCTTTTCTTACAAAAGCTTCTAAGACATTGAAGAGGGATGACTAGGAATAGGGCAAAGTAGTGCACTCAGCTGTGGGCTGTGGAATGTTTAACAACTAGCCTTGTGGAACTCTGATTTGTAGTGTTTGCCAATTTCTGTGGTTGTAAGTACTCTCATGACAGCCAATTTCAAGCTAACAGCTGTTCAACTGGTTTCCAATAACCTGATTTGTCCTCTGATTATTTTGCATATACAATGAGTCTTGTCTTCCCAATAATGCAGTAAGGTCCTAAGGAGGTTGAATTATGTTCTAGATTCCCTTTTGGGTCCATGACATGGGCCCATGTGTCTATGTTATAGATACAAAAGCACTGATTAACTGTGAGCGGCTGTTTCCTGTGGACATATTGCTTTCTCAGAGCAAATGCTTGGTCATTGGCTGGAGGACCAAAACAAGGAAGGGGTGGGCTGCCTCTTCTTCCTACCAGCCTCAGGTATCAGGTATGGGAGAATTTGGGAGCCATAGGACACTTTTGATAAGGAACTGGGCTTGCAGAATACTTTATGAATTAAACTCAGACTCCTAACCAGATCTGATCAACCATCATGTCTTCCTTTCTTGGATTAGTACATTTTGTGGACAGTATTTGATACACTTCAGTGATCAGAATAAAAATTCCTCAAGAAGAGGATCTGTAACCTTCCCCACAGACCAATGGTAAAGTGCTAAGAGCTTCAGGGAAAGCTATGAAAATAGCTATAAAGATATAATCTAACCGTACATAGAATGAGAGTGGGCAGAAGACTGAGTGGGTTAGAGGGCTCCTGGAGTACCTGAGTGTTCAGGAAATCACCCTTTTTTAAAGATACAAAAAGTGAAGAAAAGAATGATGATTGAGAGATGACAACCTCCAACAAAGCGAATTTGCTTTTCTTTGCTAGGGTTTTGGAATTGGGAAAGATGTGTAGATGTGGATGTCTCAACCATAGGTTGAGGAGCAGTGGTGGCACCAAGATGGTGGAGAGAATCTGTAACAGGCTCTCTGGGAGACCAGGTAGTCAGCAGCAGTGACATTTGGTGGACAGGCTGGCGTTCTCCCACCCACTGGGATTTTTTTTTTTTTGGTACTGGGGTTTGAACTCAGTGCCTCAAGTTTGCTAGGCAAGTACTTTACCACTTGAACCATACCCATAGTCCTTTTTTTTTAAGTCTTTTCATAAAGGGTCTCATGCTGTCTTTGCCCAGGTTGACTGGAGCTGCGATCTTCCCTAGCTAGGACCCTAGGTGCATGCTACCCTGCCTGGTTCTTTGCGATCTTGATGTAGGAGATCAGATTCGTGAATTACAAGGCAACACATTAGGGAGGATGTTTAGAAATCCTCCATGGCACATATTGGTAATGCATGCACCATTATATTTCCTGACTATTAAAATCACAGAAACTATGTTAACAGTGTTTACTCTTCATTCATGATTTAAGATACTTTTTGGAATTCTAGAATAGAAGAAGTTATTACTACCTAGCAATAGTCTTTGGAATTAAATTTCTGGGGAACTTGTAAAAATGTTCCTGGATCTTTGGCTTACAATTGGGAAGTAAGGAAGGGTGGTGCATCAATTAGACAAGTTTGGCCTTGCACCTACAGACCTACAGCTACTGGCACTCTAACAGGTAGTACATGTATTGTGAGCAGCTTTTTTTTTTTTCTTCAGTACTGGGGCTTGTACTCAGGGCCTACACCTTGAGCCACTTCACCAGCCCTTTTTTGTGAAGTGTTTTTTTGAGATTGGGTCTTGTGAACTATTTACCTGGGCTGGTTTCGAACCACAATCCTCTTGATCTCTGCCTCTTGAATAGCTAGGATCACAGGTGTGAGCCACCAGTGCCTGACTGTGAGCAGCTTTTTGACTTGTAGGGGGGCTTAAATGACCCATCTCTACCTGCTGTAGATGTTACTTAAGAGGCATGCAGGGCTGGTGGTGTGACTCAACTGGTAGAGCACCTGCCTAGCAGCACAAAGCCCAGAGTGCAAAAGTCAGCATGACCAAAACAATAACAAAAAAGCCCCAAAAGACAGGCTGTTATTTTCAATAAGCTTACCTACCACTAGGGGGAGCCAAATACATAGATACGTTTAAGAATTATCTCAATGGTGCTAGACTACTCTGAGAAGTCTATGGAAGGTGTGTGTATAGAATATAGAGTATCAGAAAGAACTAGGGAAATTTGACCTGGAATTAGTTGGAACAAGTCTTCCTAGGGAAGTGGCTTGGGGCATGTGTTTCTGTGACTCTCTCCCCAGAATGAAGAGGCTGCTGAAGCGAGTACAATCATTAGGTCTTTCTGTGAGGCTGGTTAAGGTGACCCCAGATAAGATCTTTTCCCTGGGTCTTCTGATTCATGCACTTGCTCAACTGCACAGACTGTCCACCTGAGGAAAAAAGATCACTGCAAATTCGTTGTGGATCCCTTAGAGAGCAATCTATGCCATTAAAGCCTGAGCCATAGGTAAGTAATGTCTGCATGTCACACTTGTTAGAAACCATCTTTTCTCTTTTATTTCCACATTCATATAAAAGGTTTTGATATATTTGGGCTGGTAAAAGAAAGCCACATTTTATATAAAGAAAATTATAGGAAGTTATATAATATATGGTCTTAATGTTTGGAAAAGCAATTATGAATTGCATCATTGGTTTAGTTATCCAAGCGATCGAAATTCTGGGTTTGAAACTCCTGGAAGTCCTCTGGGATGGTGTCTGCAACAACAACAGGCAGTTGGTTAGTAACTTGGTTAGTAAGTCTCCTTCCACTCCCAAATCCTGTCCCATTGCATGCTATGCAGGCCTCCTGTAGAGGGCGATGTCAGCCTGCTCAAGGGGCTCCACAAGGCCTGCGGCCATTTCTACTTCAGGCTGCTTTGCAAATTGTTGGCTCAAAGCCCAGCGGTGCTCATTCATGGCCCTAAAGAAAATTAGCAGGCAGAATGGCTTTCAGTCTGCGATTATGTGTGAGCCATATGAAAATAAAGGCTGCCTATAAATTAAACCTCACTGAGTTTCTTACTGAACCCCAAATGCTAAACCATGCAGTTAAATTCTATGGGTTTCAATTTCCACATCTATGAAAGAAGAAAACCAAGATCTACTTTTTATTTGTTACACAGGGAATATCAGGTTTCAATGAGCATGTGGCATGAGCTCTGGGCTTTTAGCCAGAAAGCATGCTATAAAAATAAGTGGCATTATTTGATTGATTTTAGTAATAATATTGTAATTGCAATAAGAATGTACATTACCGTTGCAGCGATACTTGAGGTTGGACCAGATGATGTTTTCTTGAGAGAAGCAGAAAACGCCAAGTCTGCCTCCACGCATGGTGGTATCTATGGTGACCCCAGAGTCAGCCACTAACTCGGAGCCTTCATAAAATCGTACCCTGCAGGCAACACAGGCAAAGTGGATCTTGGTGAAACCTATCCCAGGGTGAAGTGCCCATGGTGAGAACAGGGCCCACTTCCTACTTACACACCTGCCTCTTTACTCTGCTACTCCATTTTCCACGACCTGCAGTGTGCTGAATCTGGTCCCCGTCCCATGTGACTCCCAAGGGCAGTACTTGTGTGTCCATATCTCCCCAACTTGCCTTTCAAAGGCTCAAAATAATGTTGGGTACACACAGTAAGCTCGATAGATACTTGCAGATGAGTTGAAAAGAAACAGCCCAATGTCATAGATGGGGGACTTTGTGACTTTATCTTCTTGTGTGTTATCTTTGTGGATAGCATGCTTAGAATTTCTGCTCCTCCTTTAGCCTGGTATATGTCACTTGGGAGAATCACAGAGCCGTGATTCCCAACAGGAGCCAGCACTCCACATATAAGCAGCTTTAGACATCTGTGGGGGTTCACAGATATGGTTGTCACTGTGGCATTGAGTGACAGAAGCCAGGGTCACTGGATGGCTTACAATGCCCTGGGGAGAATGGCCAAAGATTGCCCTTCCTTTGTACACTTTTGGAGTGTTCCTCTAGATGTGCGGGAAGGGGACAGCCTGTTGGCAATGAGTGGGGCTTAGTCAGAGCCCCCTTGTTAGAGTATATTCTACACTGATTTTAATATAAACTGAATTTTCCAGGGTAAATATAGAAACTACTGAGTACTTTGTTTTGTTTGAAAATTAAGCATCCTTCACCATTTTAGAACTTCCTATCACCACTGGCAATACCACTGTGATATTAAGTCACTGACCCATCAGTCCATATTTAAATGTTACCTGCACAGTGATTCCAGGTGTGGGTGTGTCTGTCTCATTTTGTCTTCTGGTGTGGTTGTACCCAGGTATTTAATCACTTTGTTGTATATTCATTTATTCTTATTTCTCTAATATATTGTTAGGGCTCAGAGAGATTTTTATAAAATTGTATGTGTAGGTAAGTTATATTTTCTATGATTTCCTTTTGGGGCAGAAAAGAGGGACATTTAAAATATTTGTTATAAAAAGGACCATTAGGCTTAATAGGGCTGAGAACATGACCAGTCAAATTTTTTTTGGCAGTATTGAGCTTGAACTCAGGGCCTCTTGCTAGGCAGGTGCTCTACCACTTGAACCACTCCAGCAGCCCCAAACTGTTTCATTCTGATCTTTTTTTAGGGGGTCAGTATTAGAGTTTGAACTCAGGGTTTCATGCTTACTAGGCAGGCGCTCTTACTGCTTGAGCTGCTCTGACAGCCATGGCAATTTCTTACTATGAAGCAAACAGAGTGCATTTGACATAATGTCACAAAGAAGACCAGAGTATGAAGTAACCCTCACAATGTGCTTGTTCCCATTAGGCTGCTTACAACCTCTCCAAAATGTACTACCCAAGTTGGCATGGGTGTTGATCTGAAAGTTTGAGGAATGAAGACGTAAGGATGTTGTCTAAATTCCAAAGGTGTAACCCTAAGCCATCGTAACACCTGTGACTAGTTAAAAAGATAGTCCTATAAAGAAATAAGGCAGATCATATTAGTCTTTTCAGCAGAGTCTGTGCTGTGCATTGTTCATGCCAGGCACTGTGCCATGCACTGGGGAGACCTGGATAAAAAAGATACAGGTGCTGTTCTCATGGAGTTTATGGCCCAGTAGGGAAGATAGACCGAAAGGGCTCGGTGCATTCTGTGTGAACTATGCACTAGGATGTGATTACACAGGCATCTTAGGAGGGTGTGGGTGGCACCTCAGCTGCATGTCCCAGCTGGGTCAGCAGTTCCACTCTCAGGCTTCCCAAAGAGCACAGCCAAGGGTATCACCATTCAAGTGCACCAATCTCCCAAGGCTGAGAAGATTCCAAGGCACCTTTGTTCCCCAGGTTGGGCCTACAGTCCAGGTGTCAGTTGAGCCTAGTGTCTTCCCCCCACTTCTTTCTGGAAGCCCCGGCCTGAGGTTGTCGAAGTCCTGGTATGTTTTTGAGGACTAACTGAGGTCACGACTGCTCAGGGAAGCCAAGGTCTTGGGATACAGAATGGAGTGTGCCTCTCCAAGGCGGGGAAGGTACTTGGCTTACCTGATATAGCCCACCTGGGGCCTGTGCTGCAGGAACCAGCGGTAGGACACCTTGTCCTTCCAGCCCACATTTCTGGAGTCCTTCCACAGGAGCCTGACCTGGTCACTGGTGTCCCCTGTGTGCCACAGGGAGTTCCGGAGATGCTCCCCTGGGCCTGTCTTAGACTTCACAGCCTGGAAAAGAACACAAGCAAGGTGTTAGAACAAGACACACAAACCACCCTTTCTGTATCTGAGGTGACAACATGGTAGTGAATTCTTGGTTACTGTCGGGCTACCTTGGGCTTGGAAGAAAGCATAAAACTTAAGCACCATTTCTACAGGATGACTACAGCCCTTAGAACTTTGCAGTAAGTGACACTGCACCATTGACCACATAGTTCCTGCTATATGCTCATTGCTCCCCACATTGCCAATGAAGGCTCCCACCAAATGTCTGAGTGTCAAAGCCAGACTTCTGTCCTCGCATGAGCAACGGAGGTAGCCCAGCATTCTTATACACAGTCGGCCTCCTCAATGAGAGACATCAGCCAGTTTCCAACATGGTGTAAACTTTCCCTACCTCTTTGACCTCCCACTAAGTCAAAATTCCCATCATGAGAGTCACCCAGTGATCGTAATGTGGCTGGTGCGTACAAATGTACTATGGCTAACCCCCAGCTGGGGATTAGCTGGGTCTTCCTTGACTTGAATGTCAGCATGAATTCATCAATTTCCTAGATTTACTAAGTGCAACTTGAGAAAAGTCAAAATTCAAAAGAGGGCAAAGGGCCCAGAAGAAAAAAGGGAGATAAGGGGCTTCAAACTGCAGTACCTTGAGCTGAATACCGGGCTCCGCCACAGCTCGGAACGGTGTGGCCTGCCAGTATGTCTGCTCTGTCTGCTTCCACATGACTACATAGAAGCTGGAGCTGTCCTGGTAACCAAAGATGAAGCCTGCATAGTCATCATCTGTCTGGGTATTTACATGGAAGGTCCCTTCGAAGTCGACTCCATTGAAAGCTGTGTACCCTGTCAAGATCAGATGTCGTTAGAAAAACAGGTCACACTAGCAGCTGGCAGAAGTCTACAGGAGCCACAACCCAGGCCGAGAACATACCCACTGCCAAGCCAGGATCACTGTTCATGGTCTGCACAATCTCCATGCCCTGGGAAGAGAGATGTGGAGTTGAGAACAATTCTGAAGCAGCCAAGTACACTCAGAAGCCCAGAACCTCAGGCCTAAGGAGTGACTTCTGTTATGTTTGACCTTTGTGTAGATTTCATGATCTGAGTAGGTACCCTATCTTGTTTTGTGTTTTATGTACTCAAAAAAAAAAATAGCACAAAAAACTGGTAAAGAAGATTTAAATAAAATTTCTATTCAATGCTGAATAGAAATAATTTTGCTAAGACTATCACTTAAACTGATTCAATAAACCCTAAATTGGGGAACACACAACATATACATCTAATAAATATGATTTGCTCTGTGACTATGGAAAACCTACTTAAGCCTCTCTGTGCCTTTTTTCTTTCATTACACAGTGGGAGGACTTGTAGGAGGCAGTCTGTTGGAGAGATTTCATCATCTATAATATGGGAGAGTGGAAGTATTCAATCACAGAGCTGCCATGAGCTCTGTAATCTGCTTGTAATCGGCACCCTCCACATGTTGCCTCCCTCTGTTGAGAGGCAAAGTGGGGCTGTGTCACACTGTATGGCACTTACCTGGTTCAGGACCACCCAGTTGGGGTCGATCTGGGCATCCCCTTCAGGATCCAGGACCACGGTCTGGTAGGCCCGGAAGTCGGTCAGGGTGATTTCTGCATTCTCTGGGCAGACGTCAATCCTATCGATGACCTGGTCCTGGTCGAAGTCACTCTCACAGATGTCTCCCACCCCATCACCTGAGCGGGTGGGAAAAGGGGAGCTTGATAATACCCATCATCCCTTGTGAGGGAAGGCAGCTGGGCAGGGGATGGAAGTAAAGCCCAAGCTCCAGGCAGCAGGGCATATCTTAATCACTGTTGGGAGAGGCGCCCTGAGTGGTCCTGTATGAGCTGGGCTGCGACCATCTTGGAGCCTTCATGATGGGTGATCAGGCCAGCCATCAGACAACACCAAGAGCTTCTCAAACGATCAACTTGAGCAGTTGCCTTCTACCCATGTCTCCAAGTAAGTTCTTACTGTGTGCTACTGTGTTCACCAACTGGTGGATCTTAAGCCTGACCTCACATAAGCAAATGTTTACAGTACTTTTTAGACTACAATGTGCACATGAAGGAGAAATTATTATCGTCTCTCAGGCCCTGAGGCTAAATCTGGCGCACAGGTGCATTTTGTTCAGCTGATATAATGTTTGAAGCATTTGAATTTGCATCACTGACCGAGCCCTCACCAGCTCACCACAGTTCCTGCACTCACTGCTGTCTCTCATCTGACTTGATGTACATAGTTCCTTACCTGCCTGGCCTCTGCAAGCATCTGTGCTTGTGAACCCAGCCTACACCCTTTCCGCTGTGTCCTCTGCTCTGCTTGGCTCCTTTCCTGGGATTCCCAGTGGAGGAGCAAGCAAGACAATGGAGCCACTCTCCAGGTCCCGTGGGGACTGAGCTATAACATGTGGCTGTGTCCTGCTGTGTGATCTTCTCAGGAAGCTGCAAAGCTGATCAGCTCTGCCCGGGATTGGATTCTGCCGTCTCCCGGAATAGAGACGCGCAGGTTGTAGCTGGGCAGAGAAGCTGGGTTTGAAGCATCAGCTCACAGAAGCTGGGAGCGCTGGGGAGGCTCTGAGTCCCCATTGCCCTGGGGGAGGTATGCATGCATGTGCCTGGCTGGGAGGGTCTAGGGGCCAAGTCTGCTTACTGTTGCTATCCTCCTGGGCTGGGTTGGGGACCAGTCGGCAGTTGTCTGGGCCAGGAGGCACCAAGTCTGGGATGCCATCGTTGTCGTCATCATCATCACACTCGTCACCAATTCCATCCTTATCAGTGTCCAGCTGGGCACTGTTAATGACGGTGGGGCAGTTGTCTGTGCTGTCCTGGTGGCCATCTCCATCACTGTGGAGAAAGGATCACATTCAGCAGGGAACAGAAGTGTCTGCTCTCAGGAAGGAGAGTCTTTTTTTTCTCTGTAAAAATACAGGCTTGGTTTTTTATCAGACCCTCTGGGGTTATTTCCTTCAGTAGGCTGCCCTACAGGCTCAGAGACAATTTTCCCACTTCTTTACCTCTTAAAACAAGCAAGTCACTTCCTACTCAAGAAGATAAGAGAACCTATTTCTGTGATTTGTGGCCAGAGGCTCCTGTCAGTCCCTGGGGACTGCTAGATGACACCTGACTCAGAGGACGTGTGAAGGGCACAGAGCGAGAGACAGTGGAGCCAGCCAGCCCCGTGGGAATCCTGGCTCAGCAGCTGACCAGCTGTGACCTCAGGCATGATATTTTACCTCTATGGTTCAGTGTCCCCATCTGTAATATGGTGATAATAATCATACCTAGAGGGTTATTATGAATGATTACATGATCAGAATTTTGCACATTAAGTTTTATTAATTTTTTTGGCCATGCTGGGGATTGAGCTCAGGGCTTCATGCTTGCTAAGCAAGGGCTCTACCATTTGAGCCCCAAAAGATCCCTAGTTTTTTTGCTTTTAGTTTGTTTTGCAGATAGCATCTTGCAATAACTTTGCCCAGAAAGGCCTCAAACTACGATCCCAGGACATGTGGATGCACAAACAAGCAATTCCTGCCCTCCTCCCCAGGGTTCAAGTTTGTGGGAGTTCAAATGCAGCAGAATGAGTCATTTGTTTTAGGCAAATGTCTATAGGCTGGTGGGACAGGATATTTTAAAAAAACCTCTGTAGATGGTAATCAGAGAACAGGATGACCCGCACTAGGGAACATTCTTGATGTATTTCATTTAGGGTAGTTGTCAGGGTACCAGTCCCGCCTTCTCTGAAATAGAGAAAATCACCTGGTGTTAGATTCGATCACTGGCTGGCCCTGCTTGTGCATGCCATCCAAGGGCAGGCACTGTGCCAGGAACGGTGAAGGTTTCCTACATTATCTTGAATTTTTGGCATTACCTGTGAGCTACCTTTAATTATCTCTACTTTGCAGATGAGGAAATTGAGACTCTAAGAGATAGAGGGAATATTTAAGTTCACTTGACTGGATACACTTGGCAGCAAGAACCCAGGGCATAATGAAGGAGACAGGAACTCAGAGGAGCTGAGCCTGAGCAAGGGTGGGTGGAGAATTGTGTCTGTGAACCAGGTAATAGAAGAGAAGCCATGTTTCTTGTTGCTTTGCTTTTTGGAGTCCTTGTCCTCTCATCCCTGTTCCAATTGCCTCTCAAGAATTTCCCAAGAAGAGAAAGGGTTCTAGCCTTGGTTAGCAGGTTCATTGTTTTATGTTCTTACAGTACCTAATCCGGCTCTGGTCCTTTTATTTATTTTTCTGGTGCTGAGAACTGAACCCAGAGCCTTGCACATACTAGGCAAGCACTCTATCACCGAGCTATTCCGCCTGCCAGCCCTAATCTTAATGTAGGACTTCAGCATATTGGGTCAGAACATGTGCCAGAATTTTCTCACATAGAACAGCAAACATTTCAAGGGCAATGAAATAATAGTGATCCCACAGAAAACCGACAGCCTTCTACTTTGGGATGATGGTGAAGTTTTCCTGAATTTAAAGAATATAATAATAAAAGAGCTAATATCTACTGAGTGCTAAGTATACAACAGAAATCACAATAAGCACTTTTTGGATTAACTCAATTCATCTTCACAACAGTTCTGTGAGCTGGATCTGTGCACATCCCCACTTTATAGATGAGAAAACCGAGGTGCAAAGAGATTAGAGGACTAATTCACGATTAGCTGGCTTGTAGGAGAAGGATTTTTATCTAGCTGTCTCACTTCAGAATCCTGTGAAGCCTGAGGCTAGGCTGTCTCTCCTGTAATACAGCTCCCTTGCTGGACTGTCTAGTGTCTAGTGACACTGTACTTTCAGAGGTAGGGTGGTCCTGACCAGAGGTAGACTTATTGTCCTATCTGCAGGCCAGTCCACCCAGGGAGATTCCAAAGCATGGTATAAGCAGAAAGCTCTGAAAATTAAAATTTCATATTTTTGCATTTGCTTCTCTATAGCTGGGAGAGGTGCCATACCTGTCCTGATTAGTGTCACAGGAGTCTCCGACTAGATCATTGTCCACATCAGACTGCAAAGAGAACAGAGCATGTTATCTATCCCTGTGCCTGCATGTACAGAATGTTCCAGAAAAAGAAGACCTGGCCCATCTTCACTGGGTTTCAGGAATTATTTCTCTAGAACTCAGGAGGTACAAAACTGCAAAAGGACAACACCATATTGGTGTAGGCACAATGCTGAATTTTCACAAAAGCCTTTTAAAATATCGAGCTTCGTGTAGAGGCTGCCTACACACCAGATGAGCTGATTGGAAAGGGTGCTGGGGTAGCATGGTGGCAGGTGGAGACATGGTGTCTGGCACGGGTCGGAAGGGAGCCAGCCACAGGCACGGGCACAGAGAAAACTGACTTTGCTTTGCTTTGCATTTTGGAATTGAGCCAAAGTAGGGAGTGAGTCACAGAGAGCAATAATGACTTCCCTCTCAGGGCTTCAGAAACAAATGGCACATCATGCCCAATGATCCAGACAGGCGTGGGGATGGGAAAGGAAACTCAATGTGTCACTAACTGAACTTAATCTGGATAGGGCTTGGGGACTAAAGGGACATGTGATTAGGCTCCCAGTGGTTCATTTCCATGTTCCATTTTCCTTTCACTAGAAAAAACTGTTTGGGGCGTCATTAAGCTCATGTTACCAATTACATCTGTGCTCTATAGCTGAGAGCTTAGTCCCAAGTCTCAGGAGGCCCCATCCACACTCTTGTAGTGTTCGACTCATCATTCTGAGGCCTAACGTGTGTCATTCCCCCACCCATGCTTTGTTAGATAAGGGGCAACAGCAGAGAACTGACCAAGAGGCTCTGCTATGTTTTTCTACACACTGGCTTTAAATGGTCTTTGCATAAGGGTGTTCAACCTAGAGTTTGAATTCTCCTGTGTCCTACTAACCTGGTTAGGGTTGCTGACATCAGGGCAACTGTCACATGCATCCCCCACACCATCACCATCCTTGTCCCGTTGGTCACGATTAGGAATTTTTGGGCAGTTATCCAAAATGTTTTTTATTCCTGCAAGAAAAGAATGCTACCATGAGTCAAGGGAATATCAGGGACAGCGATGGAACACAGGGACTTCTAGGTGCTATAGAGGTCAGGCCTGTGCTAGCTCCTGCTTGGACCATTGTTGCTTTGCTGTTACCCTTCTAAGTAGTTATCTGGAGATAACTTTGAAGGAGGATTCTGGGAGACTTAAAGATGAACAGCTCTCTGAGGCATTTATCCATGAATTCTAATTTATCCAAGCTGTTAAGGGCTGTGGGAACACTGAGAAGGGGAACGTGATGACTAGGTGGGCTGGCCCATAGCTGATCAATGACAGAGTCTCTGGGAAGTGTGTGCGGAAGCCAGACCCACTGAGTCCCTCTTGCCCTGATTTTGGATTCAATAATGTCACACTGTTTGCTGCAAATTAGCCATGATGAGAGTAGTCGCACTGTGAAACTGACAAGTGTCACAAATCAGGGCTTCTTTTGGCGTGCTTCACGGAGTGCTTTGCCAGTGCACCATTGGATGGGAGTGGTCAGTTGGGCTCACCGAGGTGAGGAAGTGTTTTATAGAGGTATGGATATTCTGGAGTCGTGTCTGTGAGTGTTCACGCTCTCCAGGCCCCTGGGATGTGGTATATATTTCAGAAACTATCAGATCCCAGGTTATCTTCAATGCTAGCTGTCTATGCTGTGGGAGCCATACAGAATCAAATGTCTTTCCTCAAGTCCTGTGAGGCTCCAGGACTGGCAATCTCTCACATGGACCTCACACAAAATCCCTTTGGTATAGTCTTTGGAGCTGTGAAGCCACTGCCCTGCTTTACATCCCTGCCCAGAACAGGCAGGGCTGGCCACAGCTCCCTGGAAATGCCTGGCTCTCAGGAGGAGCCTGTCCCTAAGGGGGTAGCCTGTGACCCTGCTCAAAGCTCAGCTCTCCAGTTCCAGGTCTCTCACTTGTAAAAGGAGTGGTAGGGAGTGGGGAGAAGTATAATTCAGGAAGGCAGATGCTCTACAAAGACACAACCTGGCATATGTGCCAGAAGGAATTCTTACAGAGTCTCTGGCTATGGTATAGAGTCCCACAAATGTCCGGGGTTATTACATAGGGGTGTGGCTTCTGGAGTCTCCTCCTACAGACACAAGTCAGCCTTCAGCTACCAAATACAGGCCAAAGTGAAGCAGCAGAGAGGGAGGCTTACACCTGACCAAAGACAAGGGCAAAGGGACAAACAAATCCCCAATAAAAGAGAGCAAAGCAAGTCCACCATCTCCGTCCATGTCATCGTCGCAGGCGTCTCCTTTTCCATCTCCATCCGTGTCTCTCTGGTCATTATTTAGGACCATCCAGCAGTTGTCACAGGCATCCCCAAAGATATCTTTATCACTGTTTCTTTGGTCCACATTGTGAGTTAGGACACAGTTATCCTAAAAGACAAGGGGATGGGCCACTTATCAGACTTTCACTGAGTCTGCCTCCCCTGCTGTTATGAGTGGTCAAGTCTGTCAGTTTTACATTGTAAATATTTGTGAATCTTGGATAACGAATTGCAGTGCTGTGGGGACAGAGGCATGGGGTTAACAACATGGGGGAAGGCTTCACGGACCTTCTTCCATCACCCCCGGTATGTGGTCCTCCACAGAATGCAGATACCTGCTCATTCAGGATCCCATCTCCATCAGCATCCTCATCACAAGCATCTCCAATGCCATCTCCATCTGCATCTTCCTGGCCAGAGTTTGGCACGTACTTGCAGTTGTCCTGGGGGTAGGGGAGATACAGCTCAGAACCAAGCCCTGTAGATCTGATTTATGTCAAAAACTATTCCTGATCTCAAGACCAACTGTGGCTGCCTGGCTTTATTGTTGGTGGCTGTTTTGCTTCAGTTGAGATGCAGCTGCTTTAAAAATACAATTTAAGTTGGGACCTGCGGCATCTCTCCCCTCTATAAAATGTGGCTTTGGAAAATTTGGTAATTCTTTTTAAACCAAATATGCCCTCCTTACCTTCTTGCAGTTCCTGGCAGAGCATGGAAGTTCTTCATCAGGGTAACTGTCGATATCCACATCTCTTCCACAGATGTAACCATCTCCAGCCCAACCAACTCCACACTGTGAAGGGAAAGCCCATTAGAAGCCTAGGAAGCTAATCCCAGCTTGGAGGAAGGTAACCCAAAAGGGCCTCAGCTTCAGTGTGCACATCCCCTAGCGAAGGGCCTGGAGCCTGACAGCCTTTTTGGGTAGGATTTAAAAACTATTTAATTGACTGGGTGCAGTGGCTCACTCCTGTAATCTCAGCTGTTTGGGAGGCACAAATTGTGAGGATCATGGTTTGAGGCCAGCCCGGGCAAAATGTAACAAGACCCCATCTCAACAAATAAACTCAACATGTTGGCTTTACTAGCTATGCAGGAGGCATAGGTAGAAGGATCAAGTTCGAGGCAGCCAGACAAAAATGTGAGCCCCTATCTGAAAAACAAACCTAGAGTGAAAAGTGGCTAGAGGCATGGTTCAAAAGGTAAAACACCTGCCTAGCAAGCACAGGCCCTGAGTTCAGACCCCACTACTGCCACCTCTTCTCCCCCCACCTCCCCAAATAAAACCTAACTGTATTTGATTAGTCTAATGGTTCCCAATTTAAAAAACACCAGCTGGGCACCAGTGGCTCATGCCTATAATCCTAGCTATTCAGGAGGCAGAGATCAGGAAGATCACAGTTCAAAGCCAGCCCAGGCAAAAAAGGGCTGGTGGAGTGGCTTAAGATGTAGGCCTGAGTTCAAACCCCCATACTGCCAAAAAAAACCCCCAAAAACTTAAAGGGAGATGGAATGTAAAATGGATTGCCTTGCCCAGGGCTAAGAAAATGAAGGCAATCTGCTCTAAGAGATAGTCCATGTGGACAAGCAGGAGCAGTTTTCTTGCTTTGTTCTTTCACTTAACTGGCAGCACACATTTATATATTTATATATATACACACCCATGCATACACACATATGCAAATGTATACAGTATGTATACATATATATATGTGTACATGTATGTATGTACTGTGTATATATTTATATTTATTATATAAGTACTGTTCTGTTCCTTTTCAAAGACGATTTCCCATTCTGTCTTGGAGATCTTTTCATATCACCCCATGTAGATGCATTGCACTCTTTTTAATGGCCCAGATACATCACACATAGGTTGTAGTAAATGTGCCTTAACTCAACAATTTCCCATCATAGGTAACAGGTTTATAATAGCTTTCCTATTTCTAACAACTCGCCATAGATAATTCTGGTACATTTGCCACTCTGCATGTACACTGGTTTGATTGCATAGAATCCTGGTTCAAATGATATCTGTATTTCATATTTGTAATATGAGGGCTGTAATCAAAGTCTTCTTTACTTGATTGTTCAATTTATTCCTCCCTTCCTCTTCCCCCCCCCCCTTTTTTGAGACAGGGTCTTGCTATGCAGCCTAGGCTGGCCTCAAACTCACGATCCTCCTGCCTCATCCTCCCAAGTGCTGGGATTACAGGTGTGAACCACCATGTCCAGTTCTTTATCATTCTTAATCCACAGTTATATCTCTGAATTTAAGTCTTCTGGATTAGTTTCTACCAAAAGGGGAGCTTTCCAAGGTGCTTTATTTCTATTCACACCCTTTTCTTTTAACAGAAGGTGGTTCCCACAGGTGCAGTGCTGAGTGTGTCTGTCTCTACCCCCTGGAGATGTTCCAAATCCTAAGATTTAGAAAAAGAGCCTTTTTTTTCCACAAAGGGCCTATTACAGGCTCAGAACCATGTCAGGCTGACTGCTCTGTTGCCACGCCCAGCAGCTGAGAGCAAGCCTAAACCATTAGAGAACAGGCATTAACAGTTCTGCTGAACTCGATTATTTATGACAGATCAACAGACCAACAGATAGACCACTTTCCTTCTATTGATGCTATAAGGTCATCATTATCCATTTTTACAGAAGAGCCAGATAAGCTCTGCCTGGTTCACTGCCTTGCCCAGGCTCACAGCTGGGAAACCTGACCTCACACCTGCCCTTGTGCAGTGACTTTAGGGCATTTACATGGCTAACGTGCACTTTTGAGTTCTCCCTCTGACGGTCCATATCTGAGGTGGCCTGGTGAAAGGATGACTGATACACCATAGAGAAAGGAAACCCTTCCAGATAATGAGGGAAGAGCTGGAATCAGCTCAGGTTTAGGGTGACTCCCTGGGGAGGGAAGAGGGGAGAAGGTGACATGGAAAACAACAGAACCAGAAAAGCAGATCTGGGAGGGAGGTAAAAAGGAGAGAAGATGGAAAGAATCTGAGGAAGAGAGACAGGGCCAAGGGGAAACAAACTTCACATGAGTCAGTGTGAAATTTCCTGGCCTCCCTAATCAAAATAAGGTGCTTTCAGAACAGTGACTTCCTGGGCTGCAGCCTGCTTTCCCTCTGCAGCCAGAGTTGGAGGGCAGCACTCCCAGAATGCCCTTCCTAGGACCCCCTGCCCTGTTCAGTGGCTTCAGCAGGGCCTTCACCGGGCCTGGAAAGTTCAGCCATGGGGTCTAGTTCTTGACTCATTTTAATGAGGAAAAAATTTCCTCTAGGAACAAATACATTTTTAATGAGCTATTTTCTGGCATATTAAATTATTTTAGTAGTCACACTGAGTTTATTAATCCTTTGCCATCTGTCGTTGTGCCTCATTACAAATTCAAAAACATATTAAGAGCCTCATCACCCACCATCCTAGGGGACTCATCAATTTGTTCACAGAAAATGAAAATTTAAACACAGATATACACTTGCTCCTCAATGACTTTTTTTTTTTTCTTTTTGTGGTAATAAACATGCCGAACCATGGGGAATTAGGGAAATTGTTGGGTTGTTCCCTCCACTGTACATTCTTTCGTCCTGACCTTGTTCTAGAATATCTGGATTGCCAGGGAGGGCTGACTTTATTATAATTATTTCTTTTAGTTATTTTTGACTCTTTTTATTTTTCCCATTTGAAAAGTGATATGCTTATTATAGAAAAGTTTTCAAGTGTAAAGAAAAAGCAGGGTAAGTTTGAAGTATAAAGAAGAGAGGAAGTCAGGCCTGGTGGATTACAGGGGCACTCCTGTAATCGCAGCTAGTCAGGAAGTAGAGGCTGGAGGATCTTGCATTCAAGACTAGCCAGGGCAAAATTAGCAAGACTCTGTCTCAAAAACAAAATACAAACAAAAGGGCTGAGAGCGTAGCTCAAGTGGTAGAGCTCTGGCCTAGGACTCAATGAGCAACACTGAAAAAAAAACAAAAGGGAAATTCTCTTAGGACCCGTGCTACTGCTCAGAGGGAACCCCTGTGAACCTGGAACCCTAGATGAAAGGGTGGCTGGCTAAGGGCCTGGCACCCGGAAGTGAGCAGGAAGGGAGTAGCCAAAGTCAGCTGACACATTAGTGCCTACGATCCCCCAGAACTCTGGGTCTTGGGACTTGGGAATGGCTGCTAGGAACCAGTTTTCTTCTTTATAAAGGGTCCGCTGCAGGCTGCTTTCTGCCTAGCCCCCTTTCTGCCCAGACTGGCTGCAGGGTTGGGGAATGGACACACGACGAATGACCGTTCACTGAGGTGGGGGGTGGCATACACAGAATGGTGCTGTCATCCCTTTCCACTCACCTGTGGGAAATAGAAAGTTTCTGAGGGTGTATGACAAACCCTCACTTCTACACTGTGACCCACTCCCAGAGTGTTAGGCCAGACTGACACTAGACATTGTAAGGGTAAGGACGGATAGAAATGACATGACAGGGCAAAAGAGGACAGAGGAAGGCTGTGACTCCTTCACTTCCCTGCTGCTGCCTCCTTGGGCCACCTTCCACAGAAGGTGGCTAGGAACTGAGACACTGGGGGCTCTACCATCCAGGTGCCCAAGTGAACGATGTCACCTGTACCCAAGAGGGAGAGAAAAGGCAGCTGAAGGTTGGATGGGCCTCAGACCACTCCCTATAAACCCAGTTGTCCTTGTTGGTATGACATTCTGTGCTCATCCCCATCACAACATTTTCATTTTGGAACATTTTTACCCTGAAGCAAGTTGAAACTGTAGAGGAGTGTTGTTTAAAATGGAAGAGGAATAATGACAAAGCAAGCAAACAAGTAACTTACCACACATGTCACATCCCCCTGTCTCTCTTCAACACACTGTGCGTTCACACTGCAAGGGTTCAGTTCTGAATTTCTGCAACTTCTTTCTGCTTTGCACCCCCTTGTCTGGTCACCAGTGTATCCTGGTTTGCAAGGTCCACAGCGATAAGATCCCTGCAAAGAACAAAGATGAGACAATGAACCGGGGCTCAATACCTGTGAGACAAGGTCCTGTTGTGTTTTTTACATGTACTCAGTGATGCCACGATTGAGTGAGGCCGGGCCTATCTCTCTGCTTACATGTATCTCTTATGAGATCGTGTGCACGTTGGTGAACCCATCCTCAGGCTGGAACCCGCAGCAGACCCTGTGGCCAGCGAAGACAGGACTGAAGGCAGAGAAGGCTAGACAGTGAGCCAGCAGCACTTTGACTTGCCAGCCCCACTGTAGGGGTCAACAGGGGAAAGGCCCAAGGTTCTAGCAAAGTCCTGGGAGGTGGAATGAGAGGGTTTACTCCTGGGGACAGGCAGATGGTTTGATTAAAAAGTTTTTTTTTAAAGAAATTTTTATTTATTTATTTTTTTACTGTATCTTTGGCTCTTTTAGAATTGAACAAAAAGGAAATGTTGGTGGCTTGCACTGAGAATTCTTGATGAGGTAGGCTGCCATGAAGGAGAAACCTGGCAAATGACCTGTCAGCTCCTCTGCAAGGCACTTCTGGAGCTACACAGGATCTCCCTCACTCTCCTTTAAACAGCTTTCAGTGTGTGTGTGTGTGTGTGTGTATTTAAGTGTTTTTATTAAAAATTTTCAGCCTTATTGAGGTATAATTGATAAATAAAATGATGTATTTAAAGCATTCGGTGTGATGATGTATAGGTATATACATTGTGAAATAATTACTACAGTTAGCTAATTAACATATCCGTTACCTCTTTACTTTTTCTTCTTTGGTGAGAATATTGAAGATCTGTTAGGAAATTTCACATACGCAGTACAGTATTATTAACTATAGTCACCATTCTACACAACAGACCTTCAGAATTTATTCATTCCATACAGATTTATTGAGATCAAATTTTGTATCATAAAGACACTCATATAAAGTAGACAGTTTAATGATTTTACTCACTCAGGAATTTTTAATTGGCAAGTTCAAAGGATGTTTTTCAGCAATTTTCTTGCTCTATCAGCCTCATTGGACATGCTTTCAACCTGCTCCTTTTCTAGGCTTCTGCTCTTTCTCCTTTGCCTACTCCTTCATTTTGGGGGTTCCCTGGAGTTCTGTCCACTGTCTACTTTTCTCTCTGGGTGACTTCTGTTATTACCTTTATACTAAGATTTCCCAACTCTATTTCTGAAGGCCAGCTGTGTCCTGGTAAATGGCTAAGAAGCAATAAACCCTGGTCTATTCCTAAGTGGTAGAGTGTCGTGAAGGACTCAGGTTCAGCAGCCAGACAGGAAATCTAATGAGATGTGTGGTCTCAGCCTAATGATGTGAAGTTTCTGTGTCTCACTTTTTTCAGCTATAAGATGGGGATAATAAGAGTGCCCTTCTACAGGGTTGTTGTGAGGATTAAGATAAATGACTTGATATTTATAAAGGACTTTTACTTACAAGGAAATGGAGAACCTAGGGATTAAATGACATTCCCAGGGGCCTACAATGAGCTTGAATCTGTCATAGATGGAATCGGTGTTTCTTTTGTTGGTAGTCTACTCTGTTATATCTTTTATCTTGACACAGTTGACAGGGTCATTCAGGTACAAATCCCATATCTGAATATTTAAATTATAGACCTCCCTAAGTGCTAAGCATTTAAATTTAATACAAATGATTTTGAAAAATTTTATGAAAATAAGGAATACTATTTGGGAATTGTGTAGTCACCAGTAAAATATTGAACTACTGATATAAAACTAACAGTCTTTACATTTTTAAAGTGTAAGGATGACAATATTTAATAAATAGTTATTTAAGATCATATTGCTCTTATTGTTTTTGAGAGAAAGTAAAGAATAAACTTGGCATTTATACAATTATTCTTACATAAAAATTACTTGTAAAATTATTTTTACAGTAAACACATTTTCAGCACAAACTTTTGCTCGAATTCTGCCCATCTGTCAAATGTTTGATGCCCATGCTCTACCTGTGTTCAGGGTTGCAACCTACAAACATTCACTTGCTTCAGTACTTGGCTCCATTTTGAGAAATACTTACCAAAGTGTTAATACAGATAGAATTGGGAACACACGCTCCATTCTGACACTCATCAACATCAGTGCACACCTAGGCAAGAAAGTTGAAAGGAGCTTCAGAGAAACCTGCTCTTAAATAGAAATGCAAATCAGTTTCCCTCTGGTTTGTTTGACATCTTTGTGTGAAGTGAAGACACACAGAATTGCAGGTAGAATGTTAACTGAGGGTTATTTTAGCTATCTCTGGGCATTTATACTAGTCTGTACTTAACCAAATTTCTAATGGTAATTGTCTTCGTGGAATTTAAAGTCGTTCAGAAAAGATGACTTGTACAACTCATCTGTCCCACAGACTTTTTAGTCAGGAAAGGGTTTATTATTATTATTTTCTAAATGTATATATATATATTTAATATATATATCGCTTGGGACTCAATGTATTCTTCTATCTGAGGATTCCTATCTTTCCTCAATTCTGGAAAATTCTCAGCTTCTCTTCACTTTCATTATTTCTGTTCTTTCTTTGAACTACCATTAAACAAATAATGGGCTTTCTCTTTAAAATCCCCTTTTGACTCTTACCTACCCGCTTGTATTTTTCATATCCTTATTTCTCCGTGCTGGGTTCTGAAATGTTTCCTTCGACTTATGAATTCCTGGTTAGCTGTGTCTAAGATGTTCTATTTATTGAGTTTTTAAGATCAATTATTATATTCTTAACTGGTAAAAGCTTTACCTTGCTATTTTTCAAACATGTCTGGTTTTTCACAATGCCCTAGTCTTTAGTTAAAATATCCCTTCTTTTATCTATTTTTCCTTTTTTTTTTTTGTGGTACTGAGGCTTGAACTTAGGGCCTATACCTTGAGCCCACCAGCCCTTTTTTGTGATGGGTGTTTTTGAGATAGGGTCTCATGCACTATTTGCTTGGGTTGGCTCTGAACCGCAGTCCTGATCACTACAATCCTAGCCTCCTGAGTAGCTAGGATTGTAGGACATGAGCCACCAACACCTGGCTATTTATTTAATAATATTTTATACTTTTAAAATTTAAATTTATTTTATACTTATCATGTTTCCTCACAGTAGTTTCTTCATATATTGGCATTTTATGATCATATCCGTAGTGGCCCTGATTTTACCTGTGGGCATTCCACTGACCCTGAATTTTGCAGTGTAGTTTTTACTACTGTGGCTTTTACTCCTCCCGGGCTGGTTTTTATGCTACTTTTGGCAAGTGTTTAGGCATTATATATGCAACACAGAAGTGGAGTTCCTATCTGTATGTGGTATGAGCATGGATCTCTGCTTTGTGGTGGCAATTTTCATTTTTATCAACCATGTGTCAAAGCTGATGTCAAGCTTCCTTGTTTCCTGGGGCTAGCAAAGTTCTCCTACCCCCATGTAATGGAAGGGGAAATTCTCTGAGTTCCTGGCTTTATGCATGGGTACTAGGTCTTTCTGAAGTTCCAAGACTACATTTGCTGTCACCACATAAGTGTCAAAAGCCCTAGCTGCCACTGCCCTGGAGCTACTGTGGCATCAGCTTCCATTCACAGTGCTGGCTGTCCTTCTTTGCTTCTAGAAATGGCACCATTTCCTTCTATTTCTTTTGACCTTGGTAATGCATTACATTTGACATAAATTTTTAGAAGGTGGCTCCCTTTACTTCAGTTTGTTCTACCATATTGCTGGAATCCAGTGGGAAGTGTTTTTACTAGCTGACATCAAGCCCTTTATATTTCATTTTGTCTCTTTTTCTTTGTTCAGTCTTGGGAGATTTTGTCTTTAGAGAAGAAGAAAATCTCGGGGTCATTGCTCTAGTGCCTCCTTGTCATTCCTCTGTGTTCAGATTGCCTCCTTTTTCTCATCTAAAAATGATGCCCTCTAGATTCATTTGATAGGCAGTGAGGAAATAATGAACCCCTGCCCTTCTTCAAAGCTAATAATTTCCCTAAGGTAATAAAATATATTTATAGACCAACCATTTTTAAGGGCTGAAAACATCAAAAAGAATTTCACAGTTAGTCAGTTAAGTAATGATCAGGAGATAGCAGAACATTTGGAAATAAATGGAGACTGTCATGAAGTACTCAGATGTTTTATGGGAATTTATATCTTATATAAGAAAAAGGATAGATTTCCTCAGGGAATTAGCTTCTCTCTTGAAATCCTCTCATTTCTAAAACTGCTTCTGATTGGCAGCAATGGCACTATAAAAGGGACCTAATTTTTCAAAGCTTTTATTTGTCTTCCTGGTTCTCAATTTATTCTGGAGAACAGAATGTCCAAAGGCTATCAACAAACTTAAGTCTGAAACTGTGCCACATATCTAGTATTGCCCTTTTATTGGTTTTCTACCAATACTCTATCATCCCAGCTTCAACAGTGTCCTTCCTTCTAGATTCTAGGAACATATATCCTCAGAAATGAGTTGAAAGTCTTCCTGATTTTCTCACTGGGCACCCTGACCCTTCCACACGGCACTGGCTGCTCAAGGAGCCAGGAAATTGTTCTGATGAGATGAAAAATTAATAAAAAGCATCATTTCAGCCCACCTGTTTGTTTGACTTGGCAAAGTTGATCCCAACACCCTGCACTATGGGTCCTGTAAAGCCCACCGGGCAGGAATCACATCTGAAGCCAGGAGCCAAGTTCACACAGCGTACACCTGGGTAGCAGGGATGGTATTTGCACTGGAGAAAAAAAGTTCAAAATCTTTAGCCATGTGGAGAAAATTGCTCTTAAACTTTCCCTCATCTATTTGCATATGCTTGTTTATTCATTTGACTTTTTTTTTTGGTAGAAAAATGATAAAAGAAACTTAAGGCTTCCAACTTCACAGTCACCACTGTATCCCCAACCCACCCAGTCTTTGTTGCCTTTTAAGTACATTGCTGTATTATAGTATAATAGCACATTGAAGTCAAAAGCATCCTTAATTTTAACCAGTCTACCTCCCAATGTAGCATACTCCCCGATATTTTAATTTGGAGTTTACAAATCCCCGGGAAAGGCTGCTGTCCCTGGACCACTTGTCAGCTGGCTGTTAGATGACTCCCAAAGCTTCAGTGAACCAGCTCCTCATGTGGAAAGATCTTGAGAAGATAGAGCAGGCAGGCGCTCCCTCAGTGAGGTGTGATCACTCAGTCTGTGCCTCCCTTTGTGCCCTGTCTAGCCCATAGCTATTCCAAGGCTCTCATGGCCTATGAGATTGGTTCTTAAAAAAAAAATAAATAAACCACTTCAACTAATGTAAAAAACATGATGACTTCCTGTTCTTTCAAAAAGGAGGAAAATTCCAGTGCACAGATAAAAACCAGATGCAGTTCTGTGAAACAAGAGCAGATGATTCTCCAATTGAGAGCTTTTGTTTTGTTTTATTTGTTCTTGCTTTTTTGGGACAGGGTCTTGCTCGGTAGCCCGGGCTGGCCTCAAGCTTGTGACCCTCCTGACTTCCCAAGTGTTGAGATTACAGGCATGAGCCACCACTATAGACCATCTTAATTGCTTACAGCTGGGGGAGACAGCCAGCTGAGTGCTACTAAGAGCCTGAAGGAGGCCTGATGCAGCTGGGTCTCAGGTCCTTGCATGCCTTTCCCCTCTCCACTTCTTTCAGTCTTCCTCTGGCTGGTGGGAGGGGTAAGGTACATTTTGGCAGTAGCATTGCTACTGGCTATGGACAGAGCTTTGTGATCAGACTAGTGACTGGTTAACTAGTGACTTGTCTTGATGCAGTCTCCTTCTGAGTCTCTGCCCACTGGTCAAATAGCCTGCAATGGCTGTGTGTGCACACACTGGCTTCATTCCTGGGCACTTTTGGCTACTCCCAAGTTATAGGCCTCCCCGGCAGTTCTTGTGGGTGTGAGATTCCCTCTGTTGCTCTGCTTTAAGAAGCCTGAAGAAAGTTGTTATGACTCCTGAAATACATGCTTACCCAAGTCCTCCCCTCCCCCCTTTGCAAAAGCATGGGAAGAGCAAATTTCTGATACACATTGCTTATGTTACCACCATTGCAGCACTGTAGCAATATGAACTGGTAGAAAATTGGAGACAGAGGAGAAGTGACAAATAAGGCCACATCTGTGTGTTGTGCCTCCTCTGACCACTCATGTGTCACAGGGTCTCCAAGGATTTGTAAAGAAAGAGTTTTTAATGGAGCCTCGAGGGCAACCTAAGCCATCTCTTTCTAGAAGCTGTAGGCCACTATGAACACATAAGGAGCCCCTACCCTCAGGGAGTCCAGCTGAACTTTACCTCATCAACATCAGAGCACGTGATTCCGTTCCCCGTGTAACCCTCAGGGCAGGGCCCACACTGGAAGCCATCTCTGGTGTCAGTACATCGGACACCTCGGAAACATGGGTTGGAGTCACACCGGCGTGGTGGGCGAGTTGGAGGTGCTGGGGGTGCCGGGGGCACCAGTGTGTTTGGGGTTGGAGACTGAAAGCTGAGAGGACCTAGAAAAAAAACAATACTCCATAGACTCATTCACCACTGGGGAATTTATAGGATACAAAATGAAATTTGGTTTCCCAATGAACTTTTCGTCCCTTCCCTTTCCTCCAACTCTATGCAGAGCTGCAGTGCCATGGCCTTGCCTCAGGCCCTCCGTGGGTCTGCATCATCCTACCCAGAATAAGCTGGTCAAGCACTTACCACAAGCCTGGCATTCTGCGATGGTGTTTCGCAAAAATGATGTTTCCTTGACCTTTAGACATGAAAAGGGGAAAAAACGATTGAAAAGGAATAGCTGATATAGTCCAGGAATGAAAGAATTCATGTGTAGATGCTGAAGAAACACTTCTTGCACTTCAAGCAGCTTTTGACAGCTTCCCTCTACCAGCAACCATGGCATATTTATTGAAAGCATGTCCCCATTTGCAGAGCCCTTCTAGCTGATCCCTGGGGTGGTGGGCTGTGTGGGGCCACTTGACATTCGACCCCAGGCCACCTCCCTCCCTGTCTGTGCAGGCCCACAGCTCTCCCAGCACAGAGAGCTGCTCTGATACGACCTGAGCTTTTCTCATGGTAGGTCCTGTTTGTTACCTGTTGTCTCAGAAGATCCTTCACCTCTCCCAGTAGCTGGTTTAGTTGTGTCATTTGACCCAAGAACTGTCGATTAAAGTCCCCTGTTGGAATAGCAAAAGGTTAGGAAAATTTAGCCAATGACAGTCCAAGCCAAATGACTCCCCAGAGAATCATCAGGACAAGGTAATTAAAAAGCCTTGGGTAACTATATTTAATTTGGGGTAATTTAGCTAGCTCATCTAACAAAATAATGCTAACAATTCCACTGTTAGTTAGTTCAAATTCATGTGAATTGTAAAGAAGTATAAGAAAAAGATTCCTGGCTCTGCACTTTGCATAACATCATGACTTCTGAAGATGCATTCTGTGTGTGTGTGGGGGGGAGGGGGTTCTGATGACAGTCCCCTCTGGGTGATGGGACCTAGGCCACTCAGGGATCTAGGCATTTGTCTGGGTTGGTGATAATGTGCAAACTGCCCATGAGAGCCCATACCTGTGCTTGTGGCAGCCAGTGGCTCACTCTGCTGCAGAAAGCAGTCTTGCAGGCTGGCAACCTGGAACAGTGAGCCCCGCACCACCAGCTTCAGCTCTTCTAAGAAGTCCTGGAAAAAAACCACATGCATACCACAGATTGCTGCCACTGTTCGAAGCCAATGTGCTTGCAGACTCAGTTTTTATAACAGAGTAGTCTTGTACACTTAGATGGTGGTATCTTATGTAATTCTGCAGGTTCACATTTTCCTAAACCCTGTCAGCCCTACCCTTTGGACTGAAGCAAATATAGAAGTAGCCAGTTCCCTAGGAAATTACTGGCATCCAACTTGGCCATCAAGGTAGCTGACAGAAGGAAAGGCTGTTTTCCTCTATGGTGACTGAGTTATTTTGTGGCAGGAATCCCTTAAGAACTGTCTGGAATTTGTTTATGGAGCTTAGACTGTAATAAGATATTGATCTCAATTTTAAACAGTAGTGTTTTTAAGATATCTTGACTCTAGGTTTTTGCAAAGCCTTTGATTTCCTTGGACTATAAGAATGAATAAGCAGTATATTCTATGATCATTTGGTAGTTGGCACTGAATTTTTACATGACCGGCAGATAGCAATCATTCGTTGTCAGTCACAAAGTCAATTTCCTTATCCCTTTATCCTGTAATTTTTACTTGTACTCATTTTTGTTATATCTAGATATGACAGAAAAAAGTTTGTGTTAACGGCTAATGTAAAGTCATCTTTATTATTTTAGAAATGAGTAGGCTAAGGATTTTCAGAGGAATTCTACTTTTCAATTTAGCTAAGATTTATGCAACACATGCTAGGTAACAGGCACTGTGTTGGATGTGGGACTATGCACTGTATGAAAGTGCGAACCACAACTGCTTCTGCCCGCCCCCCACAGTATCTGAATGCCTAGAATGGGCCTATTTGTGACCAATTAACTGCTTGAGTGAATAACTATTCAACTATGAAGACCGAGCCTCTGTGGTCCCTGCTGATAGTCCAAGGAGGCGAAGCTTTTGAGAAAATTCCAATGAGTGTAGTTTCTGGTAATCTTGTCAAGGCTGAGTCCTGACTTTTAGAAAACTGACTTATTTGGCTGTGGATGCTAATTTCTGAAATGGTCAGTGACACAATTTCTGAATGTCATTCTGATTTCTTGGGCTATTTTGGAGGTTGAGAAGTAAAGTTAACCATACTTTTCATTAATTATTCTCTATATAAATCCACATTTAAAAAATCTCTCTAGCTGGGTATGGTGGTTCATACCTGTAATCCCAGCATCTGGGAAGTTGAGACAGTAGTATTGTGAATTTGAGGTCAGCCTGGACTACATAGCAAGACCCTGTCTCATGAAAACCAACCAAACAAACAAAAAGCAAAAACAAAAACCACACCCCTCCCCCATCTCTTTATATGGCTCTCTGCAATACCAAAATAAAACCACTAACAACAAAGCCCCTTAGATTTTGACTTTCTTGGAATTTCTGCTTAAAATGTTTCCTGTTGTTCAAGCACAAAATTCTGGGATCAGATTCATAGTTTTTATATCACTATCTAAAACCTCACTGCAATCCTACTTGTAATGAAAATCATTGCTTACACCTGCTTCTTTGTACAAAGGGTACAGAGCAGCTTGTAACTAAGGCACATATAATGAAATAATAAAATAGAAATGAAAAATAAGGGTCAAGGGACAGAAGAAAACAATAAACCATAGCAGATGAACATGGTTACTGATTTTGGCATAATTCTATACTATATAAAATTCAAGAACTATGACCAGATATGTTATTGGAAAGAACAAAGAATACTAGCTCTTTATAGGAAATAAAGCATCTCCTAGCACAAAAATTCTAAAAGAAATCTATGTTCAAGCGTGGTGGTGTAGGCCTGTGATCCCAGCATATAGGATGCTGAGGCAATAAGATTACTGGTTCAAGGCCAGCCTGGTCACATAGTCCCTGTCTCAAAAAACCAAGAGCTGGAGATATAGCTCAGTGATAGACCTTGCCTATCATGGGTAAGGCCCTGGGTTCCTCCCCAGCATTGCAAAAAATAAAAAAAGGTATACTTGCAATTTCAATGCAAGTATAATGATATAATAACAGAAATAACATTAACATGGCATAAAACAAAACGCAGAGGTGATAGACTTTTTTCAAGACCACATGAAACTAATTTAGATGTCCTGCCAAGACCTGTGAAAACTGTTCCTATGTTTGGCAGTTTCCACCATTCTTATTAAAAACTAATGAATAATAACTTCATAGAAAGAATGAAATCGATAATTCTATTTTGCAAAGATAATTATTTTAGTTGTGCTTACTCCTTTCTAACTTTACAATTGGAAAAGATGACTTCAAAGGGTGTACTTTCTAAAAGCAGAAGTTCTCAATTTTGGCTTCATATTAGAATCACTATTTAAAAAAATACTGATGTGTAGGCACCAGGCCCACAGTTCCTGATTAACCTGTCTTGAAGGTGGCCCTCTAGCAGGTGTTTGGCAAGTTCCCTCACTGGTCCCAATATGTAGTGTCATTGGACCCACTGATGCGGAACAAGAATGGACTGACAACATTTTCCCCAGCATACACCTCTGTACCCCCAAGGCCTTGGCAGTCCATCTTATAACTTTGGAAAATGGTTTTCCGGATCCTACCTGTGCCTTCCTTTGGAACGTTCTCAATTCAGTGGACTCAGGATTCTGGGAGAGACCAGAAAAGGCTCTGGGCAGATTATGGATGGACTCCACCTGGGTGCAGTCCACGTAGAGCTCTACTGAGCCAGCCCCTCGCTGTAAGTTGGTCAACCGTAGGAGGATCCTGTGCCGCCTCCCGTCAGCCAGCTGCAGGTTGTTGAAAACCACCAAATGGATCTTCCCATCGTTCTTCAGGTAACGGAGGACGGCTGCAACGGGCACAGATTAATGAATGGAGTGAGAAGGGGAAGGAGGCTGGTTCTGTGTTGAGTGGCCTGCTGGTCACAGGGCTAGGTCACTGGAAAGAGTCACAGAATATTGAACTTCTGTGTGCCAGGCCCTGTTCTTGGCATGGCAAAGCACTAGCACGGGAACCCACTCACTTCCTGAGGATGTTTTGTGCTGATGGACAGACACCCAATACTAGCAAATCTGAAAATGAGCAATACACCTTCAGATAGTGATAAACACAGTGAGCAAGCAGAACCCCAGCAGGAAATAAACCAAAGTCCAAGTCAGTTCCTGAGGGTTTGGATTCACATTTACTGTGTGGAACACTGCCACATGTGGGGCTGAGGGCTCTCCTTAGTTGCTGTAGATACTTCATTTCTCCTCACTGCAACCCTGTGAGGCTGGATAACTACAGATGAGGGACGCTCAGATAGGGAGCTGCTCAAGGACACTGTAAGTAGCAGGACTAGAATTTGAAGTGTGGTTTATTCCATGACTAATGGACTGCTAGACATGGGTAGGTGGCTGTAAGCATATGTCAAAGTGGGTGTAATCTGTCATATGGCCCATAGCAGCCCTTCCCTAAATTTAACATTGCTTAGATAGCAAAGGGAGAAGGACCAAGAGGCAGATCATCTTTTTTTTCCCTAGGCATGAAGCAATCAATCTTATGCTTAGTAAGTGAAAATTCATATGGATTTAAAAATTCTTGTTTTCAGCCTCCTTTTGACTCCATTATTGTCCTGAATATATTGGGTGTTAAGCTAATACCTGGTCCTGAAGCTAACTTTTTGTGAGTGGAGCCCACCGGCTAGGGTTTGCTAGAAAGACCAAAGTGCTTTGCTTCCAAGATTTTAGTGAGTCTACCAATATACCTCTAAATCCATTCACAGGTACCATTTCCAAACCAAAAATCTGTTATCAGAAACAACTCTGGGAACAAGGTTGAGGCTGATTACAAATATTGCTGAATAACTGCTGTATGAAACACCTAATTGCAGCTCCAAAGGTCTGAGTCAACGCCTTTGGCTACCCCAGGGAAGGAAGGCCTTAAACTGACAGAACTGATCTGGAGGGAAAATTAGTGATGTGCACCAGAACCTTGAACATGTACAGATCTAAGGCCACTCCTGGAATTTGAAACTGAGGTGGAAAAAGAAGAAGGGAGGGGGATGAGGAGGATAAGATGTGTAGATAAGAATGTGCATTTCAGAAATATTTATTATAATAAACACTTGGCACACATGAAAACTGAAAAGAAAGGATTGGCTACTTAAATTATGATATAATCATCAAATAGGCCACTAAGAAATAGTTGCCTATTAAAAGAACAAAAAGATATTGCTGATATTTGGTTAAGTGAAAAAGAAAAGAAGGTTATGTCAGTACAGTTTCATTCAGAAAAAAAGTCTGTGAATGTATGTAATCATACATGAACATATATATGTGTATGTATAAATACAAGTATATATATATATACACACACATGTATAGAGAAAATTAGAAGAAGCTATGTCAACATTGGTTTGGTAATTGCTGGGTGCTTGATGTGTGATTTGTTTTTCTTCTCTTGCTCATTTTCATTGTCTACTTTTTCTATAAGAAACACTCATGACTTATGAGAGCTTGTCTGGAGATTCTAGCAGGGAAGTGTAGCTACTTGTATATCCTTGACCAGAGAATGGTCTTCCTCTATCAGGCAAGGTCATCCTCTTTGGCTGAATGCACAGTTTCAGGAAGGAGGCACATGGGGTGGTAAGGGAGGAAGGGGATACATGCCTACCCAGCTAGATCAGCTGAATCAACCTTAGCAATCATTGAGGTGACAGATGTTGCAACCAGATCACCCTCACATCCTAGAAACATCAATTATTTATGTATTAAAAAGTAAAAAAGAAATGTACACATTCACCAAAATGCTATTGCGGTCAATCTGTGTTACCTGAGCAAATAACATGGATTGTATTTCTTCCAATACTTTTCTGTAGAGTAGAAATGCCAACTTGCTGCTGCCACATGCACTACATAGCCAAGAATATATGTTTATGTTGCAGTATCACCAAAGAAAATAGTCATTACTGTGAAACTCAGGATATATTTTACTTTTTCCACATTAAACTTTCTATGTTCATTTTCCTACACCCTTTTAACTCTTACTAGATTTGATTTTCCTTTTGACCATGAACTGGAGAAACTAGAGAGAGCGAGCTGGCATCGGGTTCTGTGAGGTAAAGAGATGCCAGGAGGTGTCAGATAGATCTTCCGTTACGTCTATGTGGTCCCCACCATGTGCATCCGGAAAGAAAAGAACTGGTAAGACCTGACAAGACAGACCAGCCAAAAGGACAGGCTGTGATTTCAGTCCAATGCTAGGTTTCCTGAAGTAAAATATCAGAAAGACTTAAATAAATATGCTATGAAAAGACAGAAAATGGTAGATGGAGGGAAATCGACATGAGAAGGAATTCTTAAGGTTTATTTCTAATCTGGGATATGACATAATTTTTGCCTTTTATTTAATGTCAATTGTTGAGAATTTATAATAGAAGCTGCATAGGCTGGAAATTAATCAGAGGCATCTGGAGTAACTAAAAAGGGAGAAATATATCCCAAACATAAGCACAAATTCAATTTTTTACTTCAATTATTTTCCAATTTGGAACAGGTTTTCAAATACCTGTAGTTTTTATAGGCCAATAAAAATACCACTTGGACCACCAAACTTGAATTAGTCACACACATGTATCCAATATCCCATCCTTCTAGCTATAGTCCCTACGCCTGTTCTCAAAATTAACAGTTTAAGAAGATGTACATAGGGACTTAAATACTGTTTTTGGCAGTGCTAGTACTGGACTCAGGGCTCATGCATGCTCTACCACCTGAACCACACCCTGTCCTTTTGCTTTTAGTTTTTCAGATAGGGTCTCATGCTAACTTTGCCCAGACCAGCTCGGACTGCAATCCTCTAGGTTAGGTGGGACCACAGGCTTGAGCCACCACTCCCAGCTTGTTTTTGAGATAGGATCTTAAGACTGTATCTTTGAGATATGTGCCACCATCCCTGACAAAACAAATTCTCTTGATTTTCTTCCCCAAACTAAGATTTCTATACAATTCAAAGGAAACCTTTTCTTAGGCATGCTGCCATTTTAACAGGCCCTTTGAGTGTACAGTCTTCTTGACTGAAGAGCTGAGTTGGATTTTATAGAGAGTTCCCAGTAGGTACTTTATATATAACAGGTGCACATCACATGTTGCAAATATGAACTTTCAGTGAATAATTGAATGATTGCATTTCAAGCTTTTCATATGGAAAACAGAAAAGTTTAGAGTAGCAGTTCAACATCTTATTCCTTGTAGCAGATCATACTACTGTGTCCCTGTTCTCACTAGGGGATTCTGGACTTCTTGCCTTGCTTTTTGTTGCAATGCAACACTGACAAATGCCTCACACTCCCAGATCTTGTGACAACAGCACAAGAAAAAAAAAAAAAGAAAGGAGAATCATGGGAACTTCCATCTTCACAATGTCTGTTAGCAGAGAAATTATCAAATGACTTAACTTTTACCATTCTTCATACTTGATTCAATAATTCTCGTTTCTCTTATGGCTCCCATTTTTCATTTTTCTTTTTTGTTGCAAATTCTTTACTTCACTGCCGCTACACTTATTATATTCTCAGAGCAGAGAAACTACCAGAGGGCAGACAGCACCTGCTCAGTAAACTCAACGTGTTCACATTGGTCATATTGAGTCTGGAAACAGTCAAAAACACTGATCTATGGAGCCCTGCAGTCTGCCAAGTGGGAGCTTCCCCAGCCTTCCCAGAATGCAGCTTTGCAGGGAGAGGGACAGGTCAGACCTGTGTCCTTTTTCCAGGGCTCATGTCACCCTTTCTCAGCCCAATACACACAGAGCAGAAGGATCAAAACAGGAAAATACTGCAGAGGAAGTTAAGGGCACCATCCCAGCACCCAACAAGGAGTGAGGAGCCAGCCCTGCATTTTAGAACAGCCACACCTCCTGAGTCTACCACACCCTGCCTCGTCACCACCACAGGGAGCACCACTCTGAGGAAAAGGGTACAATTCTGTTTCTTCAGCTGCTGCACATTCAGCACACATGCATGATTTTCACTCACCACCAGCTCATCAAATGTGCTTGGGGATTTGGCCTGCTTAATATTGCAGGCCCAGGACAAAGGATGCAGTCACACTGGCCTGAATGGAAGGCTGTTGGCCCACGGTGCTCCTCTGGCAGATGGCATCTCTGCCTCTGCTCTGCCCCGGGCTTCTTGGTTAGAACCTGGCTCATCTTCCCAGGGTAGGCCTCATTCTGCACAGATTTTGGGGACTTTATAGGATTGTTCTGATTAATTTCTCAATGAGCACACAGATAAGCAAATGAAATCCTTCATTGACTCCCCAGTGGTTTCTAAATAATGTCTAAACTCCTTATCCTTATCCTGCCACTTCAATGACTCTGCAGATTGCCACGTCTACTTCTTACTAATTTCCTTCTATACCTTATCACCTGAGAGTGACAATACAACTATTTATGGAATGACAAAATACAGTATTCATGTGTTCACCATGGACTTTGTCATATCTTTTTAAAAATGTGGATGTACTTTCTACTGGTTTATTTATAAAAATCCTTTCCCTCTAAACTTACATATTTATGTATTTGGCCTGATTCTGTGACTCTGTCCAAAGCTGAGTACCAGACTTACACAGGAAGCCCACCGCCTGGCCTGATTAACTGCCTTGTCAGTGACTGGCAGACAGTAAAAGCAAACCCAAGCAATGGGGACGGGAAGACTGTATCTCAAGACAGAAGTTTCAAAAGGTGACTTTTGAAAAGTGGACCTTGTACTCAAAAATATTATGAAACGTTGGCTTACATGTAAAGAAGTAGGGCACCAGGGTTAAAAAAAAAAACCCAAAACTGGAAATGATAGTATTTTGTCTGCTTGGACACAGAAATGCAGAGTGACCTGGTCTGCAGGCAGCACACTGATGAAGGTAGTACAAACTTTCTGCTTTGCTTGGCAAATAGCTTTGCTCCTTGGCACTTTTAAATATATAATGAAAACTATCACTGTCAACTTTTCTTCTTCTTCTAAAGCAAATTACATTTTAAAAAATGTCTCCTTTCTATTAATGTCTTTTGTGAGAGGTATTCTTGTTTGTCTTTGCTAATTTATCTTTACGGCTTATTGACTAGGTCATGGTAACTTCAGTACTTTGGAAATACATACAAAAGGTAAATCATCAAAATGCTTTTCCTAAAAATACTCTGGGTGACTCCTAGCTGTGATAAATGCAGGCGTGTTCCCAAATTTTCTTATAATAGTTTGAACAAATGTAAAGCTTGTAGAATACACACACACACAGAGCAAAGAAATGAACCAGTGAACAGAAGTGCAGCAGTTATATTAAACGTCTGCAGAGGGCTTTATGTTTTGAAAAATTATGAGACTCATCATAGCACATGACCGTGTGGCAAGTGACAAGGCAGTGAGGTGCACAGAATCCAAAGGTCATGTTACAGGAGGAGCTGCATGGCAATGTCCTAAGCACCCATGGAGCCTTTCTAGCCTTAGTTGAATCACAGAATATTAGCATTATAAGTCATCCAGCTTAATATCTCACTTCACAAATCTCTTCAATAAAAGCGCAGCCTCTACCAGCACATTTCCGGTAACAAGGAACTCATTATTTTGCAGAGAAGCCCATTTCACTTTTGGATAGCTCTCCATGATTTTCCTAATATAGAGCCAATAACTGTTTCCTCTGACTTTCACCAATTGGTCCTAATTTTATTTTTCAGAGCTATAGACGGATTTAATCTGTTTCTCATTTCAAATGTCTTTCTTCAAATACTTTAAGGCAACTTTCATATCTATCTGGTCTTTTGTCTGACTCCTTTATTTTTCTAGTTCCTTTAACTTTTCAACTTGGATGTGATAAAAAAAAATTAGGTCTAAATAGATTCTTTTTTCAAGGTAGTCTCTGATGTGACAGTATCCCTGTGAAATGTGTCCAGGACTAGATACAGTATTATAGATGTGGCTTAGACATGGAGAACACAGTGGGACTATTATTTCCCTTAATTTAGCCACACATATCCATTAATGAAAGCTAAGGAGTCATTTAAAAATAGCTGCCTCGTAGTATCTGCTCATTCATTCATTCAGCAATATTTTTGAGTGTCCATTAATGTGTCCACACTGTGCTCAGCACTTTCTGGCTCTTAATGTTAACTACAGCTCTTAGTTTAGCCCTCTCAGATCCTGCACTTCTGTAATTTACTTTTCACTCCTAGTGGATGGATTTACAGTGATGCTTATTAAGTTTTATCTGATTGTGGCCTATTGTGTCATCTTGTAAATATTAGTGACTCAGTTTTCCAGCTTTGTGTTAATTGTAAACACAATAAAATGCTGTCTATCTACACTTAAGTTACTATGTTAAAAAGTTTAATGCTCAAGACAGAGCCTTGTCAAAAACCCTCTAAATACTTGGCTATATGGCAACTTATTACACTTAGCAGTACTATTGTCTAGCTCATTCTTTTTTATATTGTTCAGAAAGGTGTAATGAGGTGTTTAAGTGGCATAAAATTATTTTCAAAGTCAAGATACATTATTCTCTACAACATGTTTTTGATTGACTAAGAAATTTTACTGAAAAAATAGTTTGGTGTGACTTATTCTTAGTAAACCCATTTTTATCTTCAAAAATCCCAGATTTCTTTTCCAAGCAATCCTAAAATACATGAATATGCCATAAACCTCTGGAGGTTTGTCCTAAAGTTCACCAGCCTATGGTTTTCAGACTCTCCCTTTCCTTTCTTTATAAAAAGGGAAATATGAGCCTCTCTCCAGTCTGTTCTCCGTGATTTCTAAATGTTATTGACAGTGGCTCCACTATCACTTTCTTCACCGAACACCCCAATATATAAATAAATATGCAAATTAACTACATCCTTATCTAGCTGGGATTTTGTTTTCTTCTGCTATTCTTGACCATTTGAAGAGCTTTTCATTTGATGTCTAAGACAGAAGCAAAAGAGCTGATATGACTTATGTCAGTCATCTGTTAATCCTGCATTATATATTCCAGGAAGTGAATTTAGTTCTTCCTTATTCTGAACATAGCTAAAAAAATCCCTTTTATTATGTTATATGTGAGTCACTAATTTGACTCAATTTTTCTGTCCTAATTATTACAGTTTCATGAAAAATTTAAAATTCTTTCCATCTTCTGCATATAACCACTTTAAAATTGTGCTTATTGTGCTCATTCAAGGATACTACATAGAAGTATTTTGAAAGTTAAAAGGAAAACGAGTGTCAAGCCTTTGGCATAGTTGGCACATTGTAAGGACTCCATAAATGTTATTATTGTTTGAGGCCCCTCATCTTCCCACTCATTGCTGGGTCCAGAATGTTAGTTTCTAAACTCCCATCTCTCAATCTGTACTTCTCCTTAGCCTGAAGGCTTCAGAAACACTATTACGAGCCATTGGACATCTCCTGCCCTTAGGCTAAGTTGTACCAGACACTGTAATTTCCGAATTTTCACCATGGCGTACGTTTGTTTTTAACAAAGTCTACTCTTCTCAGGCTCCATTTATATTCTAGTCAATCTGCTCATGAACTACTATGTTCAAGACCCTGTGCTTACTGCACTGCAGTACATGCAAAGTGGTGCAGCAGGTACAAACATAAGTTAAGGAACAGTTAGTCCCTGCCTGAAGGAAGCCTATAACTGTTTGGAGAGAAGACCTGGACATAATTCAAATACAAGGTAAACTAAGATTAGTGTCTTCTTTAAGAGTTACAAAGTCATATAAGGAAAACTGTGAGAAGGTGTTTGAGATGAGTCTTGAATGTCTATAGTCAGTTGGCTCCATTGCTTTTGGGCCTGTGGCAAGGCAGAATATCATGGTGCATGATGGAACAAAACTGCTCACCTCATGGAAGCCAGAAAGTAAAAGAAAGAGGAAGGGGCTAGAGTCCCAATATCCTTTTCAAGACATGCCCCCAGGACCTAAGTTCTTCCAACTAAGCCCAACCTATTAAATGTTCCACCAGCTCCCAATAATGCCACAGGCTGGGACAAAGCTTTTAGTACTTTGGCGTTTGGGGAACATTTACAACCAAAACCATACAGAAGGTGTTTATCAACCCTTTCATCTTCTCCCCCAAACTGTTGATCAGCTGGTATTCACAGCTGCCTCACATCACTGGTGATTCTTCAGGGGAAACACACCAACAATCCCCTTACTCATTTATCTATCTGCCAATATATCTAGTGTTACTCTTGTCTTTACAGAGTAAATGGAGAGAATCAGCTCAGGAGTAGTGGTGTCCTCATTTTTCCTGGTGCCATAGACTTTGCACAATGAATTCACAGATGGGCCCATGTAGAAATAGAAGGGGAGATGCAGTGAGGGTAAAAAGCTAAGAGCAGAGTTTTTCACTCTACAGAGAGGACCGTCTAGCCATTAAGTTGAGCTGAAAGAAAAAATCTTTCCCATGTGTCCAAAATAATTTGGTAAGAAGCTGTTGACCTATAGATGAAGAGCAATGATCTTCACAGAGCAAAGCTGAGTAGCTAGGTTGTAGGAAGATGAAGTAACTCCTTTGATAGATATGAGGCAAATGGGGCAGAGAGATGGGTCTAGTCACTTTTCAGCAGGGCAGAAAATAGGGCAAAGGGAGCAGGAATGGTTGGCAGATTCACTGACCATGTCCCCAGACTCCATTGTCTGCAACCTCACCGCAGCCCTGAGGAAGTAGGCTTGGGAGTGAGTAGGAGGGGAAGGGGAGTGTTGGAATTTCACCTAAAAGAAGGGTTACAGTCCTATTCTTTTTGCTTTAATTCTACAGTCCTAGGAAAGCTAAGAGCTGAAAGATTTAAGGGTTCAGTTATGAACAGATCTAAGAGAAACTCTAAGGCACTAGGAATTGTCTCCTTTTAAAGCAAGTGAAATGAATATAAAGCTCATGCAGAAGGACCAGCCCTCCTATTTTATTAAATGCATGAGGCAGCAGAACACATATCTGTCACAATCCTCAATAAACAGGAACAGGTGTTGTCCCCAGGGCACGGGTGGAGGGAAGAAGATGAAAAATCGTGACCTTTCTCCTTGGAAGTTATTTCTCAGTACTTGTAGGGGCCTTCCTTCCACAGTCAAACAGATGACAGCAGGGGTCAGAGGTAACGGACCTGCGTAAACCGGCATGAAATGGCAGAAAAGCTGCTCCTGCTGGCTGAGAAGTCTTTTTTCCTTCAAGGACAGCAAGGCGCTTGCAGAGCTGGGAGCTAGATCTGCTCAGCCATGATATCCAAGTGAATGTAAGGATGGTGGCAGGGGCTGTTAGGGGCTGAATGCTTGTGCTCTTTTCATGAAATTCATATACTGAACTCCTAATCTCCAATGTGATGGTATTTGGAGGTGGAGCCTTTGGGGGTTTAGATTAGGCCCTAAGGGTGGAGCCCTCACACTGGGACTCATGCTCTTAGAAGAAGAGAGATGAGAAAGTGTATCCTACCTCATGAGGATATAGTGAAAAGACCATCCGCAAGTCAGGAATGGGCCCTTACCAGGAACCATACCTGCCAGCACCTTGAACTTAGACTTTCAAGACCCCAGAACTGTGAGAAATAAATGTGTATTGTTTAAGCTGCCTGTGATATTTTGTTATGGCAACCAAGGCTGATTAAGACAGTGGTGTAATTATCCTGGTCTCATCTCTTCCTGAGCTAGATTCAGAGTAACATGAAGATGGGACAATGTCAAACTGCATCTTTGCATGAGCAATTCTTCATTCTTTCTTCCAGTATCACCCTCCAATGACCCTGCCAATGACATACAATAGGAATAATGTGGCATCGAAAATGACATGAACAATGGGTGAAATTAAAATGGTACGAGGGAGCCATCTTTAGGAAAGTGAACACCAAGTCCTGGGATAGGACAAGGGAAGTTTTAAGAAAATAATCTCTGTAGTTTTGCTTACCTTTGTTTAAGCGCCCCATCACTATAAATTCAAAATATTTACTACTGTCAGTTGAGGAGTAGAGGCCGAAGATGGTGGCTGAACTTTTAGTCTGCAGTTTGAAGGTAGAGATCACATACAGCTCACTCAGCATGGGGTCTGTCAGGACTGGCTGCAGAGCACCTGGGTTCAGCCTCTGACTGGAGGAGGGCAGCAGGTCAAAGACTGGGGAGAAGAGGTAAAGGGGTTGGTCAATGAAAGATTAATTTTGGGGCAGACATGTTTTTTTGGCGGGGGGAATTTGGCAATAAGCTACATAATAATGTCAATTAGTCTTGTATCATTTTTTTCACATTGCTAAAACTACCAGTTCTTTCCTGTCACATTTTAGTGGATGGATAAGCAGAAGAAACACAGTACAATATTTATCACCAGTCATAGACCTCAAGAGTAAGACTGAATTTGCAAATACAAAATTGGATTTGGCTAGACTAGTGGCTCTGAAAATACTCACTAGGAAAAGCATAAATGCTTCAAGTCCAAGGGAGACAGGCAACAGCATCCAGCTCATTGTTTTCTCATGTCCTCAAGCAGTGAATTTCCATCATTGGGTCCCTTACCTACCTCCCTGACTAGAGCCAATTTCATTTTCCTGGGCAGTGATAAATGACAGGGAATGCAGCAGAAAGCATGGGTGTGGTGGTAGATACAGTATCAGTGAAATAACTTGCCACCTTTGTACAACCTAAGTGTTACATCTGTGATTTTATGACTCTCCAATATTTTTCTGTTAAAACAACCCCATTGTAGAAACAAAACAAAATGATGTGGTTTCTATTTCTCAACTGTATCCTGATGGATAAAGTTGGTCTACAGTAACTAAAATCTGCATCTGTATTTGTACATGATGCATTCAGGCAAGTAAGCAGCACTTTCTCAAAAAAGCTTTGTAAGACTAAGCTGTGAGAGAGGCTGCCTGGAGCCACTTAAAAGGCAAAGGCCAAATTTGGGAAATACTCAATAGAAGTTGCTCAGAATCTTTTTATGCAAATATTGTTTGAATAATTCCATGGCATGCAGGAACTTCAGCACCTAGAACTCTCTCAGATACAATAATCCGGTTACTAAAAGGGTGATATTGATAATTTATAATGAACTCTTACAAATCAATAAAATGACAAGCATCCTAATAGAAAAAATGGATAAGGATGGTGAGGAGGCAATTTACAGAAAAAGAATTACAAATTATCAATAAGTATATTAATAAAAAGTTCATCTGCTTGTTTAATGGTGAAGGAATTGTTAACTTAAATAATAAATAGTAAGATATTTTCACTATCAAATTAGAAAAATCATAAATACAATAATACACAACTGTTGTATTCAGAGAAATGGGTCCTCTTGTATACTGCTTGGTAAGATTTAGATCTGTATAAATGTCTTGAAAACAGTTTGTCTGGGTGTCTATATCTATCTATCATCTATCTATCTCTATCTATCTATCTATCTATCTATCTATCTATTTATTTTGTCGCTACTGGAGTTTGAATTCAGAGCCTTGCATTTGCTAGGCAAGAGCTCTACCACTCAAGCCACACCTTAGCTATTTGAAGACTGTTTAAATAACAGTATCAAAGACCCTAAAACACAAATGTCCTTTGACCTAGCAATTCTACTTACAGGAATTTATCCTAAGGAAATAATAGATAAGATAGTAGATGATTTAGGTACAAGGATATTTGCCATCAATGGCAATTGTAGAATTTCTGTTTAGGAAGGAATTAGGTTAAAATGGAAGAGACAGGCTCTCTTAGCATAGTACTTTAACATGAGAACATAAACTATCCTTACCAAAGAAGGAAGGACTTGACAGGTTAAACGGGATGGTTAGTGCCAACCCAAGCCATCCTGTGGCACTTCAATTGTTCAATAAATTACTATTTATAATATCAAAATACTGGCAATAACTTGTGTCCTGTATTACAAACCTGCTAAATTAATTTCGATCCTTCAAAAAAATCAGAATACCGTATTCTTTAAAAATGTATCTAAATACCTTCACATATGAAAAGATGTTCATGACAAAGTGAAAAAATATTATAGAACTATAAGCATAACATGATCTCGTTTGAAATGTATATTTGCATAGGAGAAGATTTAAAATAAAAGACAGCTACACGTTAATATGAGAAGGAGCACTCTCTTGGTTATGCAAATTCTTTTTCTTTCTTAATCAATTTTTTTAAGCGAACAGATATTGCTTTTGTAGGAACAACTGAATAAAAGTTTTCAAACGAGCAGGAAAAAATTCAGCTACTCAAGAATTTCTCTTCTTTTTAAAAGACAATTTATCTTCAAACTGTCTCTATACTGATGCTTTTCTATGAGCCAGAGAACTTAATGCAGTAATGAATTTAAGACTACATGTGTTCCTTCTAGTGCTCTCTGTCTCCAAATGTGAAGACAGCTGCTTACTGGATTTCAAAAGAGGTATCTTATTTTTTTTTTAATTTCCAGGGAATTGGAAAGTTTAAATTTTCTGAAGGCATCTTCAGAAAAGAGATGTGTTCAAGGTATGGGAAATGCACTCAAAACTAAACTCCTGGTACTCCTGATACTCGTTTCAACTTTGATCAGATCCATAGCTTAACTCAGGCTAACGCTGCTGTATTTCAATCTGTGTGGTTCATTTGATCCATTTGCTGCTCTCTCAAGAGGCAGAGTGGGGATTTAGTTAGTAATGACTTTAGAGAGTGTTTTGAAAAGGAAATGAGACACTACCATTTTCTATTAATGTTATTACGTTTTAGTCAAAGTACCAGGATCCAAGCACAACTCTCTAGTGTTAAGGGTGAAATTACTGCTACCAATGAGCCCAAGTATTATGGAATGTAAATTGAATACATCTAATTTAGGACTAGCAATGCAGTTCAGAGGAAAAAGGAGATTAGCAAATTATCCAGTTGAGCTGACAATTGCAGACTAGAAAACTCAATAAAAGAGTCTATCAGAAATTTGATTTAATCAGACCATCTACTGCAACTAAATTAACCAGATAATTTAGGTTATAGACTGAGCTTAAGTCTCCATAAAACTGTCAGATCTAAGAAGCAGAATTCATTTGCAAGGTACACCATGAAGTTGTGTGCTCAGATGTCAAGAATTTATATATTAGGAAATGATTATACCCAAATTCAAATCTGCCAAATAACTTATGCAATAAGAACACTTGAATTGTGTTTAAAAACTTCCTCTCCTACCTTCCTAGAAGCACGGAGCACAATGCATATTACAGACTACAGCATTTCAAATATTTCAGCCCCAAGTAAGATTAGCAGCACAGTAGCTCCTGAAACCACAATTCTGGTTGCCTGGCCTTGAGTCAAGACAAGCTATTTGGTGAAATGCAAAGTTTAAAGGGGCAATCACTGATGGGATAAGGGGGATTGAGAATCCCCTCTCAGGAATTCTTTGCTCTGGCTTCATGAGGAATAACAATTTTTTACCTCAAGTTGTGTGCTCTTCCAATTTTATTTCCTTAGTCAGTAATAAATCAACCCAGGTGCCAAGTTCAAACAGGAAGGTCACCACTGGATAGCCAATCAGAGTCTAAGATCTAAGCTCTTTTCTTGGCTAAATCATTTCTTCCTTTTGGTTTTTACAAGAAATTCTGTTTAACCTTAAGAGCTTTCTGCCTTAGGGTACCCGTGTCACAAAGAGGGTTGAGGGGTATCCCTAAGTATGTTTTCAAATTATGTATTAAATTTTTACCTTTTCATAGAAAACGACCAGCTTCTCAGCCCTTTATATTTATCTCAGGTATCAAGAAATCAAGCCAGCTCCTGCGGGGGTGGAACCTTATTTTTGGGGATCGAACATTTTTTGGGGAGGTCCAAGCAGAAAGGCAGAAGGCAGAGCAATGAAGTAATGTCGAGCCTTTCTCAGGGGTGTCAATGTCCACTCTGGGTGAACACTGCTTCTGCCCAGCCCGAGTGGAAGAATTTCGCCAAGGGCTGAGTGGAGGGAAAGGGCTTCAGAGGACAGAAACTGGTTGGTTTCACTCAATTCGGATTTCACAGGACACCAGACCTGAGTTAGAAATCCAAGCGTCGTGTAGCAGGCTTTGACGTAAACCCCAAGACTTTTCATAGCCTGAAAATAAGTTTTGCACACCCCGCGAAATTGGTCTCATCACTGGATAATCGAATTTTAGAAAACCCTAGACTCTAATCACGACTTCCAGTCACAGTATGATTTGCTCCAGGCCCCAGAGGAACAGAGATGTGCTGGGCGAGGCCCCAGGAGCAGAGGGCCAAGCAGCGTGCGCTGGGGGCTTCACAGAGAAGGGACCCGGTGCCCGTCGCCATGCGCCGGCGGGATCCCACTTACCCTGGGGAGTGGCCTGGGCGCCGGCCCCCAGCCACGGCTGCAGGGCCAGGTGCAGGAGGAGGAAGGCGGCTCCGCGCGGGGCCAGCATGGTGTTGGCTCTTCCCACTCCCTGATGGGTTTGCGGGCGACAGCGGCGTTGCTCTGCCTCGATGTCCCCAGGCGGCGCGCTGTCCCAGGGCAGGGACCCCGCAGGCTGCACAGGTGACGAGTGCAAGGCGCGGGCAGTGCTGCGCGGGACGCGGCGTCCGGGCTGCCGTCGGCGGGCGATCGCGTCCTGGCCACGCGCAGAGCTGGGCGCAGGGCTGGGCTGGGCGATCGTCGTCCAGCGCTTTATAGTCCGGCCGCCCCAGGGCGGGGGAGGACCGAGGCCGGGGCGGCCCTTTTGGCGGGGATCCCCTTTTGCCAGGAAGAGTGGGGGCGGCGGGATCTGGGAACGTGGGGACCAGAAGGCGCGGGAAGGGACAGAGTCCTGGGGTGGCGCAGACACCGCTCTGGCGCGCCCAGAGGTTTAGGGGTGGGCAGAGCCGGAGTGGGCCGTAGGGGTTGCTGAGGACTAAGAAGAGGCACGCAGGAGGACCAGGTAGAGAGGACAGAGAGAAGAGGGCCAAAGGGAGGAAGACAGTGTCAGAGGCCAGCCAGCTTTAGGACACCATCAGTCTCCTCCCCGCCTTGTTTTCTAACAAGAACGTCTTTTGGATGGGCTCCTAACGCCCCTCTGGATTCCTTGTTGAACCAATCCTGACGCCCTCCAGGAAAGTTCTGCATCAAGTGGTCCAGGGAGCAACTGGTTTCCTGTGTTTCTGTGAGCTTTTCTTGAAAACGTGAAATGACCAATAATTTTTTCCCATCAAAACCTGAGACGTTTGAAAGGCTTTTTTCTGTGTGTTTTTAATGGAAATAAAACACATCTCAGGAACTCTGTCCAGAGCTATATATAGGATGGTGGTGTGTACTTTGTGGAAAATTTATTCAGTTCAGTTTCTAAACACCCTGTCTGCCCACCTCTGTTCTGCACTCCCTAAGGATTCTGTGTGATGGTTTAAAGATATCCAGGTAGGAATGGAAAGACATGGAAGGAACATTAAATAATTAGTCTTCCTCCTAGGCAGAGCCTCCTGAGAGTGATATGGATTAACTAGAGAAAAAAAATATTTGAAGAGCTGTGGCAAAATTTTCCCTATGTAATAATCTCCACTAATGGAGAAGATCCAGTGAATACTTCTATCCCTATCATGTACGTCTAAAAGACTTTCATTTCAAAAGAAGCTATCTACCACGAACTGGGATATCGACCCACCATTTTATTCCCAAATGTGCTGAAGTCATTTCTTACCAAATATGGTTCCATTTATAGCTAATGACCTGGATATTTGAACTGTCCTCGTAGCTCTCTTCTCTTTGAGGTCTAATAGGAGATCTATCCAGGCTTCATTTAATGCCACATTACACAAAAGTCACTAGATGAAATAGGTCACCATATGCCTACAGTGAGATCACTGGAGAGACACAAAGGGTGTTTGGATATGTTTCTATGCAATACCGCTGTAAATTAACAAGGCAGACTAGACATGGGAATCTTCAGGTCCTCACAGGACTGCCCTGGGTTGGAGAGGGATCCAGGTTCCCAGCCTGTGTTTTAAGCAGAACAGCTTTGCTTTTATAAATTTTATGTGATGCACATCAGAATATGATTTTCTTTGAAAAAAGTGAATATTCACAACTTTAAAAGTCACTATTCAGTGACTCTCAGCTGATTCAGTATATTTGCATCTTTTGGGGGGGGCTTAAAATGCAAATTATAGGGAACAAAGGAAATCAAACATGGAAGGAACAATTAAAGCCGGGTGTGATGGCACTTGCCTGAAGCAGGATGATCCTGAGTTCAAAGTCAGCTTGAGCTACAAAGTGAGTTCCAGGCCAGACTGACCACACAGCAAGACCCTGTCTCAGAAAATAAAATAACGCCCCCAAACTAAAAAAGAACAATTAGCATACTATATGGAGCCACAGCTCACTCTGACACATAAAATAGAACTCGGCCTTAAATGAGTCACCAAGCAAGCCTCATAGATGCTTGTGTGAGTGATATATAGTGTGCCAGACCTTGCCTGTTTCTCTCACATCCAGTAGTCTGGATAAACTGGGAGGCTGGAGGGTGACAAGGCAGAAGACAGATACTAGAGTACATCCCCTTTCTGCCCTGAATGAATGCATCTTCTTTGGGACTCTTGTAGACCAGGTCTACCATGGTTTTGGCTTCTGCTCTGTAGCCATCTATCCCTCCAACCATGGTTCTCTGTTTGGCATCTCATCTCACTTCTCCTATCACTTTTGTAACCATTTCCCTTTTATTACCTAAAACACCTAGAGTGGTTTCTGTTTTCCAGATATGTGGAAGTAAGACTAAACTGTAAGTTATTCAAGGTAGCTGCCATTTTTTAAGCCATCTTTGTTTAGGTGTCTTTGTTTAGATGTCTTTTTCCTACGAGTTCCCCCCAAAATAGCTTGCACATGCAGACAGATAAAAATTTTTGGTTGAACTGGATAACTTAGTAGTCACTGGAGAATCAAAATGACTTTCTGCCAGTGTAACAGAACTGATGATCGAGTTTTGCTCCTAGAGAGACTACATTTCTATGCACTGGGGAATCTCAGGAAGCTTTCTCTTCATGTCATCAGAATCAAGAGGAAATTTGGTTAGAATAAAATTCATTAAATTAGCTATAAAATCTAAGGTAAAGGAGACAAAAGATTTCATCAATTTAATTTCTGTACCACTTCATTAAAATAGCTGTGGTTACACTTACACTGAATTTTAAAATTTATTTTAACAATGTATTGATTTATTTGTTTAATTTTTTTCCCAACCTCAGAGTGGTCCTGAGGATCATCTTATTTGGTTTTGTAGCTGTAGTTCCAAGTACAGCACCTAGCACTTAATGGTGAATAAATCATGGAATTGACTTCTGAGTACTGTGAACTTGGATAAGAGCTGTTGTGATGTTAGTAATCCATGTATAGGTACATGTATAGGTTGGAAAAACTGACTTGTTTGCCCAATAGAATTTTGCAAAAGTGCTGCAATCAGAGGCTTAAAAAGTGCTTGTGTGATTGGGCTTGCTCTTACATCTCTGCCTTTGCTGTGATAGCATGCTTGTGTTAGCATAGTGGAGGATGAGACCATGGAGTGGAGCACCTATAGCCCAGGCAAAACCAGCTATACAGGTGAGTGAGTTCTGCCATAGCTGTCTAACTGACTCCAGACATGTAAGCAATAAGCATTTGTTTTTATCATGAGGTTTAGGCTTGTTTGTTATACAACACTATGGTGGCAATAGGTAACTAGTATACTAGTTTTCTTTCCTTTCCTAATGTACAATATGTTGTAATGCAGATATGACTCCATTTTTGATGTCTGACTGCTGACAACTTTCAAGTCCTACCATTCCCTTTCTCTCAGCTCCATATCTGGGCAAACTGATAAGAAAGACTTGGTGCCCCATTCCTCAGTGCTGTCTGGAAGTTCCAGCTGTGCACACCCCCACGCATGCACAGAAACCCTTTTCAGTGCTCCCTCTGACCACCATGAGGAACCAAAGCCACTCTTCTTTCCCCACTCTCTCAAGCCATTACAGACCAGCTTAGGAACCCATGCTGCTCTTCCCAGAATGCTTCATGATGTGAGTGATGATCATTTCAACACTTTTCACTGTTTGTGTGGCATTAACATTGACCTTGACATCCAAACACAGTTTTGAGCATGGGGGTGTCCATACTGCCTCTATAGGATGGCTACAACATTATTCTTCAGACATGAGAGAAATTATTCAGTATACACTGCTGTTTGGCACAACTAAGTAAATGTTTTGTACATACTCGTTCATTGATACATGTACAAAGTTATTATTAGTTATGTCAAGTTTCTACTTGAATTTTTTTTTTTGGTGTTACTGGGGTTTGAACTCAGGGCCACACCTCCAGCCCCTACTTAAATTCCATGAATTTATACTATAAATGGTATAGTTATTAAAATTTAAAGATGGATAAAGCCAGTATGGTTTCCATTCTACTGTGTAATGACATTTATACCACAGCACCAGGAAGAGTGGATTCTGCACTCCTGTTTCATTTACTGTTAATTACAAAAGAAGGAACTTGATTAAGTGACAGGAAAATAGCTTTTCTAGAAACTACTTAGCATGAATAAGACTCAGTAAATGAAGTGTGGGGGCTTTTGCTTAGTGTGCAATTAATCAATTTTTTCAGATTTTAGAAGATATTTTGCTTTGGCAATTAGGCATTGAGTATTAGTGGAGCATGAAAAGAAAAAGTGTGTAAAAGTACTCTCAGTCTCACTGAAAGTCTCAGTAGACTATAAAAACCTCTCATTAAGCTTCTTTAATATACTTTCCTAAATTAATTTAATGTATAAATTTAATGTGTAAAGCTCCTTAGGAAAATAGTGATAAATCCAGTTGTGAGGACGTTTAATACAGTTAGTAACTGTCTACTGAATGTGAAGTCCAGAGAGAGTTTTGACAACTAGCATTTCCTTAAGTTCTCTTCTTTTTTTTTTTTCATTTTTCTTTTATTATTCATATGTGCATACAAGCCTTGGTTCATTTCTCCCCCCTGCCCCCACACCCTCCCTTACCACCCACTCCACCCCCTCCCTCTCCCCCCCAATACACAGCAGAAACTATTTTGCCCTTATTTCTAATTTTGTTGTAGAGAGAGTATAAGCAATAATAGGAAGGAACAAGGGGTTTTGCTGGTTGAGATAAGGATAGCTATACAGGGCATTGACTCACATTGATTTCCTGTGCGTGGGTGTTACCTTCTAGGTTAATTCTTTTTGATATAACCTTTTCTCTAGTACCTGTTCCCCTTTTCCTATTGGCCTCAGTTGCTTTAAGGTATCTGCTTTAGCTTCTCTGCATTAAGGGCAACAAATGCTAGCTAGTTTTTTAGGTGTCTTACCTATCCTCACCCCTCCCTTGTGTGCTCTCGCTTTTATCATGTGCTCATAGTCCAATCCCCTTGTTGTGTTTGCCCTTGATCTAATGTCCACATATGAGGGAGAACATACAATTTTTGGTCTTTTGGGCCAGGCTAACCTCACTCAGAATGATGTTCTCCAATTCCATCCATTTACCAGCGAATGATAACATTTCGTTCTTCTTCATGGCTGCATAGAATTCCATTGTGTATAGATACCACATTTTCTTAATCCATTCGTCAGTGGTGGGGTATCTTGGCTGTTTCCATAACTTGGCTATTGTGAATAGTGCTGCAATAAACATGGATGTGCAGGTGCCTCTGGAGTAATCTGTGTCACAGTCTTTTGGGTATATCCCCAAGAGTGGTATTGCTGGATCAAATGGTAGATTGATGTCCAGCTTTTTAAGTAGCCTCCAAATTTTTTTCCAGAGTGGTTGTACTAGTCTACATTCCCACCAACAGTGTAAGAGGGTTCCTTTTTCCCCGCATCCTCGCCAACACCTGTTGTTGGTGGTGTTGCTGATGATGGCTATTCTAACAGGGGTGAGGTGGAATCTTAGTGTGGTTTTAATTTGCATTTCCTTTATTGCTAGAGATGGTGAGCATTTTTTCATGTGTTTTCTGGCCATTTGAATTTCTTCTTTTGAGAAAGTTCTGTTTAGTTCACTTGCCCATTTCTTTATTGGTTCATTAGTTTTGGGAGTATTTAGTTTTTTAAGTTCCCTATATATTCTGGTTATCAGTCCTTTATCTGATGTATAGTTGGCAAATATTTTCTCCCACTCTGTGGGTGTTCTCTTCAGTTTAGAGACCATTTCTTTTGATGAACAGAAGCTTTTTAGTTTTATGAGGTCCCATTTATCTATGCTATCTCTTAGTTGCTGTGCTGCTGGGGTTTCATTGAGAAAGTTCTTACCTATACCTACTAACTCCAGAGTATTTCCTACTCTTTCTTGTATCAACTTAAGAGTTTGGGGTCTGATATTAAGATCCTTGATCCATTTTGAGTTAATCTTGGTATAGGGTGATATACATGGATCTAGTTTCAGTTTTTTGCAGACTGCTAACCAGTTTTCCCAGCAGTTTTTGTTGAAGAGGCTGCTATTTCTCCATCGTATATTTTTAGCTCCTTTGTCAAAGATAAGTTGGTTATAGTTGTGTGACTTCATATCTGGGTCCTCTATTCTGTTCCACTGGTCTTCATGTCTGTTTTTGTGCCATATAGTTCTCTCCTTCATTAAACAACACATTAATCCATCCACATGGTGAGATCCTTAATATCTAATGGCAATGGTGACTATTACGCCAGGAAGACCCCAAACTTGATGCTAAGTGTCTAAATGTATTTGCTATGAAAATAAGGCACAGAGCACAATAGATAATAGGAGATAGAACAAAGTTACAAAATACATTAAAGTTGCATTAATTTGTAGATAAGTTCAGAATTTGGGATAATTTGATTTGGTCTGGGTTGAGGTCCATCTGCCGGGTGGGGAAGAAGAGTTGTAAACAAATGAATAGTATTGCTTGAATTTCTGGGGATATGTTTAACCTAACTAAAAACCAAACAAAACGAATTAGCATATGAGAAATTTTAGTAGTTAGTTGTCAACAGGAAAATCAGGGCTGATAATTACAAATAACCCCTAATTTGTTCATAAAGGAGCTAGAGCAGTTATCTATTTTTTCTAATTCTAAATTAAAAATTATGTGAGTATTACTACTCAATCCTTGACAAAAGCATTGTATTATAAAGGATATTTGCCTATCAAGCATGAGATCCTAGGGTTTATTCTCATTAAGTGTAACCAGTTATCCAACAAATAATTACTATGCATCTATTCATTAGCTGACTGAAAATATTTACATTTGTTGGCAGACTTCTAGAACGTGCCCAACAATGTTTTAGATATTGAGCATTCAATGATGAATGAAACTCAATGCCCATTCTCCATCTTATGTTCTACTCAGGCAAACAGATGATAAAACCAAGATAAGGGCTGTAATAGAGATGTGTCATAAGAAATAAGGATGAGAAAGGGGAGGAAGCAACTTACAGCTAGAAAATGTTAGAAAAGGCTTCTAGAAGGACTGGTTTTTCTCTTGGGTCATTAAGGACAAGGAGGCATTCTCCAGGTGATAAGGGAGAGCTTTTCAGGCAGAGGGAATGCATGTTAGAAGCAAGACCACAAGGGAAATGTCAAAATGAGGTCTGCTTTCTGACCTGGGCAATATGGTGGGTTACAGTGCCATGCCCTGAGATGTAAGAGGTATGTGATAATTTGACTTCTCCATGTTGAGTCTGAGACAACTTCAAGATGTTCAAATGGAGCTGTCCATTAGGTATTAACGTGAGTCTGGGACTTAGGAGGGAGGTTTATAGCTAGGGGCATGATTAATTTATAAGTGGTAACTAAAGCTGTAAGTATAGACAAGACCACCTAAGACAAATGTGTAAAATGAGAAAAGAGCAGAATGTAGTGTGGAGGGCTGTGGAGTACCAACATTGACAGATCAAAGAAGTGAGCAAGAAAGACTGCAAGAGGTAAGGGAAAACCTGGTGTCAGGCAGGCATGGTGAATAATATCAAATACCGTGGAGTGGTTAAACACTGTTGTTGACGGGTTGGGAGTGTGGCTCAGTAGTAAAGTGTGCACTTAGCTTGTTTTAGGCTCTGAGTTCAATCCCCAGCATCAAACAAACAGATAAAAAATAGATATAAAAACAAAAACTCTTCTTGGGTTTATTAACACTGAGGTCATTGGCGACTTTGTTGGAAGCAGTTTGATGGAGTAGTGTTGAGAGAAAGGCAGAGAACTGTCATTTGAGGGGCAATGATGCAGACTTGGAGGAGGAGATAGCAAGGGTAGTGAGCTCTCGAGAAGCTTGCCTGTGGAGTGAAAGATAGAGATAGGAAAGTGCCTGTATGGGAAATTTGTGATCCTATTGTATTAGATGGAGTAGGGCTGCTGTCAGGGAGGGAGTAATTGATGTGTGATTTTTCTTCACCAAGAGGCACCAAAAGTATAATTAATATCATGTAGCATTTGGTGATCTAGAAAATTTGATATTTTATGGATTTGTTTGTTTATTTGTATATTTGTTTGTTTTAGAGACAGGGTCTCACTCTGAAGCCCTGGCTGGCCTGGAACTTACTTATATAGCCCAGGCTGGCCTCAAACTCACCATCCTCTTGCCTGCACCTGCAAGTTTTAGGATTACTGGCATGAGCCACCACACCTGGGTATTTTATGTTTTCTTGAAATGATTTTTCATTTTATGGTTCCTATCACCCTCCAACATCATAAGCTTCACAGGAATGAAGTCTGTCTATGTAATAGATGGTGAGGATTTCCACTCTGGGGTTTATTATCTCCTATAACGTGAAGTCTAGAGGGAGACAATTTTAGGAGTGCTTCGAGGGAGACAGTTTTAGGAGTGCTTCAGTGAATTGGTCTCTGAATCAGGTACTGAACTTTCCTCGTGGTTGAAAGATGGCTGCTGCAGCTTCGATCCCCACCTCCTTGTGAGAAAAATCTTTCCCAGAAAATTTCTCCTCAGGTTTTATTGTCCAAAAGTGAATCATAAACAGACTTATGCCTTGTCTGCCTAAAAGAGTAGGAAAGTGACACTGTAGTGTTTTTAGAGTATTATGGGAGGTAGATTGTACCAGGGAGAAGAGAATGGATTGTGGACACAGGCTCCATGTTTTCTACTTCCTTAGTGCCCACTGCAGTAACGGGTACTTACAGGTGGATCTTTGGCATGTGGTCCTATTCTCCTGTGAGGTATATAGTGCAATAAAACAGATATGTGAACTCAAAAGAAGTGATGAGCTGATAAATTAGAATGGGAGTGAGGGTGTGGGGAAAGACAAGATGGGGAAAAGTGGGCAGGCAGGATGAAAATGGTCAATTTCTGTCATTTAATTGAAGAAGGTTTAATGTGAAGAATGTTCTTAATATATGAAATTTCTAAACCAGGAGCTGGCAATCTAGGGCCCACAAGCCAAATATGACTCACTGCCTATTTTTCTAGGGCCAGCAAGCTAAGAGCAGTTTTTATAGTTTTAAATGGTTGGGAGAAAAATAAGAGGAAGAGTAATATTTCTGACATGTGAAAATTATTTGAAATTCAGATTTCAAGGTCTGTAAAGAAAGTTTTATTAGAATACACTCATGCTCATTTATCTCTGACAGTTTTGTGGTACAATGGCAAAGTTGAGTGGTTGTAACAGAGTCCATAAGATCTGCAAAAGCCAATTTTTTTAGTCCTTTATAGAAAAAGTTTCTGGCCACACATTTCCCCAGTAAACCTAATCTATCAATGCTAGACTCAATCATCAAGCAGAAGAAAAAATGAGGAAGCAAATGATTGTGGACCCCTCTTGCTGACTTCCATTCCTTCCATTCCTGTCTCTACTCAAACTTAGAAGAACAGGGCAGTAGATCACCATCTTGCTTCCTAGCTCCAAAGACTAATGAATAGTAAACCTACTATTCTTCTCCATCCTCTCTCTCAGTGCAATATTTTTCTAGTGATATTAAAATGGACCAGCTCATACCAGTGGAGAAGTGGGAGAGAACTGGTCACTGACTTGAAAACTCTGTCTAAAGGAAGTGTGATTCCCTTTATGGATCTAGGGAAACACTTTATTTTTCCCCTTGAGCATCAGATTTCCTGATACATGGCACATATTTCTTCATAGTTGTCAGTTGAAAATGAATTTCTGGCATTATAAAACCCTTAAAAAGAGATTTCCGTATGGAATTCTGTCATGCTCCTTCACAAAATAGTTCTGGGTATAAATATAACTACTAGTGATGTTGGTTATTTTGGCTGCCACATTTAAAAATTGACCAAGGGGAAAGAAAAATGTGGCAAATCTTATACAGTTTAGCAGAAAAACTAGAGGGAGGAATCATAGCAGAAGAATAGGGAACAAGAATAGAGAAGGGGAATGGAGAAGGAGGACCTGGGAAGGGAGAGTGAGAGGCAGCACAGGGTCTTTTAAGGCCAAGCTTTTTGCATTCAGGGCTATTGAGGATGGATTCCTTTAAAATATTTGTCAGGAGGAGTTCTTCCTGAGTGAGTCCTCCCTTGTCCCAACCTCCCTCCACCACTGCCTATAAGTTAACAGTGCCTTTTGGCTGAGTAAGGTGTTCCAACTATTTGCAACCTGAGTCGTTCTTAGAGTCAAGGCTTTGTGGGTAGTTCTTTGAGGGCTACTGCTCATCTTATCTTGGCTAAACCAAATCTTTCAACAATTGTTTGCATATCTGATATTAAACAGCTAAAATCAGAGGCCTGCAGACCTGCCCTGGTACCCTTTATCAGGGACTATCCTGTAACATCATGGCTAGTTTTTTTTTTTTTTTCATTTCCATTTGCAGAATACTGATAACTTATACCTATGTACTTGTGCTCATATCTGGGCATGAGTAAACAGACATTCCTGTGCATAAGTATACACATTCAAGTGCACCATCACTTTCTCCCTTTTCTGTAGAAGAGTAATGTAAGATTTTATTTATTAGTAATACACATGATCATAGTAACACACTTTAAATATCTCACTCGGAGATGGAATCCTGTCTTTTTTGGGGGAGGAGTACTAGAAATTAAACCTAGGTCCTCATGCTTGTTGGAGAAGTGATCTACCCCGTGAGCCATACTCTCCCAGCCCTTTTTCTCTATTTTGTTTTTGAGGTAGAATCTTGCTGGTTTTGCCTGAGCTGGTCTTGAACTTTGGATCCTCCTGTCTCCACCTTCTGAGTAGCTAGGATTCAGGCATGTTCCACCATGACCAGTTAGCAACTCTGTCTTCTGTTTGATTTCATTTAGTTTTCACAACAAAGATGCGAGCTAGACATCTCACATTATAGATAGCTATAATTTCCACTGTACAGATTAGAAAACTCAGGGTCAGGGAAATTGAATAACCTTCCCAAGAAAATGCCACACCCTGGACTCAGAGTCAGGTGTTCTGTTCTCAGGCTCAGTGCACTTCTTTGCTGCTGCCTGGGATTGATTTTTTTTACACTTTTTAAAGGCCATTGACAAAGAAAATAAGAAAATCTTAGCCCCCCCCCCCCCACAATTAAAAGATATATTTGTCAACAGGGCTATTTCCATTGTGGTCACCCCAATACTACAGACCTCACCCTGGCCTGTGAAGGACCACTCTTGCTACCAGTAGCCTGGAAGACAGTTTGGGACCCACTCCTGGGTTCAAAACCAGGCCCAGACACTTGCTAGTTGTGTGGCCTTGGGAAGTTGCTTAAGCTTTCTGTGTGGGTGGGGTTGTCTCTTTCTTCACTGGGGAACAGTGGGGAGGCAGTATCTACTTTGTAGGTTGGGTGAAAACCAGCTCTAGGAGGGTGCTGACCCACTGTGGTTCCCAATTAATAGTGGTGGTTTATTCCTGGATCAGGGTTCCTCACCATCAGGGACTTGGAGCTGACTTCAGGACCTGTGATTTTGGAACATTTCTGAGATGTACAGTGTGCCAATTAGGAATACATTAGGCTTTGATCCTGGTTCCATCACTGTATGACCTTGTGAAGCCTTTTAATGACTCTGTTCCTTAGTAGGAAGTGTTATTCATAAGATGGGGATGTTAGTGGTACCTTGTTGTAAGGAAAGTAGAGATGTTGTTAAGTGGGAGGATGAATATAAGCATTTGAACTAGTGCCTGGCACATAGATGTTTCATTATTGCCTTTTTTGGGGTAGGAAGCAGATATTTTCACTTGCAATTGAGTTTATTAATCTATTAATCTATAGTCTAGGTACAAGGTAATGGGGAAACTGTGGGTTGATTTGATGAACTTTGACCTGGTAAAACATGTTCTCTTATGGAAGGGGAACCCAACCTTTTTGTAAAAACAAGGGAAGGACAGTAGGGCTTAGAGTAAATTTCATTGCTCTGACTATAAGTAGAAGTAGTGCTTTTGGTTGCCTGTAAAGTATGGCAGAAATTGAGTTCCAAACCCAGGGGAAGTTTCTTTTACTACATGTATAAACATACTAGTCTCTGTCCTGGGTAACTGTGCACATGTACAGCTAGATATGTTGGCCAACATATACATGAGAAAAATATGGTTTTGAGGAGGTTGGTTCAGGCCAAAGAAGATCCCAAAATAAAAGTATCCTCCATCTACAACCTGTAATTGATACTGAAAATAATTATTTCATGATAATCAGAGACTGTGGGATATCATGAAATGTTGATTCTGAGATTTTCTTGATGTAGAAGAAATATTGTTTACTTTTCTTTCTTTGTTTTATTTTATATTTGCCAATGGAGGGTGGTGGGTCTTGAAACTAAGGAAGCTGGTGGTAACAGCTCTCTAGAGGAAGGCTTGGTAAGGGAAGTGTGGTATCTTCATCTGGTAGGCTGGTCCAGCGTATCCTAAGCCCACTGCAGTAAAAAAGAAAATATGATAGTGTGTTCAGTAATGTGCTCCTTAGATAAGAAAATCTTAGCAAATATAAAAAGCGTGAAAAAGGGAGGTATTGCACTTGTCAGGAGGGCAATTCTTACTGTTGTTACAAAGTGTATTTATGACTTACCTGAGAAGATATTCTTTCATGATCTAGCCTATCTTTGCACATTTGGGGTACAGAACATAGAATTATGAATTTATAAATTTATATATGATTTATAAATGAGATTTATAAATCAGGGAGAAAGACTAGCTTGATAGAGCAGTTTTTTGTGTTTCAAGGTTTAAAGGTAAATATGCTGGAGTGAAGCTATGGGCTATTTAAAAGTGCTATGGCAAGGAATTTTTCTTCAAAGCTTTCTTGTTAAAACTGCTATTTTACTCTCAATAGGAACTATAAGAAAAATAATTGTGATTTAATTTCCATTAAAAATGTAGCTGCACTGAGACGTGTGTCTCTAGGAGGATACAACCCTACTTGTAAAATCAACTTAAAAGTGTTAGGAGAATATTTTTGGAATTAAATGAATTATTAAGCTGTCGAGAAAGCACAAAATTCAGAGGCCAAGCATGAAGTGGAAGCATGAACCTGAGAGGTAAGATGCAGCAGAGGCATCCCTGACCCTGAAGGTGTCCTGTGACACCAGTCCTTACACTCCTGTTCTGCCTGCATCAGGAGCTGAACAGATACCCCCTCCTAGGGTGAAGGGTCTAATAGAGACCCCTCATCTAAAGCAGAGACCTCAAGGAACCATGCCCTTGGTGTAAGGGTAGATGAGACACCCTCTGCCCTGAAAGCAAGGAAACTGACTTGATCTTGGCTGTGGTGTAAGGGGAGAAATCTCTTCCCTGGGAATTTGTCAGTATAGCTATCTTTCATGTAGGTTTTTTGTTTATCAGTTTTTGCACTTTTCCACAAAAATTTTAAATTTGAACACTTTGAGTATTTTCAAATCTACAAAAACCATTGAAAGAAAACCTCAATGGATAGTTCTAGAGTCACCAATTTCTCTCCTATATCTATCCCTGTACTTGTTCCTACATCTATGTGGGTGTGTGGGTATAGATAAATATGCAGGATCCAGGGCTTTTTTTTTGTTGTTGTTGTTACTTGTTTGTTTGAAAGTAAGTTATAATCACAGTATGCTTCACCCTTAAATACTTTAAAAGGTGTCTCTTATAATAAAGACATCTGTATAATCATAATGTCATTATCTCTCTTTGGACAAGTAATAAGGCCACAATGCCATTCAATATGTGGTTTATATTCTGAACTCCTGTTTCCACCTCCCTCCCAATCCAGAAGCCAATCAGACATATTTTCTGCATTTGATTATTTGATTGTTCTGACTCTTGTGTTTCTTTTAATTTAGAAAAACATCTTGCACTGTGTGTGGGGGATAGGGTAGAGACAAGACGACGACTTCCTGAAGAATTAAGATCATATAGAATTTCCTATATTCTGTCCACATTCTGGACTTGACCAGTTGTTTCTAATGATTAGATTTAAGTTGAATATTTCATAGTCGATGTTGCTTCTTACAGTTTTGTAGCCTCATTATGCTGCTTATGGGGTGAAAAAATATCCAACAGAGAGCTAGGTAGTGTCCTCAGATAATTGAGGTAAAGAAAGAGTCCTTCTGGAGGATACAAACTTTAACCCAGTTCTCAAAAAAAAAAAAAAAACTACAGATAAGTTCCAAAGAACACGAGTCCAAACAGGTACAATGCAGTGATGAGTTGCACCATGTGTTATGCTGCATATCGATGAATTGCATCACGACAGGATTCCATAAGATTGTGTTGCTTAGTAACATCATAGCCATCTTACTTTTTTTTTTTTCAAGGTAGGATATCACTATGTACCCCAGGATGGCTTTAAAATCTTGGTCCTCCTGCCTTAGCTTCACAAGGGCTTGGATTAAAGGTGTGTACCTCCAGCCTGGCCCTACTTCATGTAAGCACACTATGATGTTTGCACACAATGAAAACACGTAACATTGTGGTTCTCAGAATGTATTCCCAATATGGATGAATGTTTGAACTGGAACTTCTATAAATGAAAAATATAATTAAAATTAAAAACGAGATATGAGTTAAACAGCAGATTGGACAAAATAAAGAGATAATTAGTGAAGTGTAAGATAAATGTAAAGAAATTATGTATAATAGCACAGAGAAATGAGAGTTGAAAAGTGTGAGAAGTTAAGAGGGAAGGAAAACAGAGAATCCATATTTCTAGTTGGAATTCAAAACAGAGACAGGAGAAAGAAGAAAAAGAGACAATATTCAAAGCAAAAATTACTGAGAACTTTCTAGAATTGTTAAAAAACACCAAACCACAGAATCCTAACAAATCCTAAGAAAGATTAAATAAAAAGAAAATCACCTCTTGGCACAGTATAGTATAAATTCAGAACACCAAGATCAAAAATGGGATCTTAAAAGAAGGTGAGATAAAAGATAGATTACTTCAAAGGAATAAAAATTAGAGTTTTAGCAGTGCTTTCAACAGCTTTAAGGTGAGTGTGAAGACTGTCAAATATTATTTTCAATGTGCCAAGAAAAAAAATTATCAACCTGAAAGTCTACCTTTAGTGAAAAGATCTATTAAGGACTGGGGTAAAATAAAATACATTTTAAGACAGACAAACTGAGTACAGACTCTAACAAAACAAAATTTAAAGGATATATTGTAGGCTTGAAGAAATTGAAACCAAGTGGAAAGACTGAAGTGCAAGGAGAAATGGTGAGCAGAGTCATTTATAAATAAATAAGTTTAAGCAGCGGCCATCTAATAATGTTTTTAATTTGTAAAGATGAAAAAGCAAAATAGAACTAAAGCGCTCAATCAAGATAGCATGCAAAATGGGAAGGGAAACAATTTTACATAGTCTTACAATCTTGTATTTTTCAAAAGCAAGTAAAAAGATTGAGTAAGCTTGTATTTTATTAAATATTAAAAGCTTTAGGTTAAGTTCAGAAAAATAAGTGGAGCATGTATTGTTCAGAAATTAAAAGGAAGGAATTGACAAAGAAAACAATCTTTAAAAATCATAAAATTTTGTTGGATTGCATGTTGCAGGGGTATATTGTGAGACAGTGTTAGTCATATCACTGAATTTTCCATTTAAAAGTGTAAGTGAGAAATTTATTTCAGATTCAAGTTCCAAGAAAAAGTTTTGTTTATTTCAGGAGTTTTATGGATAATGGGTAATTTTATTCCTATTATATTTTCATTTTTCCTTTTACCACCAGGAAACCCAGACTAAACATTGACCTCCACTTTTATAATTATGTTGGAACTTGTATCTTTTTCTAACTCCTCCTTCCCCTCTTCATAATGTTTACTTTTATTTTTCCTGATCCTGATTTTTATCTTGTGTACTTGTCATCTATCTTAAGTGTTCTATATAACAAACTAGGTAGGAATGAATAAATACGTAATTGAATGGATCAGTAAGTAAACATAAAATGACTAAAGCAAAAGAAGGTTGGAATGGGAGAAATAGCAACTATTTCTTTGCTCTTTTGTCGCCACACAAGTGTGTGATAGGCACTAATCTACCCATTTTGAATCAGTTCATCCAAAATTGGAATTAGAAGCAGTTGTCTATTCTTTTTTTTAAAAAATTTTTATTTTATTCATATATGCATACAATGTTTGGGCAGTTGTCTATTCTTGAAGTTTTTACTAGATGCCAGTGGAGCAAACCACTAAGAAGACAAGCAAAATCTTTTATGAAAGAAAAATAAAAACTTATTACTTATCAAATTTAGGGCTGACAGTAGTGCTAAACACAATAATATATGGATATTTTTGTTCATCATTTATGATGAACACAGTTTTGTCTCTCAACTGGAAATTGTAGTTAGCAAAGAACCTGCCCTCCTCTGATATAATGAAGCAGTTGAATTTGTTAGAAGATTTCATCTCACTTGATTCAATTTATGCTAAAAATAATATCCTTTCTCAGAGCAGTCCTACTCAAAAAAATCAGTGGAGACATTCAAAAGAACATAGAAAATAAAAGTGAAATGAAATAAAACAAATGACATTTTAAGACTCCAGTGTAGGTGTAACATGGGAGGAAGGCAGCAATGGGGTGACCCAAAAATTCGGCTCTACAAGGAAAATAGCCCTTTGCTAACCAAAGTCGTGTTATGAGCTGAACCAGAATATGACCACACATCTTATATAGTGCAGAGACCTGTCCTGATGAAAGATATTAGCACATTTAAGGAAAGACTATGTCAATCAGAAAGGGAATTGATCAGTCAGGAAAGGAAATAGGTAAGAAGGCAAAGTTTGGCAACCGACATGTGAGTGCTATGCAGGGAAGGTTGTCCTGGCCCCCACATAGCCCTTCTGGTCCAAGAGACAGAAGATGACACAGGTTTTATAGGTCAACCTCATTAAACATCTCTCCTGTTTGCCAAGCAACTTTTTGTTAAATTGGTTTCCTTGTCATTTGTTTAAGAATGTGCTGGCCTGGTTAATGCTGACGTCTACCTCATAAAAGACACTTTGCCTTTAAATGACATCGTTGGCCGTCTGGTTGTTATTCTTCTGTCTCCCTTAGGCACTGACAAGGGCAGAATTTCTACATCTGTAAGCCCTGATGCTTTCACCTAGGAAAGATAGAGTCCTCTTGGGAGCTAGCTACCAGACTTCCTATGACAACTGACCTTCTCCATGAGTGTTGACAGCCAGCAATCATTTTACTAATGACGCAGAAGATGTTGTCCCTGTGAAACACGTTATTATCAGGAGGGTCCTATCACACACAGAAATGTTATGGAGGGCATAGGAATGGTCTCCAGAACGTAGATTCTCTCCTCCTGCTGCATCTTATACGGGTACTTGCTATCTCTCACCCTCTGCCTCCCCAAACAGGTGAGACAGACATCAGCCCCTCAAAATGTGCCCTCCTGTCTTTGCAGGTACAGCAGACCTTTATAGAAGGTTTCTCACTGTGACTGTGGCTGGGCCTGATTCCTGGGTCACATAGCTGGGATGCTCAACTCCTACTTAGCTCCTGCTGCCACCAAAACATTCCCCATCCTCTAATAATTGGGTTCTTATTTTAACACCAAAGGAAAAGTATGATAGGGTAACACCTTTTTCCTTGATGTCTTTCTTATTATCTAAATTTGATAATGTTCTAAGGCTGAGTACTGAGTATTAATTATTTTAGAGGATGTAAAGTTTCCATTAAAAGATTACTTTCCAAAATGCTAAGTGTTCCAAATTTTTGAGAATTATCACATTTCAATTGGGAAGGAGCACTGAAGAGATCTAGTTTCTATCTAAATCCAGGAGTGATGAAATAAACTCATTATAGAAGACATCAGTCATTGAGTACAACCTCTCCCTCCTTTATATGCACAGGTAGGTTAAGGTTCAGACAGATTTGGTTACTTCCCCCAGAAAGTCAGTGGCAGACTGGGATTAACCCATTTCTCCAGGCTTCCAGTCAAAGCTCCTTCCACTTCCTTATAGAAATATAGATTGTACAAAGAAGAACAAAATCATGTCATTTGCAGGAAAATGGATGGAAATGGAGATCAGCATGTTAAACAAAATAAGTTGTTCTCAGAAAGACAAATATTGCATGTTTTATCTCATATGCGGAACCTAGACCTAAAAGAAATTGTGACATGGATGTAAAAGAGGTTACTGCTGGGGTTGGAACCAGTGGGAGAGGGGAGGAAGGGAGAAAGGAGAGGATGATGGGGGCATACGATTGAAGTACATTGTACACATGCATGGAAGGATCACAGTGGAACCCCTCTGTATAATTAACATGTGCTAATAAAAAATAGAAATACAGACAGGAAATGAAGCTTTCAGCTTTCTTCTTATGACCCCCGGATAATAAGCATATCCTCATAGCTCCCTGGCTATCTTCCTGTCTCTGTTCCAGTTCAGTTCAGTCTTTTCTTTATATCTCTCATGTTTGAAAGGTCTGTGCCTTGGACTACAATCCACAATGATATAAGATGCCAGTGCTACTACATGATATCAAACCCTCTCTTCCTCTCTTTCCTCACCCATGGGCCAATTCCATGACCTTGGGCTTGAGTACTCCTCCTGCTGGGCCTCAGAGATCCCTCAACTCCTTAACATCTGTGTCAGCCTGAGACTGTGGGTGCTTCCCAGGGTCCTGCCTATTCATACAGCACCATTCTGCCACTTCTGGAGATGCTGCCACATCTGCAAGGAGTCATTGCTATGCCTGCTGTGAATCAATGGTCCTTGTGAACCATATTCTTGTCACATCAGCCGGAGGCCAAAGTCATGTCTGCTGAATACCATTATCACATTTGTTGTGCACATCTCTGACAGTGGCTTCTGTGAGATTCTAAAGTTGTGCAGTGTTTTGCAGAGAAGTTGGAGAGACTGTGTTCCTCCCACAGCAAGCTGGGACTTATGTAGTGTAGGAGGCTGAGGTAGACCAGGGCATCTCTGCCTTATACCAGAGTGCATTAAGAGGTATTAAGGAGTTCTTAATGAAACACCTCTTTTCACAATTTACTTACCATCCCACTTGTCCATGGGACTCTGTGGTAAGTTACTAGGAGGCTGGACAGTAGCACAAAGTCAAGAGCTAGGCTCTGAGGTAGATTCTCTTTCTGAGGTTTGTTACTAGACCAAGTTAACTTCTTGCTCTTACCCCAGGGTAAGTTTCTTCAAGGAGACTTATTTATGAGCTAGCTACTCTACCAGCTGTCATTGATCAGTGCATACTACATTCGAGGCCCTGTGCCAAAAGCTAATTTTACACTGATTAATTCTCACAATGCCCTGTAAAGAAGATGCTTAATGATTTGCTTAGCTTCAACCTCTGGTTAAAATTTACCTCTGGAACCAAAAATCTTATGTTCTCCCTCATATGTGGACATTAGATCAAGGGCAAACATAACAAGGGGATTGGACTTTGAGCACATGATAAAAGCGAGAGCACACAAGGGAGGGATGAGGATAGGTAAGACACCCAAAAAACTAGATAGCATTTGTTGCCCTCAACACAGAGAAACTAAAGCAGATACCTTAAAAGCAACTGAGGCCAATAGGAAAAGGGAAACAGGAACTAGAGAAAAGGTTAGATCAAAAAGAATTAACCTAGAAGGTAATACACACTCATAGGAAATTAATGCGAGTCAACTCCCTGTATAGCTAACCTTATCTCAACCAGCAAAAACCCTTGTTCCTTCCTATTATTGCTTATACTCTCTCTTCAACAAAATTAGAGATAAGGGCAAAATAGTTTCTGCTGGGTATTGAGGGGGTTGGGGGAAAAGGGAGGGGTTGGAGTGGGTGGTAAGGGAGGGGGTGGGGGCAGGGGGGAGAAATGACCCAAGCCTTGTATGCACATATGAATAATAAAACAATTAAAAAAATAAATAAAATAAAATTTACCTCTGGAGAACAGACCAAGATACTTCTAGGACCAATGGTATTCCAGAAGTTAGATGTTTTATGGTCCCTTATATTCTCTCTGTTTGGATTTCTATAGCCCCACTGTTTTTCCTGTTTCTGCATACTGGCCTCTCTCTCTTTTATTCAAACTGTGCAGAGAGAGGATTACTCAGTTGGTTAGTTCCATACTGTCGAACAGAGCCCCACTTTTGGTCAGGGTTTCATGATCAGGTCTTCTTATGTTCAGTCTATAAATGGTGGCTTTTTTGTGTGAGTTCTAATCCCTGCTCAATCACTGGCAACAACTGAGCTGGCTACTTTGTTTAGAAAGAAAGGTATTAGACACTTGAATACTTCTTGGTCTCCTTTTTTCTACACACCATTATTACATGGAAAATCGAAGTAGCACCAACAGGAAGTGATATGTTTTATTAATGTGATCTTGGATCTTCGATCAATATAACTGTTTTCTTTCTAGAAACCAAATATTTCAGTACACTTGATAATTCACATTAACTGGCCAGTTTTGACATGTCAGAACATAGAAAAGCATCTAAATACCAGTTCTGCCTGTGGCTTAGGATTTGGGGAGAGCAGGTTGGAAGTGTATCCCTCAGAATCCCTTCCTGCAAAGCTTTGGAGATTCAGCCTGGTGCTCATTCTGAAATACAGCTAAGTTTGGTGTAGCCATCTCTACCCAAAGGCTATTACGGGATATAGGTTAGTTGTTCTTGGCCCATTTTTAATTCTCTCCACTTCTGTACTTCGTGGCTATCCTTTGTCAATGAAATGGTTTTTTATATAAGAGTCAATAAACTAAACAAACTCAAACAATGCTTTTCCTTCCCTCTTGTGATTGTTCCTAATATCCATTTGCCCCCTTTTCCTTTTAGTGATAACTAGCCACAGGCCTCCTAGCTAGACACTGTATTCCCCACCCTCCACTGCAGCTGAGGTGGCCATTGTGGCCATTCCAGACAATTGTTTCATGCAATTTCCAGGTTACATTCTATCATGGATACTGTGCTGTGTGGCCATCTTTCTTTCTGGAAGTTTGTTGGCCCACATACTTCTGTAGGTATTGTCTCAGTTGAAAAGATGTCTCATCCAAGGTAGTACCTCTTTCCTGAAGCAGCTCTGCCAATAATTGGGCAAGGGGATAAAAGCCCAGCATTTCAGGTCAGCTCTGCAGGACCATCTCAGCTTCAGTATTCCATATTGAGTTGAGAATCAGTTGTAGTTGTCCTGAAGCCTAACTTTTCCCTTTTCTCCATTCTGCATCTTCTTTTCTCCCCTAGGAACTTCCTGTAGTTATCTCTATCTCAGAGTATGTTTCCTGGGGAATCCACACTGCAACACTTCTTCCAAAGAAAACTATCTGCCCATCTCTCTCCCTACCTTTCTACTGGTGGCCACACAAAGAGAGTGTGGGGGGGTGGGGGGAGGTAAGCTTTGAACATGTGGATGAGGAAAATACCTTAAGGGGTAGAGGACCAACAAGATAGGAAGTACTGGAGTCACAGTTTGGCCTCATGAATCAAGCCCCTCTACAAACCCTGGACCACTAACATAATTAGGTGAGAGAATAGTCAAATTTGATCTTATTGTATGCACTTTTTTGGGGTCTCTATGTTAGAGCAAATTAATCTGTTTCCTAGAAGTTGGGGTAAATGTAGTCTGGTCCAGTCAGATCTGAGTAGACTGCATAATTTTAGACTTGATGCTGAAGGCAATGGGTTTTTGCTTGGGTTCATCCTTATAGCAGAGTTGCCTTGATATAACTAAAACAAAATACAAAAAAAGCAATATAGTTGGGAGATTTATCCCCTAAATATTGTTAGAATAGCCCAATTAAAAGAAATGTTTTAGAATGGGCATTGTGGTTCATGCCTGTAGTCCTAGAACTTGGGAGGGGGAAGCAGGACGATCACCAGTTTGAGGCCAGTCTGTGCTACATAGCGCATTTTGGTCTCAAAAATACCAAAAAAAAAAAAAAAAAAAAAAAGTTTTGCATTAACCTCACAAAATACAAAATAATAGATCTTAAATTAATAAAGGCAGAAAAAGATGTTCACATATTCTCTTTGGAATCTTGTTTGAACTACTGTCCCTTTGAGTTTTTCTTTACTGGAAGTAGATTTAATTTTTCACTCCAATCTGGCAATGAAATAGAATTTGAGTGGAAAGTAGGATTATGCTGAAAATTCCTTGGAGGGAAGAATGTTTAGTGACTCTCAGTACAGGACCAAAGAACAGTATTTAGAGCCACAAATACTTGAAAGTTTAATTCTTTAAATATTTCTCCATAATATGTGTAGCCATGTTACTTTCTTGGTTAAATAGCAAACTAAATCCTTATGTTTTCTTAGGTACGAAACAAGCAATAACAGCTTTACAAAATTCCCTGTCAAATGAGTTTGTGAACATCAAATCATAAGCAGTTTTCTTATTTGGGCTCTCAACACATCTCTTGACCATTTGTTTTTTTGGACACACATATGGTTATGCACCTAGGTGGTCTAGTATGGAATTCCAGTTATTGCTGTCCAAATAAAACACTCCTTTTCCAGAAATCAGAGAACTCCGTACTAACTGTTCTTTCAAAGTCTGAATGAGGCTATGCTGGGAACTTGAACCTATCATGAGTACTTTCTTCTGCCTTATTCTCTCTGAGATGGTGGAGCAGACAGATGCTTTGCTGATGGAGCCTCAGACTGCAAAACAACATCCACCAGCTCTTTAGTCCCTCCATTTCCCATCAATTCTCCTTTGGTGTCTCCCAAGATACTTTAAAGACTACACGAAAAATGGTTTTCCCTTTCTTCCCTCAGGACCAGATCAGCCTAGTTTTCTACTAGAATCCACATATTGCTTTAATAAATAAGTGTCTTTCCTCAGAACCATGGTTGTCCCACAGTTGCAGAGGGTCCTCAACTTAGGGTTTTCTCCCCACCTCCACCACCTTCCCACCTACTGCCTCCAAACCTTACAGTTTTGGTTGTCATAGCAAAGGGGGTACTGCTGGCTTCTAGTGGGTAGAGGCTCGGGGTGCTGTTAAATGTCTGAAAATGCACAGTATGTACAACAAAGTATTATCTGGCCCAATAAGGCAGTAGTGGCAATGCTGAAAAACCCTGCTTTAGTGAGATTTGAAATTGTATTGAATTGTTTCCTAAATCAACTGGTCATCATAATACTTTGAATTTTATTCAGTAACAGTATTTGGAAACCAGATTTATCCCTTAGATTATAGTTGCCATATTTAGTGAACAAAAATATAAGAAGCCTAGTTAACTTTGAAGTTTTTACTTTTATGGAAGACAATTGCCTATTATTCCTGTGAAATTCCAATTTAACTGGGTCATCTATACATTTATACCTTAGATGAAAGCATTTGCCTTGGTTTCTCACTTTTACATCTTAAAACTTCTAGAAATGATTACTTATATCTTTTTTTTATTATATTATATTTTATTTTTTTTCATTACTTATATCTTAAAAGTGAGAATACATCTATATATTAATTTAAATGACTGATTTTAGTTGGAAGATGCTCACTGGTCTTTTTTTAATGTGGTATATTGAACAAACTATCTTTCAGTAAGACTGTATTACTGTGAATGTATGCCTAGAGTAAAATAAGTTTCTGTTTTGCAATTTTGCTAATTTGATTTCTTAATACTGATATTTTGCATTGCTAAACTTTTCAATGCTCTTTTGTTCTGCTAGAGATTGTCCACAGTCATTCTGGACCTAGACTCAGTTAACCTTTAGATCTTACCCTAATATAAGAGCCAGGATCTTTTATTTTCTTTTCATGCAAGATCATCTATTCTTTCTTACTCTCAAAATTAAAACTAAGTAGTTAATATTTGAGAAGAATATGAGTAATTTATACACACAAAATCTAACACACCATCCACATCACCAGAAGAAAAGAGACAATAAGGCCACAAATGATATTTCATAAGCACATGTGACAGGTGTGTAACCCCTAGGGTTACAAGTCCTGCATTCTGTTGAGGTTTGAGCTGGCTCATGTTGGACCACTCATCAATTCTCTGGGCTTTGGTTTTATTTATAGTGTGGACCCCTGAGTGAGATAGACCCCAAGAGTTGCATCAGTTAACAGGGCTCAAGCGTTGAGGTACAGTTTGAGGAACTGGGTAGTAGCCAAGTCCTGCAGATGGGACCCGCATAGTGGACAGTAGTGGGGATGGTTGCTTCTTAGGGGTCTGTCCTTGGACACCAGCTGGCTTCACAGTGCAGACAGTGCACAGCTGCAAAAGGAATTAGAGATGCCCTGCAGTAAGCTCTGCTTGTGTTGGCTCCAGGCAATAGGAAGGATACCTTTTTAAGGCCTGTAGGTCACAGGTGGGAGTGGTTGAGACAAGTAGGAAAGCACACTAAATACCAGAGAGGTAGAAAAAATTACTATCATAAAATTAGCTTAGTCCATTCTAACTATGCTTTTGTATATGTCTGTGAAATTCATAAGAAAAAATAAGCCAAACTACTCCTAGGTAATATACAGTCATCTCATGGTCAAGTCTGGGTCCGTACATATTCGTGAGCTGGGGAGTTATGGATGAGTATTTCCGAGGCTTCATCCTATTGTTCACTAGTCATAATCCATGCTAATTTCTATTTGATACTCTTGGGACTTTGATAACCTTGGCCTTGTATTCTTAAGTGTATTCTCCCTGAGGGAAGGAATTTTTGTTCATTTCATTCATTTATGTGACCCAGGAACATAGCTGTTACCCAGGAATATGAATGAATGAATAGCATGCTCCTTTTGTTCTAAGCTGGGTCTTGCAACAGTGGTGAGATTCATTCCTACCTTAGACATTTTCACTTCTGTGGGATCTGCCAGTGGTGAAGTCTAGTGATGGGAAACATCCAAGCTGGTAGTGAATGGCAAGAGAGTCCAAGGGAAAAGGTCTAGACCAAACTGAACTAAAGCAGAGAAGAGTTGACCAATGTGGGGAAGTGAAACCTCTTGATATTTTACAGCTTCTAGTGGGAAAAAAGTTTATGGAGGCCGTTACCTTTCACATAATATATGCTTTGCTTAAAAAACAGTGCAACAAACAAAACATAGACCTGGACACAGTGCTGCAGGTTATAAACATCTCTGACATGCATCATTTTTCTGGAGTGTCTCAGGCCACCCCAGCCAGGCTAAAAGAGATTATTGATCCCTTTGTACAGAAAGAACAGTAAGACTCAGGGAAGTTAAGTGAACTGCTCTGCTAACAACACATGGCAGAAACTGACCTGATCCCAATTTTCTAGACTCCAAATCAAATGCTACAGTCTCTCTTTAGAAAGTCCAAGATGCTTTGTGGTTTAGATATATTGAAATATATTAAGAATGATTTAAGCTGGGTGTTGGTGGCTCACACCTGTAATCCTAGTTACTCAGGAGGCAAAGATCAGGAGGATTGAAGTTCAAAACCAGCCCAGGCAAATAGTTCATGAGATCCTACTTGAAAAAACCCTTCACAAAGAAAGGGCTGGTGGAGTGGCTCAAGGTGCAGGCCCTGAATTCAGCCCCAGTACCAAAAACAAAACAAAACAAAACAAAAGAATAACTTTTGCACGTGAACTTTGTCTAATTACTATTACTTTCTGAGCTGTCGTTATAATTCTAATTGCTCAATTAGCTTTTTATTTTTTCATTGGACATAGTTACAGAATACTAAAAGTTGTAACTTTGCCTCATTGGCTAAACACTCCTGTAATTTTTCATCTATTTGTTCATCTCTAGATTTTTCTGAATTTCTAAATCAAACCCACAGACCACAGTAGAGAGAAGACTGTAGCAGATGAGAAGCCCAAGGGTCTGTCCCAGTGTCCTGCAAAAGTCTGTGTGTGGCATATCTGTGTCTCCAGAATGAACACTGAGAGATGTTTATGTCACCAACATGTGGAAGTGCCTGTGCCAGAGGCCGAGGGCACTGAGCTTGTAGGCCAGTGGAATGCAGTACCCATTCCGCTTACACTATGTGAACAATTTCATCTACAACTCTGCCTCAGGTCCATTTTGTGTTGTTACAACACAAAACCACAGATTGAATAATTTATGAAGAAGATTATTTAGCTCACGGTTCTGAAGACGGGAAAATTCAAGACATACTGGTGGCGTCCGGGGAGGGCCTTTGTGCTGTGTCATAACATCGAGAAGGTAAAGGGCAAGCACATGCAAAAGAGACAAAGCACGAGGGCCAGACTTGATTCGTAGCAACCTGCTCTCAAGGTAACTCAGTCACCGCAAGATGGCATTACTCCATTTGTGAGCACCCCACCCCCATGACCTAAACACCTCCCATTTAGGCCTGCCTCCCAACCATGCTGCATTAGGAATCAAGCATCCGATGCATGAATTTTTGGGAAGCAAATAGGAAGGACATATCCATCGCTGTAAAATGAATAATCTAAAAAAGTTCCCATTTTCTCCATTTGGAGAAAAACAAAACGCTAAGACAATCCTGAATGACATTTCAGAGAACTCAGCTTCCAGTTTCAATTTAGCTGTCATGGCTCTGGTTGCTTGTGAGAGCTCCTGCCACGTGTGGAAACTGAGGAAGCTGACTAGAAGATTTTAAAAGCCTTTCAGCTATAAAACTGAGTGTCCTTTATTTTTGCCGCTATGCCCCAAATTCATTCAGGCCACATTAGGAAGGCCCTAAGTATGCTGACCTTCCCCCTACTTCCTATCGCCTATTTCCCTACACTCAGCTGCACTCTTAACTTTTAAAGAAACAGACTTGGAATGTTTCAAATCTCGCATAGGAAGAGCTCCTCCAGAATCTCGCACCAGTCTGTTTCTGATGATAAATACCAGATGCTATAAGGAAGATTAACTATACAGACATCTTGCATGTAAATTATAGTAAATTATACAGTGATGGCAGAAAAGAGGTCTGGAGGGATGTGCAATTTCATTTTGAACTTGGCTAAAGCATCTGCTTCTGTCCCCAAAAAGGAGTAGGTCAGAGTTGCCTCACATTCATTCATACATACATGTTCATTGCTTTTAATCAGCTTCTTGAGGGAATTGCAGTTACTATCCTCCCCCTCATCTTCCTCCCTCTCCTCCTATCTTCCATTGAAAGAATGATTTCTAAATTGCCTGAGGCTGTTTTGTGACTGGGTTTTAGAAATAAGAATGCCACTGGGGGCTGTCTGAGCCTCATGGTTATTAAAAAATGGTTAGAGAGCCATTTGATCAGGCCCTTAGCCCTAACAAGCAGCATAGTGTGACCTCTGATTGTGTTCAAAAACCATCTGTTTGCTTTCTTTCTACTTATTTCTTTTCTTTCTCTCATCTTCTGCCCCTTTGAACTCTTTCTTCTTTCCCTAAATATTACCTGAGTCTTTGATTGTCTTTTTTAAAGTAGTGAAATGTTTATAATGTTTACGCATAAATAGATGGAGGAATAATATAAGAAACTTTCATTCCTACTACTCAGCTAAGAAGTTCAATTTGCAAATTATTAAAGGCCTGTCTACTCCCCTCCTCCTTTCTCCATCGCAGGAGTAAACCACAATACTTAGCTGTCACGTGCTTACCTGTAACCAATCCCAATACAGAACTTTGAGAAAACAAACTTGTTTGTACTGAATATATTCCGTTATTATGATAAGAATTGTAACATTTAATTAAATTTCTAAAGAGAAAGGTGAAATGGTGTTTTTCAGATGAATTTTCCTTGAAATAATAGCTCCCTTACCTACTTCCTACTCACAGGTATGTACTATAAGCTTATGGGTATGTATGTATTTGTTAAGCTTCCCAGTATCACCAATGCTTTTTTTTTCTCAGAAGTCTTTCTCTGGATTACATAAATTTAATGCTCTTTCACTTTGTTCTTAGACAAAAAAAACCAAACAAACTCCTTTTTGAGTTTCCTCAACTGTTCCATTTCTCTCCTACCTCCAGTTATAGAACTCACTCTGATGACATTTACTGTTTGGAGAATTTATTTTTGAATATAAAATGCTCTCTGCTTTGCACCAAGTGATTACAGGTGACTTTCTCTTCACCCTTTCTACTTGAATGATCTGGTGAAAAAATCCAAACGCCCCTCACATTAGTATGCAACAAAGGGAACTTCCTGGCCTTACTGAGGCAGTATGACTGCACACAGGGCAGAGGGCTTGGTCCTTAGGCCCCTGCTCCTCTTTGGGAAGTGCTAATGGTTTGGGAGCAGCAGAGTCATCCTTAGTGACTAGGCCTCCCCTGACATCCATTGAGAGGATGTCAGTCACCTCATGCCAGGACAGGAGGGACCTCTGCTCTCTTCAGGCACAGAAGATGTACCTTGGTAGAGGTGCCGTTGAGGTGGCCTGGCCTCAGAGTCACATTTCTGCCAGAAAACTACTGAAGACATTTCCTAGATGACCAAGGACAGAACTCCTCTTGTGGAGTGCCCACCAAGTATAAGCCCCATATTATATGATGATCAGTTTCCCTTCTTATTACTGATGAGAGTTAACAAACACAAACAGAATTCACCATATGACTATGAGAGTAAAAAATGTCTAACCATAAGCTCAAAGTTCAAAGAATATTGATAGTAAGGCTATAACACTGACTTTTTCCAAATAATGCTTTCAAAATATTTTTCAAATTAGTATTATTCTTTTTATTTCTTATAATGTGATTTATTTGTATCTTTGGCACATAATTCTCCAAGAGTGTCTGTGAAGTAGAGATGGTTTAATGTAAAAAGCACAAGCTTGGAAGCAAGAGATAGGAGGGTTGAAGTTCACAACCAACCTGGGCAAAAAAGTTAGTGAGACCCTATCTGTAAAACCAGTCTGGGTGTGGTGATTCATACCTGTCACCCGGCTATGGAGCAGAGGGAGGTAGGAGGATAATGGTCTGAGCCAGCTCTGACAAAAAGCAAGAGAGCCAAAAAAGGCTGGGGCATGGCTCAAGCAGTAGAGTGCCTGCATAACAAGCATGAGGCCCTGAGTTCAAATCCTAGTATCACCCCCCAAAACCCCCACAAAATTTGGTGACATATAGAACAGGATAAAACTCAAATAACTGTGTTTTGAACAGGATATTTGCCCTTTGTGTCTCCAAGTTCACTTTCTTATGGGGTTTGAATTCAGGGCTTGGCACTTGCAAGGCAGGTGTTCTACTACTTGTGACACACCCCAACTCTCCAAGTCCAAATTCCTTAGCATGACTGCATAGCCTCTGATTGCATTTGCAGCCATTTCTCATCATTTCTACTGCTCACTTTAGCCTTGTAAAATGTTGAATTACAGGTATTTCTTAGACCACAGCATGTTAGCTCTCTGCTCCTTGAGCTGTTATACCGGTCTGGAGCTCCTCCCCTGATGTATTTCCTCTGGGATGACTTCCTGGCCTTGTGTCCTTCCTAAGCCCCCTGAAGACTGACAACTAATCCCTCCCTATATAATCTCTTAATACCAAGGATTTATTCTCCTCAGCACTCACCACACAGGAACATATTACACAGGTTATATAGGTTTCTCTCCCCCGGTATGCACCGTCAGTGCTAAGCTCTACATCTTATTCATCCTGGTACCACTGGTGCTAGCATTTGGTAAATCCAATAAATGTTTGTTGGATTAACAGGCATGCCTCTGCAACTATTCTTTCAGTTACCGTGAGAAGGAACTGAATAAATGTAATAGCTAATTCTCTTATCCAGCCTCCTAAAGTATTTCTAAAACCCAGCAATAAATACACAGTACATACAAAGAAAGATATGACAGTCACCTCCAGATGTCATTTTTGTACTCATCACATTTTCTATAGAAAAAAAAAACATATTCAACAGGATTGCAGCTACATTTACCAACTTTAAGATGCTACCTGGCTTATGAACTCCAAATAGAGGAAAGATATTCATGCGAATCAGATGAACAGCTTAAAAAACAGTTAATTCAACTGTCTTTCTTAATTTCTATAAATTGTTGGCCACATAGACATGTAAGAATAATCTTGAAGAAGAATAAATGTAAAGATATGTTGCTTTAAAAACAGGTCCACATCCATAATGAAGACATCTACATATAAAAAGATCAGAGAGAACAGAATATTTTCTTCAAGATGAAGACCCTCTGAATATTGCTTTGGTTTCAGGAAGTTTATACAGAAATTCCTGCCTTGTGATCCTTGCTCTACCTCCACTGGGCACATACACGTGTTCTTGGAAGCACCATCCCTGTATATTCATATTTAGTTCCCTACTGTTCACAACTAGAAATACGCCTGTCTGAACAGGATTTGCTCAATCTCCTGTTATCTTTTTGGTTTTTAGTGCCATATTAGTATTGGATAAAAGTTCAAGTAAACAAAAAGGGCATATAACTAATATTTGATCACATAATCGTCTTATTTTTCCATACCTGTGATGGGAATCAGAGAAGGGGAATAGAAGGCTATGATAGCAGTAATAAAAGGCATCCATGAGACATTGGGGAGCCAATGGATAGATACGCCTCCTAGATACAGTGGTAAGCAAAAGGAGGAAGTTTCCAGTTATTGAGTGGAAGTAGGGAAGAGATGCAATACAAAGATAGAATACAGACACCAGAGAAGTATTCTAGGAAGAGATGGACTCTGTGGTAAGAAGCAAAGGGTGATTTTGAGACATTGGAGACTGAAGAAGCAATGAAAGTTCTGTTCTAGTTGAATGTGTTTTGTGTCCATCAGTAATGAACATTTGTTATTTGCTTGCTGGGTGTTGTGGGGGATATAAGACTTAGCCTCTGCATTTGCATAGAAAACCAGGGAACACATTTTATGTGTGGGAAG